>NW_022196895.1:35117993-35147426 GCF_008632895.1 Mastomys coucha | reverse complement strand
CATCCCTGTAAGAAATCCATGTAACAAATGAGATTATTTGAGGAGGATAATTTTGTTTTGAATTTGTCCTAGTCTTCATAGCCAGAATTTTATATTTCTAGGAAAATCCATGAAGGCCACACAAGACAGTAATCATTAGCAATAATAGATGCCAACTATTTATTTAACAACTATACTATGTACCAAGCTTCTTACATTAATTCTCCATATAGTTCTCAAAATAAAATCTTGAGGCTGTTCCCATGGCCATTTTATAGATGTGAATTGGCCATCTAACAGAAATGTTAGATAGCTTGCCTGAGGCTACAGAGCTAAGGGGAGACACAGATTAATAAAATCTCATGCTCTATTAGTTTTAGATCATTAGTGAATTCTGGCCACAAAATCTCTAGTCAACCATTTCTCCTAGTCCTCTCAGAAGCAAGAAAACTAATTTATTCCAGTCTACCTGTTTTGTTTTGTTTTGTTTTGTTTTAAGATAGAAGTTCATGTAACAGTCTGGCCTCAAAATCTTTATAAACAAGGATGACTTTGAACTTTGATCCACCTGCCTCTACCTACTGAGTGCTGGAGTTACAGCATGTACAAAACATTACTGATTCTATGAAGTGCTAAGGGTTGAACCCAGGACTTCATGCATACTAGCCAAGCACTACATAAACTAAGCTACATCCACACCCACTCCAGTACATCTTAATCCAAAAGATTTCTCACGCTGAGTGTTGAACCCAAGATAAACTGCACTAACCTAAGGTCCACCTACACTTAGAGTATGCAAGACAGAAGCATACATGAGACAAAACAGGTGCATGTTAAGAGAAATGGAAACTGGGGGTAATATTCATAACCTTTCTTTCCACAGACTGGCATACCTACAACTTTCCACAACACTCCCATCCCACTTTTTTCTCAACAACAGTTTGAAAAGAAGACATCAAAATTCTGCAAATGGTATTGGAATACCTAAAGAATGATATTCTATAAAGGTGACCAGAAAAGAGCGTAAGAACTATCTCTTAAAAACACACAACATCCTCCAAGTGTTCTTCATTAGATTTCCCTCAGCCAGTCATGGCTTTGGAACCCACCCATTAATACAAATCAAAATAGATGTGAACCAAATGTTCTCATTTAAAGGCTCCTTCCTCCCCCAAGAGCTGTACAAGAGGAAATATATTATTATACACCAGGCCACCTTGATCTAGAAATTAGTGCCAGACCTCAAAATATTCATAGCACTTACAAAACCAGTAAGTCTAAGAACCCCAAACCCAGGAGCAGAAGTCAGAATCGAGATGGAGAGAGGCAAGTACAATGACAATTCCGTGCTACGACTTCACTCTCGAAACTGTTGAGTTTTTGTTCCTAGAAGTCATCACTCAAGACGCCCAATGCACTAGTCAGTTTGCCTCCACCCTCCTCCATCAGCCATCTTGGCTCTAGCCAGAGAGATCTGTTGCTTAGCAACTACCATCCAACAAAAATAGGAGCCAAGATGAAGTCAGGCTTGTGATATCTCTTGCTCTTCAGTGGTCATAGGACGTGTTTCAAACAGAGCCAAGAGAGTTTTCAGTTTTAGCAAGCCGAGGGTTCAGAGGCTGCAGAACTTTGCACAACTGCCCTCAATGTCAACAGCCAACCTGGACAATCAACCAGGATAAAGAGTTTTGCTAAACTTTAAGGTACCACCCGCTCACCCCACCACCACCCCGTTTGCATCCAATCTCTCAATTAGAATAAGACTGTCACAGCAATGGTGTTCTCAGTATGGTCCTATGCATGTTTCAACACAGTTATCTAACTTAGCACCATGTTATAGTGTGGTCATCTCCCTCAGAGACTAGCCTCAAAACCACATCTGAAGTCAGCCCCACTGGGTACTATGGAGCATGCCAGTAATCCTAGCTCTTAAGATACAACTAAGCAAGAAGATCAGGAGTTCAAGGTCAGCCTCAACTACATAGTGAGTTTAAATCCAACCTGAGCTCAAAATTAAATTAAATTAATGTAAATAAATATATAAATAAATTAATCCTGTTACCCAGAATTTCTTTACTGGCCATTTTAGGACTTGTGGTTTAGCCATATTGGTTTTTTGTGTGTGTCTACAAGGAAGTAGGGACCCCTGTAGCAACTTTATTTTATTTCACAACCCCATAGGCTGATCTACAAAAATAGACATTGTTTTCACTATGTGGATAGGATATTGATAGCAGGGGAAATTCATGTAGAAAGACCTGATGCAGTTTCAAATGATGACAAACTCTGACATTACTAAACTGTTCCCCAAATAACCTGTTGCAACTTTTTGGTTTAATGAATTCATGTTATTTCTTTTTACATTCATTTACACTTTTAGTTTTGAGAAAAATAACTTCCTCATGTTTACTACCCACCATGTAAGTAAAAGCAATGCTTATTTATATTTTCCTACGTTGCCTCTAGTGAATCTTTGTTTAGAAGGACTAATGAAAAGAACTCCGAGATTTTGAGGAGGACTCCAGTGTCCCCTGACAGTGATATCTCGGGTTATAAACAGCACCCAGGAGGGCTAAGTAGAAGTACTCACCTGTCTTCCCTGGTGACTCTGTGTAGATGCTCATTTAGCATCATAGAGACTGCCATACACCATGGACCCTCCCTATTCTTTGATGTATGGCTACCTGAGATGCTTGTCTATATTTTTAGACACCTTCCTATTCAGGGTTTGTCTTTTTCAAGTTTCATATATATAAGACCTTGTTTATTTTATTCATAAATGTCAAGAATATTTTCAACCTCAGTAAACAATGGTCAAAAACAATTAAAAATAAACAAACAACCCTTGCATGACTGTGCACTTCAGTGACACCCCCTAAGCTTCCAGACAAAGCCTAAGGATTTATTCTTTCCCAAACACAGTTAATCCATGTATTGTTTTTCCATGGTGAGGTATGGTTTTACCAGCCACTCCCCCTCATATATTTACACGGTTCCAAGTTGAAATACAGTTCAGACTCTACCCAAAATTGATTAAATGTATCCTTTCTAACACCTGAAAATTCATAAATCATACAGACTGTCAATAAAGTGACTCAATAAAATACTAGAACAGGTATTATTTGCCTGTGTGAGGTTTCTCTAATATCTATATCAATAGATTGTAAACTTTTGATTACTCACCTAATGGGGAAAATACCCTAGTTTTTAGTATTTACCAAATAAGTATTTCACATGCAATGTCTACTATACAAAGGGATTTTAATATCAAACATGCATGAGTTCAAGTACCAATTCTGCCACTTACTGGGTAGATGGCACTGGGCAAGTCATTTGACTTCTCTGTAAACTAGTTAGTTCACTATGTCAATAAAAGAGCCAATAATAACAAAGGACCGCTGTGGCCATTAAATGGGGTTATTAAAACATTTAGGAACTGTTACGTGCAAGGCACATTTCAAATGCCTACAGATTTTCAGCTCACGCCTGGCACACAGTAGGCACTCCACAGCTGGTAACTACCACCAGCAGCATCATTACCAAAATCATCAGATTAGGACTGGCTCCTATGACTGAGGCCATTGATACCTCTGGGCTCGTGCTGTGAGGACCAACTCCTCAGCGTAGCAAAAGAGAAAAGAGGCTCAAATTCATAGTCAACCCGTTGCTCATCTCAAACGCTATTAAACATCAATTCATAAGATATAGACAAATCATCTGTGGTGTTTGTTAATTATGCAAACCCAGACCAGACACTGGCACATGCTTTTAATTCCAATGCTTAAGAGGCAGAGGCAAGAAGATTTCAGTGAGTTCAAGCCCATCCTGGTCTATCTAGGGAACTCCAGGCCAACTAGGACAACAAAGTGAGAATCTACTCCCACAAAGAAAAGAAGATGCGCGTGCACACACACATACACACACACACACACACACACACACACAGAGAGAGAGAGAGAGAGAGAGAGAGAGAGAGAGAGAGAGAGAGAGAGACCCTGCCTATATCTCCAAGATTTGATTCATTAATCCACTGAAAGAGTCCAGGAATTTACTTTTCTAACCAAACGCTCACTTCCCTTGCTTCCCAGTTGATTCCAGGAAACCTTACACTAGAGATGCTGGTATGAATATCTAGACCAAATCAGTCATAATGGAATAGAAGGAGCATGAATTAAAAGCCACAGCTGATCCCACAACATACCCATTGGACATAAATTTCTCAGTTGGCCTTGTTTTGTGTATTTATAGCAAACAAAATAGGAGCTACCATTTTCTACAACTGTACCATGTGGAAGACACTGTTTAGGGGATTTGATTCACTTAACTCTAATGTCCACAACAAATGCAAGCATGATTACAGGAAATAAAACCAAACCCAGAGAGGTTTAACACAGCCAGAAAAAGAGCAGAGATTGGATTCTATCCCAGGTTTACCTGACCCATCCTGTATGCCCTTAAGATCACTATGCCTTTGCCATCATAGCAGACATTCACATCTTTGTTTTTATTCAGTCAAAAGGTGGGACAATGAATGCGTGGCTGAAAGTAATTCCCACTGAATATGAAGAAAACACAAAACTTATTTCCGTCTCCATCTTAGCACCACAGGCAAATCTACAGAAGTTACTGAGAGGTTGTGACATTTTAAATTCAGATTGCTATATGCCAATATTGCTTTATGGAAAAAAATGAAAATTCTGAGTATTAGCATAAAATGGCATTCTTGGGTTGAAAATTTAATTCAATGTTGAAAGTGCTTGCCTATCATCCTCATGGGCCCAGAGTTTGATCTTCAGCACTCAAAAGTATTTATAATCTTTAAACCTGATTTCATCTCAAATATGTGGAATGCTGTCTATTGTCAGTTAATCTCAAAAAAGGAAATTAATTGGAGTATAAATAAACTTTAGTAAGGCTTCCAATCCAAAATTTACCATAATTCAGTCTCCAAAATGGGACGGCAGAAACCAGGGACCTAACAAAATACTTAGCAGTGTCCTCAGATGAAAGATTAACTTTTACTGCAGAGCAAAGATATGACCTGCTCAACCTTCAATTTCTCAGCTCCACACGGTACCAAAGGGACATGCAGGATAGAGAAGACCCAGGCACTGGAGCCTGAATGGCAAGCCTTCCTACCATCTCAAAGCCAAGGCCAAGTGGAAACTGAGAGCAACAAGACAGCCCATAAAAACGATGGGCTTAGCATGGGAAGTATTGTACGTAGTGGAAAATGCGAGCAGAAAACGAAGCAGAGCTCTGTAGGAGAGGGTGAAGAAGCAGAATTTTGCCAAGCTCTCTCTTCCCTTCCTTAATTCCTCTCATGGGAAGAACAGAACATTCCATATCCTCCACTGAGCTGAGAGATCCAATGGGAGACTTTCTCATGACGTATCCCTTTTTGTTTTCTCTTGCCAAGTAATTTAAAGGGAACCTAATCCCAGGCCTTCTTGCCTCCAAACTTCATTACTTCACTGGGAGCTCGGAGAACAAACAGAAAGAGGAGGGTGAGGACAAGAAGAGGGGACAGAGCACTCATTGTGGCAAGCACCCAAAATGCTTTTTAAGACAAAGTCCTCTTTAGCCTCAATTTTTGTTTTATGAGACATTTAAAGCTTATATGAGACATTGAAGGCTGTGCCACATGCGCATGCACAGAGGTCACACAGGAAAAAAGTTGACTCTGAACCCTGACGGCTGCCCACCTGACCTGCTTCCCAAATCCCCACCCCAGGATGGGCTGGTAAATCCTCGTCCAGTTTCCATATTTATGGAAGACGGACAGTAAAACCATTCACAGGTAACTAACTCTTCTGTAGGGTAAACAAAATAGTGGGTATGAAATGCCTACCATGGCATCTGACCAGAAGTTTTTCTCAACTGGTAGAAGAGGCATGCAAAAATTGAGCCACAAAGACTCATTTATGTTTGTATAGTTTCAAACGCCTTTCAGCTATCCTGTGGGGAAATTAAATGGGGGCACCGACAGTTCTATTCCGATCTTAATTCTTCCAAGTAGCCCACAGCCAACTTCTCCTGTAACACAAAGGCCTCCAAGAAGTGTGGAAACTATCCCTACTGCCAAGGAAAACCATGGCAACTCCTTCAGACAGTGTCTGAAGCAGAGAGGACAGGTGGCCTAATTAACAGTGAAGGCCAGGGCACCCGACTCCTGCCTTCCAGAGTGCACTGAACTTCACTATGGGGAGAAAAGGACATCCCCCTTCAGAATAGGCTGTAAATCGTTTATTTGACTGCTTTACTGTGAGGCAGGGGAGTGCTGGGCTTTAAGGGGGCCAGCTTCTCTCTTCAGGGAAGAAGAATAAACCTCTGCTTGAGGGCCTGAGAAGCCAAAGTCCCAGAGAGATCATTAGCCAAGGGAAACATCAACTTCGAAAAGCCAGTTCATAGCCCCTACCTGGAGCTAACCAGAGAAGAAAGCTGAACTCTGGGACAGGGTCATGTACCCTGCCTTTGGGCTCCAATAACCCAGACACCATGATTCCTCAGAATCAAGAAAGGGCAGGAAGGCCTAGACTCAAAAGCCTTGACCTGAGTCTAAATCCTGACTCTGTCACTTACTAGCTCAGAACTATGTTCAACTCTCTGTGCCTGATCTATAAAATGGGTACAATGCTAGAACCATGTTTATAGAGTTTTGTGAAGACTGTGGGATTTATTATAAATATAGAGTTTGATCCCATGAAGTTACTGAATAGGTGAAAGCTATTATTATCTGCCGTTTACTGCTGCTGGCTAAACATTTATAGCTTTTATTATGTACCTCAAATATGCTAACCACATCACTGTACATAATCACATTTGTTCCTCTAAACCTTATGAGATAATGTATATAAAACTAAGCACCTTCTCTACACATAGAAAATGTTCCACATAGGGGGCTTACTCCTTGCTATTGCTACAATCAAACTGCATGCCAAATCCAAAACACCCCTTTGCTCAGTTTTGAAAAGTTACCTGGGTAAAAGATAAGTCATAAGAAAATGACACTTAATTGTCCTATAAGCATCTACTTGGGCATCTGTCAATTAGGTATTCCTGACGACTCTCTTCTAGACTCCTTGTGCCAAACAGCCTTGACGTTAACTCGAATATTTCCATTTGACACAGAACGCAGAAGTCAGACAAATAAGCCCAGACTGGCCTCCCATACTGGAGTCCAAGACTAGAAGAAATGACAAGAGGCCTCCACACCATAACTCCTCTTTCTGCTGTTCTAGAAACTACATGCTTGGAAGGGAACTCATTACAGCCCTAGAACATCTTCAAGTTGGTAAAGAGAAATGTTTTAAATGAACAATTACCAAAGGTGAAATTTACATGTAAATAAAGAAAATGTCTAATAAAAAAAAGATATGGAATAGCCAAAGGTAATAAAAGATTACACACACACACACAAAAAAAAAAATGAACGATTACCAAGAGAAAGAAAATGATGTAGTAAAGAAAGAAAAGACGCTGAGCCAGTCCTCCTGTGTGTACGCACATACACAGACACAAGCAAGCAATCGTAGGTTTGTGTGTGTGTGTGTGTGTGTGAGAGAGAGAGAGAGAGAGAGAGAGAGAGACAGAGAGAGAGACAGAGACAGAGACAGAGACAGAGACAAAGACAAAGACAGAGACAGAGAGACCATGATCTGCAATTACACAATGGAGAGCAGAGGTCAATTTCCTTGTCTACCTTGATTACTCTCCCCCTAATTTTCTGAGGTCTCTCACTGAACCTTGCCAATTCAGCAAGGATGACTGGTTTGAAATCCCTAGGGATCATCTTGTCTCCATATACCTTGGATCTGGATTACAGGCATAGGCCACCATGCCTGGCTTTTTTATATGGGTGTTGAACATAGTTCCTCCCAACTAAGCCATCACCTCAGCCCCTCTCATATACATAAACACAAAAACACCCAATACCTACCCCAGAGTACTGGACTCTCACTGATTAAATATGACCCAGGTAGAACAGAACCCCATTGTTGAACAGTTCTATGCAGGCAGGAATCATGCTCTGTACAGGAGTAACTATAGCATATTGGGATGCTTAGATATCTTCAATGCACTCTCTTTTGTGATATGACTGGCTGTTCCTTCCATCGGAAGGTAGACCTGGCTTCTCTACTCCTTTACATCTTGGCTGACTTTGTGACTTGATTGGCCCACAGAATGCAGCAGAAATGACCCTCTGCAGATTCCATCAGGCAGTGTCTACCATTACCTTTTGGAATGCTATCCTGGAAATTACCATAGCATAGAGAATCCCAGGCTGAGAGACCCCATGGTATGAGGTCCTGCTGCTCAGCCCCAATGCAGCTTTGTTAGTGAGCTGGAGAGAGGCCAGGAGCAGCACCCAGCCAGACTACTGAGACATGAGAAGTAAGCGTTATTGTCCTCTGTCTCAGAAGCCTGAAGGAGCCATGATAAAGGGTACAGGCAAACTGTGTAGGGCTTACCTTCTTCAATGTATTTCTAAAAGTTGGAATGCTCTCCTTAAACTCGACACCAGGCAAACAAAAATCTAGGTTAAGTAAGAGTGGTTACAGGAAGGGATGGGGGAGAAGGAAGCTAACTGGGATGGTAATTTCTATTTCTTGGCCTAGGAAGTAATTACATGGGTGTATTCACTTTGTTATAATTTATCAGGTTGTGTACTTTTGAACCACACATTTTTACAGATATAGGCTAAACTTTTCTTTTTTAAAGTTTTAAATAAGCCATCCTTAACAAATGTCTTTGATAAATGGGCATATGGCTAAAGGAAATAAGTGATCTTACTTGTAATTTTTGCCCGCTAACCAAAATTTCCTCAGAAAAACACTTGCACAGAACACACAAAACTAGTTTATGAACTGCACATGGTTTAAGTACAGTGCATGCGTGTGCATGCGTGCGCATGTATGGTGTTTGGATTTCCATCCCTCACTAACCTAGAGCTCACCAATGCTAACTGGTCTAGCCAGCCAGCTTGCCCCAGTGATTTCCAACCTCTGCCTCCCAGACACTGAGACTACAGGGGCTCCCAGGCCTGCCTGATTTTTCACATGGCAGGTCTGAACTCTGGTCCCCATGCTTACACAGCTAGTGCTCCATCCACAGGAATGGATCCCTGGAATTTTTACCTAGGTGCTGGGGACCCAAAACTAGGCTCTTGGGTGTGTTCAGGAAGCGTTTCAAAAACTCAGTCATCGGCAGCCCTTGATATGATTTTTTTAAAGCAACATGTGGGTAGAAGGAGCCAGATGTGGTGGCACACATCTGTAATGCCTACAGTCTCAGCACTTCGGAGACTGAGGAAGGTGAATGGAGAGTTTGAGGCCATCCTGGGATACAAGTTGAATGCCATTTAAAGAGAATTTAAGTTCTCCTTTTGTGGTGGGATTCATTCTACTGTTCCATAATTTTCTATACTTCCAGAATTTTCTACAAGGTGCAGATATTTTTCACTTTTTGTTTTTATAACCAGAAAGAAAAAAGTAAAAACCTGGAAAAATGTTAAAATGAAGGTAATAAACACAAATCTTTTTTATATTCCTAACTTTATCCATTACTTAAAATTCCTTCCTAAAAAATCATTTTAGCTAAATACAGGTTTGTCATTCCCAGTGTAAAAATCTAAAATCCAAAAAATTTTCAATGATGTGATCCTTCAAACAGAAAGTTCTAGACCATGAGACTTTGTTTCACACACAAAAACATTATATAAAATTCTCTTTAAGATATATAGGGTATATTGGGATAATAAGGAAAACTTCATGTTTCAACCTGATTCCTTCCTATCACCAAGATATTTCATGTCAACAAATATTCCGGACCTGAAACACTTACTCCAAGCACTGGCATAAGGGATACTCAAGCTGCTATTAACCCATTTCTGTCTCTTTCCCTACATTCTGAGCTTCTTACCCTGGCAAGCTCAAAATCCATCTTCATCTTACATTCTGACTGAAAGTTGTTGGATCAGGATGAGGATTAGATGGCTCACTTAACTATAGTAATATGGGTGCCATGTCCCACTACATGTCCCAAGTCTCATACACGAAAGATGACAGGTAAGTATCTGTTATTTGTGTTCATCAAGCTGAGATGCCATGACAAAATGCTACAGACTGGAAGGCTTAAACAAGAGAACTCACCTTCTCACCATACTGAAAGCTGGGAGTCTGATAAGACAGTACCTCACCCTTCCTAGCTTGAGGGGTTATCTTCTAATCATATACTCAAAGGACCTCTTTGCACATTGTAGGGGAAAAATGGAACTCTTGTGTATCTCTCCTTAAAAGGATAATGACCCTAACATGTCATATGATCTCATTCAACCTCACCTTTCCATAAACTCTAGTCACATAAAGGGTTCCTGCTTATAGATGTGGAGAAAGACCTTGTTCACCTTAATTCTGGATCACCAAGATGACATCAAAAATTAGACTATTTCACTGGCAGCAGAGCAATGACATCTAATGATGTACTCGAGGACAGGTATGAAGTATGAGGATATCTTCCTATTTTTATGAAGAACACAAAGCCAAGAAATGATTTGGGGATGGTTATGATTTAACTAGACCTATGTTTTGATAAGATGAATGAGGCAGCAGTGAATGGGGATCCAGATAGAGGAACCAGGCAGTAAGAACTACTGTTAGAAGCCAATGACAGAGTCGGCAAACTGTTGTAGAGGTGCTAGAAGTAGGAACAGTTCCTACGCTAACTGAAGAGAGAAAACAGAAAAAGTGGGTACACGGGGCATCCGCATGGTCTGATCCACAGGAAACTGCTGCAGACTGGATGACAGAGGCAGGAAGGAGAGGCAAAGATAGCGCTGGGGTTAAAACCAGGGATGGAGTCGAAGAACAACAGCACCGGCTAAAGACCCAGGCATATAAGCAAGGGAAGCATGGCTTGGTATTTAAGGTGAGCTCAAGCTACCAGGAGGCATCTAGGCAGAGCCGGTAGGAAATTACTCCAAAAACTATGCCTGAAATTCCAGGAAGGAAATTTGGCAAATTATCACCAATGTAAATAAATAAGCTGGCAGAGAAAATGTAAGTGGTCATAGAAACTGAGATCATCTTCTTTGGCTGGGGTGGGACAGAATACAGCAAAAACAAAAGGCGAGAAAGCGTGGAGGAACATCAGGAGAATACAGTGCCTGGACAGAAACACTTTCAGGACAGTGTTCAGTTCCATCATGAGGTACAGTGACATCACACAGCTCAACATTTGCTTTGGGTACCTACATGGATCTGCAGGAAAACTACTTCAACAAGGTGGGAGTGGTAAAGCAAGAAATAACAAAGTACCAGACAAACACTAACTGGCCAAGTGCCCGTGTGTGCCCAGCATCATGACAGGAACTGCATTAGCTTTACTCCTCATGAACACCCACCACGGTAGGAGTTAATAGAATACATACTCAGGACATTCTCTGAAAAAGCTAGCAGTGAAAGGAACACACCTACAAGGTCACATCTGCCTGGAGGTGGGAGAACAAAACAAGCCTCTCATGTATATTTTGATGTAGCTATGGAGATAGGAAAGCAGACATGTAGGTGGGATCAGAGAGCAAAGAAAACGATACACACTGGGAGAGGTGGAGTGTGGAACAGTCTGGATGGGTGACCAGCCACAGTGGCCAAAGTAGTCATGAGAGCAAACAGATTTGACTCCCAGTAGGCACACCATTCATTCATTCATTCATTCATTCATTCATTCATCCTCTCTGTCTACCCTACACACACTATTTCTAGAAACCCACCCCCTTCCTCTTTTTCTCTTTCTCCTATAAAAACTGATGAGCAGAAAAACACAAAACAATGTTAGTCTCATCAGATGCCCCAGTGCAATTGGTGTCACACACTGCTTTTTTGAAGGCTGATTTTTTTTTTTTTAAATTCACCTGTACAGCTGCAGTGGCTAAAAAAATCTGAACTCACCAGATCATTAAAAACTCAAGTCTTCCACTAAGAGGCCATCACAAACCTAGTGTAACAGAATGCCTAGTGGCATACTCTCAGTGATGGCCCAAACCTGGGATATTAACATGAAGAGAAAGAAATGAGCACCGGAAATCCTTCACTCACTCTTCCCATACCCTACCACAATTCATTATCACACAAATCCACCTTTAATCATTGCCACAGTTGCTTATTCTGCACTGACCAAAAGACACATAAAGTTATCTTATTTCTTCTCAGCCAGCTATTTAAATCGTTAATGAGCTATCATATGAGAAATGTCCAAGAAAAAGTGTTAGCAATCCTAAGCTTGCAACAAACCCTAATATCAACAGTTCCTTTGGCCTTTACAAACCCATAAATCTCTGAACACTGTTTGACATTTATTGAACACGAGTAACATCCCCACGTGCTGTGTTCCTGAGGCTTAGCCAGCATTCTAGGGAAATGACTTAACTCACACAGGCTTGGAAAGATTCACCCTGGACCAGTATTTATTTCCTCATACCAATGGCCCTTCCTCCCATTCTAATCAGATCAAAAACAGGCACTTTCTAACCATTCCCAAGGTAACAAATGTATAAATCCTTGAGCCTAAGTCATGCCTCTGTACTTCCTGGCTGATGAAGTTAGAACAATGAATCATGCTCTGGCTCGGCTTGTTCCCTAGACGATGGGAATAAAAGCACAGTAGAGTCAAGAACCAAAAACACTAGGCCAATACTTCCTTGGAGAGGTGACACTGAGGAAGTTCTCCATCACTTCCTTCCTTTAGGTTTTGCTTGTTTCCTAATCATCACATCTGAAGTTAGCCAATTAACGTTGAGGGTTTTTTTGCATTGTTTTTCTAATCCTCGGTGGCAAGCCAGTGTATACCAATTAAATCAAATGGTTCCGGTATTAACAGGGTTGGGAGCAGTCTCAAGTGCCCTGCGCTCTGCAGGCCTGTGGTGTTTTCAGATGAATGAGGTGGCGATGTGATGGCTCCACAGAGCCCTGCTTTCCTCTGACGTATGTGGTGGAGCAGGCAGCCTCACACAGGACAATGAATTAACCATGGCACCAAAGAAACGTGTTAGCTATACATGGAGTGGCCTTAACCAAACCGGGCTTACTTGGGATTAACAGCCATATTAAAGACCATATATGAATATATATGTGTGTGTGGGTGGGTGTGGGTATGTATGTATGTATACATGCATACACATATATACTTGTTGTTTTTCTTTTCAATAATTTTCCTTTTTACTTCATTACTTCCAACCATTTCAGAATTGACCAGAAAGGATCCTATTTCATTATCTACTTATTGTATGTAAAACAAAAGGGAGAATAAAATTGTCAATTCATAACCCATTTCATGGTAATCATGGTAAAAAAAAAAAAATTAAGTGTGTACATGTAGAAAAGGCCAAAGGGCAAGGAAAAAAACCCAAAATGTATTTTTCCTTAAAAAAGAATGGAAATTCACTAGAGATTTTGATTTTTTTTTCATACAATGTACTCTAGTTACTGTTCCCCTCCCTCTACTCCTCCCAACTCCTTTGATTTTTAACAGGCAAGGGAGTCCTAGAGAGGTCCAGGCTGAGTACCAGGTAACAGAACTATTTCACATCCAATGAGGAATACTGGTAACCTTACAAAGCAAAGAACCAGGCTGGTGAGATGGCTCAGCAGGTAAGAGCACTGACTGTTCTTCCAGAGGTCCTGAGTTCAAATCCCAGCAACCACATGGTGGCTCACAACCACCTGTAATGAGATCTGATGTCCTCTTTTGGTTCGTCTAAAGGCAGCTACGGTGTACTTATGTATAATAATAAATAAATCTTTGGACCGGAGCAAGCAGGGACTGAGCGAGCCGGAGTGAGGAGAGGTCCTAAATTCAATTCCCAACATCCACATGAAGGGTCACAACCATCTGTACAGTTACAATGTACTCATATACATAAAATAAATAAATAAAGGGGTTTTTTTGTTTGTTTGGTTGGTTGGTTTTTTGAGACAGGGTTTTTCTGTATAGCCTCGGCTGTCCTAGAACTCACTCTGTAGACCAGGCTGGCCTCGAACTCAGAAATCCGCCTGCCTCTGCCTCCCAAGTGCTGGGATTAAAGGCATGTGCCACCACATGCCCAGCTAAATAAGTCTTTAAAAACAAAAACAAAACAAAACAAAAGAACCCAGCCCCTTGCAATAGGGTGTAGCTCTTTCCAGAGTAAACCATTTACTAGTTCTACTTCTGGCTTTGATAAACTAAGAAAGGGGACAAAAACAAAGACTAGGAAAAGTGACCATGAAATCCCATATGTCTAGACAAGGCCTACAGTCTGAACTAAATGACAGCATTTAAAGAATAAATATCCATAACACCTCCTGGATACTAAAGGAGTCATTAGCTAGGAAGAGCTGGCGTGTATGAGCATTTACATGTGCTAGGTATGGCTAGAATTCTTTTGTACATTTCTGATGTCGCCCTCACCTGGTCCTCGCATCATCTCTGATTTGGAGAGTAGAAAAATGAAGTATCTTGTAAATCTGTGTCT
Source organism: Mastomys coucha (assembly GCF_008632895.1). NCBI lineage: Eukaryota > Metazoa > Chordata > Mammalia > Rodentia > Muridae > Mastomys > Mastomys coucha. The sequence goes on along the minus strand of NW_022196895.1, from coordinate 35,132,938 downwards.
CCCAGAGTCAGGCATGGCCAAGAACGACCTCTGCATTAAACCCAGTGCCCATGATATCTATTCTATATTTGTCCTCTTTTTTATTAGTTACCCATCTGACGAATGAGCTGGCAGGTCTTGGACCCTATATAGCCTAACATCCACTCCAATACCACAAAATATGCACACACGCAGGGCTTCAAGCAGAACATCACATTGCCACTGACGACAATCAGGAAGATCACATACAGAGGCTCCTATACCAAAGTAAGACAATTTTGGTCAAAGATGCAAAGTTAACTCAGATCCCAAACTGATAAGTAGTTCACAAAGGACTGAATCTATGTCTACTGGACACCAACACCTGAGCTCTCAGTTACTCAGCAGAAGCTAGGGTTGTCATCCCAGGGTCTGTGACCACAGGACATAGGACCTACTACATAACCAACAACAGACGCTAAGTACATCAGGGGCTGGAACAAATCCATGGATCTCACCCAGCAACTTCCTGCTTTTCATAAAACAGAAACAATACAAGCCTCCTGAACCTCTGTTTTCTTGCTCTTGGCTGATGACAGCAAAGTAGGACACTTAGCAAGAACCTCAGTGACCATAGACGAGGTGACAACTGATATGCAGAGGAAGACTATGAAACACTAAACTGCACAGGCTCAATTGTATAGTACAGCCATGAGGCACATAAGGAGAGGCACAGGTCATGGACAAGAGCAGGCCCCTGCTGCATCTGCCTCTGTTTTTTTGTTTGTTTTTGTTTTGTTTGTTTGTTTGTTTAAAAAATGCATGCCCAACACTTATCCCAGGTTTTTATCAGGTACTTTAAATTTCTTCAAGTCTTGGCAATTGCAATCACAAGGGACAGAGGTGCTGGTGAAAGGAAGCAAAGAGAACTAGGGGTGATCTGGGCTTTAGCCTAAGAGCTATATCATATCCAGTGATGTGGCCAGAGACCCAAAGCAATGGCCATCCAGCCGGCTCCTCCAGGTAGCCCTGTCCTTCCCATGGCTAAAATTCTGTAAGAATGAATGTGATATGAAGTCAGACTCTCCCGTAGAGTTCTGGAGGCTCCCACTCACGACCTGTCTGGTTTGCTCACTGGGACAGCCCCGGTGCCCAAGTACAGTGGACACTCAGGAAATAGCTACTCAACAAATGAGTGCCCCTGTGTGGTCTAAATCAATAGCTGTTCTCTTAAATCTTCATCTCTTGCTCTTTATTACTCTTATATAGTGGGACGGTAGTAAGAAGTAAATGAGTGGATGCTGTACACCTCATCTAGAACCTTGTGACCTCCAGACAGTCAAACAGCCAACATTCAGCTTTCTAGAAATCTGGCTTAGGATGCAGCAGCCCGTTCTCTGACAACAGAAAAAATAATAGTTCATTGGTCTGTCAAATGTACAAAACACAAATTCAACAAATATTACACTCCCTTTCTCTCTAACTGATCCCTAAATTTTATATAGTCTTGCTATCTTCAATACCCTGTGAGAGTGTTGTTATAGTTTTATAAGTAAAACAGAAGTGGCTATCTGGCTAGCAATTCCATAATAAACCTAGATCTCTGGCTTTCTTGACATCTCTCCATAGCCATGGGATATAAACCATACACAGAATTCCTCAAGGCCCAGGGCAGCAGAAGGCAGGGGAGAGCAACACTGACACCAAGGGACTTATGGCCCTGTCTGAGCACTAGCCCTATCAAGGACACAGATAACAGATAACAACAATTCCTGGCTCAGAGAGGTTCCCTCATTTCTACTCTGGAATTTCATCTTGACAGAACACCCTTTCAGAATATCTCCCAGATTGCAGGCCCTTTCTACAGCCTACCTTATCCTTTTAGACTTATTCATTTAGTCTACATGGCCAATTTAGCTTTGTATTTTTTTTTTTAAATTAAAAGTCCTTAATGTTCTGGAAGGAAATATCATCCCACTAAGGAAGTACAATAGAGAAATAATAACGACCCTTTGTACTTTAGGCAGCCTGTGGACAGGGAAGAAATTAAATCAAAGGAGCCAATTCTCCTATCATAAAGGCCAGGCAGTCTCCAGGGAAAAGCTACTGATTATAGGCCCCATCCTGGCCTGGGCAATGAGAAATAACCTGCCCTGGAAATCTATGTGCCTACCACCATGCCATGCCCACTCCCATCAGAAGGAGCAGTGAGTAGCCATCCCCTGAAAGAGCAAAAGCCCTCCTTAATCAATAGCATGATATAAAAGTCATAAGAATCAGTAGATACCATGTCCTGCATACTTTAGAAGTACTTAAATGTGTTAACCGATTTCAGTCCTTAGGAGGGAGGGCTATAATTCCCAAAGGCACATGGACAGTAATGTTTTTCATTATGACTTGACTTGGCTGAGCCCACTTCCCAAGCTGGCTGAAGAGTAGAGGTATATCTTGTTCTTATAGGGAAGTTTGGAACACAGACTTCACTTACAGGAAACATTGACTTATAAAGGAAAAAAAAAGCCCATTTTCACTGTTTATCAGTAAGAGTATCTGCCGATTTCTTTGTCTGCACTTGTGGAGGTTATAAACTGTCAGTAAATATTTAACACATGCCAGATTCACCCCAACTCTTAAAATATACTTCCAGGCTGGGGAGGTAGCTCAGAAAAATCAGTGCTTGCCTAGCACAAAGGAAGCCTGAGTTTGATCAAGAACATAGACCAAGCGTGGCAGCGAACGCCTGCCATCTCCATAGTCAGGAAGTGAAGACAGGAGATTCAATAGTTCAAAGTCTCCTTAGCTTTATATAGAGTTCGAAGCCAGTCTGGGATACAGGAGACACTGTCTCAAAATTTAATTAATTAATCACTGTTATGAGGACCACTTGCCATGGTGTCTCAACAGGGAAGCAATGGTAGCCATTACCTTCCCTTTGCTGACTGTGTGACCGGCCTCCTCCTAATCCTGCCCTGCCCTACACTTCCTCACACCAGAGGCCAGAGGCTGCACGTGGGTAATAATTTAAGGATTCACCTGTCCGGCTCTCTTCCCAGGACACCCACTCTGGAACTTTTCACAGCTGCTGATGTGAGGGCTACAGCCCTGTAAGGGCTATGTCAGCGGGTACTAGGAACACTGTTCCCCCACACTTCCCACCCTGGCCTGCCACCAAGTATAGATGCTGATAGGAGACAGCCTCGGGAGCTTACTATCCCACCCAAATTCAGCAACCTGAGGATTTTTCTAAATTTCCATTTTGGCAAATATAAAGGACCAATCAGCCGACAGAGCTCTGCTCAGCAAACAATAACATACTCCAGAAACCTGGCTTCCAAACATCCCAAACGTGGCTTTGAAAGAGCCCAAAGGAAGGCAAACTGAAGCCAGCCCACACTCGCATGCACGCGCACACACGCGCACACACACACACACACACACACACACCACACCACTTAAAGTGTTATGCAGTATTCCACAAACAAAAAAATATGACTTGAAGCTAATCATGGAGTTTGTCCCAAAATGTGTGAGTCATACCAGCACAAGATGACAGGAAATTATGTGAAATACTCCCTAACTATTTACAATACAAGGGGGAAAAGTTCTGTTATAAACTACAAAAAGTCAAGTCTTTTTCACGGCTACAAAGAAGGCGCCCACTTTTAGACAGATACTGGCAAGGCAGGCTTTAAGAAAGAACAAAAAACATTTTGTTGAAAGCAGTGGAGAGATGAAACCTAAGTCAAGCTTGCCTTTAAATAACCACCAGCAAGCTCCAAGCTGTCACAAGCAATTACTACTGTCAAGTGTGTACTCGCATGCACACCGTGTCACTCTGATTACAATAAGACAGCAGAATACCAATTTTTAAGATAAATCTAGAATAATGTTTCAAATAAGACTCAGTTCTGGATCTTATGGAGGGAAATGGAAATAGGATTTCCCACACCACTACCCTCACTACCCATCTACCCCTTACACACACACACACACACACACACACACACACACACACACTGTACTTATTTATGACAAATGCTTTGAAATCATTTTGCTAATACTGATTATGAAAAGATGACTCAGTTTGTTTCCAAAACAAAGAGAGCAATTCTAAGGCCACAGAGTCCCTGCAGCCAGACCTTAGGGTAGACAATGGAAGAACTGGGAGTGTACCCAAGCAGTGCAGAGAAGAGAAACGCCCAGAAGGGAGGGACTTATGCATGGCCCCAAGATCCCATACTTCCTGAAGGTCGGTGCCCTGGACTGAAGAGAAGGAAATGCTTGTGTGTTTAGCACAAGCACTCAGATCATCTAAGCAAGAATTAAATGCTTAGCTCCCTTCACCAGCTGAATGGCACTAGTCAAGTTACTTTATAAGTTCACTCATATGTAAAATGAGAAGGCTGACATCACCTGCTTCATAAGGTCATTGAGAGAATTAAACAGCAGAATGGAAAGTGCTAAGCACAGTGCCTCTCAGACAGCACTCAAAAAATGACAGCTGCCACTGTCAGTACCATCAACACGTCAATACAACAAGAGCTCACTGATGAGCCGGTTCCCTTGCTGACACCACTTCTCCTGCATGTGCTGAGCACCATTCTGGAGGTTAGGTGTGCAACAGGCACCAATTTAGTGGCAACATGTTCATGTGACCAACAGAGTCCCTAATGATGTGGGTCCATACAAAGAGTATATAACAAACGGGTACAAACACCTAAATTGTAATTTAGAATGGATTTAAATTGTGGCATGGGTCAAGTAAGTCAGTCAGTCAGTCTCAGTCTCAGTCTCTCTCTCTCTCTTTCTCTCTCTCTCCCTCCTCCCTTTCTCTCTTTCCCTTCTTCCCCTCCCCCCTCTCTGTGTGCATGTGCACTCGTGTGTACATGTGTCTGTGTGAAGTATTACACTATATCTGCTTCCTTCATAGGTCTTACATTGAGATTCAGTCCTGCAGTTTTCACTCACAGAGAGTTAATGTTCAACAATGGGTTTAAAGTTCAGCACTATCTGAAGGAGCTTTCAGATAAATAGACATCAAAATTAAAGCAGCCTACCCCTTCAGAGATGAACAGAGTCAGTGTGTAAGTAGCCAGAAAACACATAATCACAAAGACTAAAGTCCATGAACACAGAGCTGACTGCACTTGTTGACTGAGAGGATTCGTCATCTGCATCTCCCGGTAAAATGTAAGACTAAAGGGCCCTACTGTTAACAATTCATCAAAAAGCTAGAGCAATGCAATGAAGCTTGAGCCAACTCTGGCCAAAACACAAGAAAAGGGAGATGAAAGATTGGTAAAGATCTCTCCAAGATAACCACAACAAACTGAGAAGTCACGGCCGTCATTTACATCAAATGAATCTCTAAATGGAATGCAATACTGGGCAAGGGGTAGTAGGGTGTGTCTGACAGATAATATTTTATCACCTCCAACTCTGTATTTCCCTCTAAGGGTTAGGTCAGCTGCTAGTGTATGGTTAACCTAAATAGCTAACTAGTGTAGGTCAAAATCCCTTTATCTAGGTATGACTTGACTTATGATCAGCTGAGCACCAATATATAGAAGACAAAAACATGACATATTATACTTAGAAGCATCCTATTTTCTAAGTGGGGCTAAGAGGAAATATAGATTTTCTTTAAAATTCTTCTTAGCATAAAGATGCTTTGGAAACTGGCTCTCCAGATGGGGTGAGTTAATCAGCCCAAGTGTGTCTCAGATTTTAATGTTCAGGCAAATCACCTGGGTATCTTGGGAAACCTCCAATTCTATGGGGACCAGATGGAGCCCATGACTACATTTCTAACAAATCCCCCAGGTGGTGCTGATGCTGCTCCATGAACCATAATTTAGAAAGCAATGAAACCCTGACCATCCAGACATAGTCTAGTGATGGAACATTCTCTTCCCATGAGGCAACTGTTGAGGATTATAGATGGCTCCAAGAATAGAATGGAAACCAAGGGCTAAGTTACACAAGAAAATACAAAAATGCATTTTTGGGTGTGGGTTCAGACACATGAAATCTCCACCTCTGTCACAGACGACTGAAGGATGCAGGGGGAACAAATGAGTTCCACACTGACGAGCTCTACCTTAGGAATTCTGTCATGTGCTATCGCCAACCCCATAGGACAGAAGAGGGACAAAGTGGAAGGATACATGTCTTTGACCGCTCTGACAAATAGGCAATTCACCCTCTCTTACTTTTGGTCCATAGTAACACAGTGGACCCCTTGAAGATGGAGAGGGGCTAAATGGTAAGAGAACAACACAACCTAGAAGTCTGGATCTGCCTCCAATAGCATCTCACTTTCGGCTTGAAGTCCATCGCAAGGAATCTTCCTTTCTATTAATAGCATCCTGTCTGTCCTAAGCAGACAGAGACCTGCTCAAACCTACCATGTCCTGGAACAGCCTTCAAGGAAACATGAAGTCTAGCCTGGACCTAAGGGCAGAAGACTAGCCATGTCAGCTCTCATGTTGTTACACTTGAGGGTTCCATTAAGGCCAGACTGTTTCATAGGACCTGGGAAGATAATAAAAAACTCATAGCTGGCACTTCTGAAGTGTCCTCAAAATGTCTAGTTATCAGTATGTTTTTATCATTATATCTTTATGAACATGAAGCAACCAAGAAACATTCAGAAGAAAAGGTTTCTTTCATTTCTGAATTGAAGGGTCAATTCTAATTCGGCCTGTCCTCCTGTGCTGTCTGAGAACCATATTGGTGGCCTCCACTGCTCCCACAAATGTCTCTGGGTACTTTTTTTTAAAAGGTATTTATTTTTATGTGCATAGGTGCTTCTCCCCTGCATGTGTGTCTATGCACCATGTGTATGTGGTTACTGAAGAGGCCAGAAGAGCATGTCAGATCATGTAGGTGTTGCATATGGAATCCAGCTCCTCTCTAAGAGCAGCCAGTGCTCTTAACCACTAAACCATTTCTCTCCCTCCCTTTGACTGCCTTTTAATAGCCACTGTGGCCAGGCGTGCTTTCCTCTAACACCAGATTTAAGATCATCCAAGCCTTCACTGGCCAAGTCTTTCTTTTTTTTTTTTTTTTTTTTTTATCATGTTAGACACAAAGGCCAAACACAACACAGCTGTTCAGAGAAAAGAGAACCACCTTAATAAGAATCCCTTAGTAATTTGTAATCCAAATTTATCTGGCAACATTTTGTCCAAGAATTTTAGAAGCTCTTGACAAAAACACCTTATCAGGATCCAAAAATATCCTCAGAATGTTGGAACGGGTCAGAATTGGATCTCAACACTCAGGTCTTTGAACTAACGCTCCTCAACATGAGGTTCCAGAATGTCCTGTCACCTAAATGCTTCTGAAATGCACATTCATGGCTGCCATTCCAAATGCCAAATCAAAATTGCTCAGAAGAACAACTGCAATTTTTAATAAAGTTCCCTCAGAAAGTTCCAATGAATATAAAACTGCTAAAGCAAAGACCTATCTACCCAACCCAGGAAAAAGGGGGAGGCGGGACAAGCAAATACATGCAAGATGTTACCCACAGTTTAAGGGCCTCACAGATAGGAAGTTCCCTGCCATTAGCCCTTTGAAACCCTGGGCTGATTACTTCTCAAGGTCCCCACACCCTACTTTTTCTTTTACATAAAGTCCATCCTACTTATTTTTTTAAATAAACTCAGTTCCTTACATGTATTATGAAAGCAAAGTTTATATTACATAGATGTGAAACAGTGGGTTTGATCCTTAAGTTATCTTTCCTAAAGAAGATAATTGTAATTGTCAATATAAAACACTATCACCACACTACCTTCCATATCACCTATATCAGACTACTCCCTCTCTTAAGGACACAGTACATCACCAAGATATCTGGATGGCACTTATGGCATGGGATAGAGAGGTGGCTATTCTGAAGAACTCCATTAGAGTCGACTTGTAGCCTCCATCTGTATACACCTGGTAGAGCAGGCTACAGAAAGACAGGAACACCTATCGGGACACCTGGATCTGTGTGCTCAACAGGCATGCTCACCCAGCCCCAGCCCAGTCTTCTCACTACATGGACCAGAGTGGACAGGAGTCCTAGATGGCCCTGTCTGCTTCTCTTCAAAGAGAATTTGTAATTGGGGCCCAAAGGAGCTTGTTGATTGATGCTGACCACAAACTGAGGGATTCCTGGGTCTATTTTTGCCTTATGTATATACTGAAGCAAAAGATGCTAGTCACTATAAGCCCACGAACAGACAGCAGAAGCACCAGGAAGAAAGCGCCAACAATCTGAGTCCCTAACTGTCTAACTCCTGGTTCTAGATTCCCTGACTCTGTGATCCATGAGATAGCCCTGTTTTCCATTCCCTGCCCCTGGCTTTGGAAAGTTTGAGCACACAACTGCTCCTTGCAACTGAATCACCTCTAACTACAATTCAATGTAATCTTCTGTTCTGGACCACGGGTGGCCAAGTAAAGTTAAAGGACATTTAAGACCAGGAAAGGTGCCCTTCCTAGAGTATACCCTGAGAGAGAATGGAGCTTGATTAGGGCAGGGAGAGGGGAGTCTAATCAAGGGTCCTCTACATTACTCCAAGTGAGAGGTACCAGAGAGAGGAGCTGACTCAAGGTTATCTCAAGTTCCTCCCTCCTGATGATAGGCAGAGTCAGAACGATGGCAAATGGACACCACATTAATAATAATCACATTTCATTTTTCTGAAAGCTCAAATGTCATAATGACATTATACACATAAATGTGTATTATGTGTATAATTTAGAAATTATGTGTATAATTTAGAAATGACATTGTTGTGTCATTTTCCTTATCTTACACATAAGGACACTAAGACCCCAAAAGTGTTAAGTGACTGTTGTGGTGGCATAGCTAAGAAACAGATGATCCAAACCCCAGAGTGTGAGTTCTCAAGCATCATGCTACCTTGCCTTACTAGTCTATGCCGATGACGACAACAATAACAACAAAGGAAACTCCAGGAAACCGGCTGTTTCCACAGCCTGGGCCATCCACTGAAACCCTGTCTCAAAGCAAACAAGCAGACAAAAGTTCAGTCACCAAAGGAGCATCCCAACCACAGCCAGGAACGACCTACCTCCTGGGATAGTTCATGACCCCAACCAGCACCACCACACCTATGGGCACAGCACCAAGAAAGCAAGCTGGGGAGGGAGAAAGGCTGAGACGCTGTGCCACCTTGACAAGGCATGGCGTGGCTTACTAGAACAAGAATCTGTGGAGCTGGCATGGCACCAGACCACAGACCAGAGACTAAATTAGAGTGACTTTTTTTAAAACAGTAATTGGTGTATGGCATTCTCCTCTCTGGTCCCACATGGGGTAGCAGAGAAGACTCACTCCCAGGCCAAGAGTCAAGCTGTCAGAAGTCCTAACAAATGCTGGAAAAGAAACTGCATTTTAGGGGTTGGGACTATTTGACATATTAAGAAAGAGAAAGCAAACCTTCAACTACAGCCTCAGAGTCATTTTGATATCCCTGGAATCCCTTTGCTAAACCTAGAGCAGACAATTAACCTGTCAAAGACCACAGGAAACTATAAACCGCTGACCTCTGAACTTCACTGCTACAGCAGTGACCAATGCACTCTGACAGGCATGAATGAAATGGCTCTCTCAGCCACCACTAAAGCAAACACTCATGTTGCCTTCATCTGTCTGCACCACCTCTTGAGAGGCAGCATTAGCTGGAGCTACCTGGGACTGAGGAAGGAGTCAGAGCCAGGAAACAGGACTAACAAAGATGCCAGGCTGACATGGAGGTCCAGCTCAAGATCCAAGCCCATCCAGGGGCACTTTCAAGAATCAAGACTCTCATCTCACAACACTGCTCCTCCACCCTGGACTACTCACTTCACTTGGCTCCTTTTCCATCATCCAATCTCAAAGGAAGTCATCCCACGACCCTGACCCACCTTGTTCTTCCCACACTCTTTTCAGTTCCTTGTTCCAGCAATGGCTCTAGGAAGGTGACATTCATTACTTTTCCTTGGCAACTCCTATTCTTCCAGCCACCTAGGGAGCCACAGCACCTGAGTGCCTGTGCTGGCACCTCCATCCTAATCCCTCCCCACCCACCTGAGCTCCTTATTTCTGGCACAGAGGAGAGAACTGACATTCTGTGAACTTCCAGCACTTGCCAAGCACCATGCTGGGCCCTTTCGTTTTCCTGAGTGCAAAGAGATGCAAAATGCCACTGTCTCCCTCCAACTTTTCTCCAGTCTTACTATACAGCCTCTCCTGGGATCCCACTTAGCCCCTCTTCTTCCCATACTGCCTGGTCTGTCTTCATGCAAATGACAACAGGTAGAATCCTCTGGGGCACAGGGCACATTCCCATCATTGGGCTGCTCAAAACAAACCTATTCCCTCCTGTTCCTACAAGCTGGCCCAAGTACCTTGTCTGACACTGGACTGCTGCCACCACCTGCCTCTGACGTACATTCTAACTTCCTACCCACCACATCCCTGCAAGCCTGCTGGGCTCCAGCCAAGTCACATGATTCCCCTTCCCTGGCAGCTCCCTGAACTTTCCAAGCCCTTGCTCACGGAGTTCCTTCCAGCCTGTATGCCTTTTCCTCCCATGTCTTCAAACCTGACACACACTCTCTCTCCTGTCTCAGGCGATACAGAGAAGGCATTGCCTACAAGATGCCCATGCTTCTCCCACAACAGAGAAGAACTCTATCTGCACGTAAGCTTCAGCTTCATTCACTCACTCCTCTTAAGGCACTGTTTTAACTGTGTTCTGTTATCCCAGGGGGTGAAGACTGAATGAGCTTTACCACGGTAACTCTCCTCTGTTACTGGATGCACCATTTACCTAAACAACACCCATATACTCAGCACACATGCGTACCCAGCAGCTACTGTACACTACTCTGCTGCTACAAGGAGCTCAGCATACATTGGGGAACCAAAAACAAAAACAAGCAAACAAACAAAGCCGTAGTTCCTACCTTCCTGAGTATGGTGATTAATCCTAATTATCAGCTTGAAATGATCTAAATTCAACAGGAAAGAAAGTCTCAACAAGGTATCCTTTGCACTGAGTTGGCCCGTGGGCACATCTGTAGGGAATTGTCTTAAATTAATTGAAGTGAAAGACCCAGCCTACTGTGGGTGGCCCTATTCCCTAGGCAGGAGATCCTGAACTGAATGAATAGAAAAATTAAGCTGAGCAAAAGCAAGCATGCAGGTGAATGCATGTATTCATTTCTCTCTTCTTGAGACTGTGGATATCATGTGTAGAGTTCCTGCCTTAACTTCTCCACAGTGATGAACTGTAATCTGGAATTGTTAGCTGAAATAACCCCTTTATTCTCTTAAGGTTTTTGTTTTTGTTTTTTGTTTTTTGGTAAGGTATTTTATCACAGCAACAGAAATGAAACTGAAACTCTGGACTTCTTATCTCCAGACAGATAAATATCAACCAAACCTTACCCAAGTAAGTGTATATCTGATGACACCTAGCTCTGTGCTATACAGGGAAGAGTAAGGCTCCTAAGGAGAACTGGACGAAAAGAGGACGAAAAGACCAGAAAGACTAGCTTGAGAAAGCACAACTAGAATGGCCCTGAAAGACCAGCAGTGAAAAGAAGTGGTCAAAATATTCCAGGTCCTGGAAACAGCCAGTGCAAAGACCCTGAGGGCAAAAGCCCAGAGGGCCAGGATGACCAAAGACTATAAAGAAAGCTAGGGAATAAGGCAAGATAGTGAGAGGGACATCTCAGGAGGATGGGTGTGGATGTATATGACCCTTGCCTACTAGGATGCCTTATCCCTCAAACTAACCAACCTTATATCTACAAAAAACAAGACCAAACAAAAAACACCACCAAGAATTCAACATAATACTTTTTTCTCATTTGAAACCATCTGCTCTTTAGGTGTAAATGTTCTTCTCTTAAAAAAAAAAAAAAAAAAAGTAAAGTACATTGTCCTAGCTAGCATCAGTAAAGCAAATGAGGTTGGAACCTAGTAAAAATCATGTAATTCCATAGCAACTCGATGACAATTTGACCTTGAATTAGAAGCTAGTAACTGACTGGGAAATGGCCTGTCGATTGTGCAGCCCTGATAATAAGGACAGAGTCTACCAATCACTGAGCACGGATCAAGGCTGTTACAGCCACTACTTCACTGGCTTTTTAGCACATCCCAATACGATTTTCATTCCTTTTTTTTTTTTTCAGTTGAGACTCAGAACCAGAAGTATGGTTCAGTGAGTAAGATTGTTTCTCACCAAACCTGGCAACCTGAGTTCAACCCCCGGGATACATGACAGAAGGAGAAAAGTTGACTCCTGGGCTATGCACTGACCCGTTGGTGTACACATTTACATGTACATGTGCATACACACACAATAAATAAACAAACATAAATTTCTTTTGAGGCAGGGTCTCACTTTGTAGCCCTGGCTGGCCTAGAACTCACTAGGTAGACTGAGCTCACAGAGATCTACCTGCCTCTGCCTTCAAGAGCTTGGATTAAAAGAATGCAACATCAGCTGGGCAATGGTGGCACACAGCCTTTAACCCCAGCACTTGGGAGGCAGAAGCAGGGGGATTTCTGAGTTTGAGGCCAGCCTAGTCTATAGAGTGAGTTCCAGGACAGCCAGGGCTACACAGAGAAACCCTGTCTCAAATAAACCAAAAATAAAAAGAATGAATGCAACATCATACCTGGTAACAAAATGTAATTCTTTTTTTTTCCTTTTTTGAGACAGGTTTTCTCTGAGTAGCCTGGATGTCCTAGAACAGGCTAGATCTGCCAGCCTCTGCCTTCCAAATGCTGGGATTAAAGGTGCTCGACACTACAAAATATATATATTTATATTATATTTTATATTTATATATATTTATATTTTTTAATTTTATATATATGTTTATACATATATATAAAATTAAAGGTACTCGACACCACTATATATATATATATATATATTTATATATATGTATGCATATATAAAATTTTTCAAAAATAAAAAATAAATCTGGGCTCATATGTATAATAACTGGTATAAGTTCACCCATGTAAAGAGAAGCAAGTTAGATTCTGGCCAGGTCACTGGGACACCACAGCCTACAATCTTGACCATCATTGTTCAGAATACCACAAAGAGCTGCCCTGTCAGTACTTCAGGAGTCCTGACCACTAACTTATCTAGCCCAGCTGCACCAAGGCTCCAGGCCACTGTGTACCTACCTAGCCACTGTGCAAGCCACAGATCATCTTGGGAGGAATGCAATGGAACGCCTGCTGTCTGCTCCCTTCCTTCCCTGCTCCCTCACAACAGCCCAACTCTTCCTCCAATTTGAATAAAGATCAGTCTTCCAGGTCATCACAATACTCAGTGTCCTGAGAGAACAGGAACTGGAAACCGATGCATCTCCTTAAATTACACCACAGCCAAAGTCAACAGACTCCAATCCCCTCGTGCCATACACTGAACCGGAAAAGGGGGGCATGGATTACTGGGAAGCTCTAGCTGTGGCTTTTCCATCTCTTGACACATTTCTGAGTTTGTGTGGAGGGCAGTGTCACACTTTCACTGCTAACAAATCCTCTAACAACTATTCCTCTCCTACCTTAAGCCCTGCCTGGAAGTAGCCAGGACACAGGCACAACCGGAGCTTGCGTGCTGGCCATGTGTAAAACTGTCCACCTACCTCCAGCCTAGACAACCCTCCTGAGGGCCATTCAACTGTTCTGAATCACCAACAAGACTTTATTGAGTCTTGTGCCCACACACTAGTTCAAAGCCAGCCAAATCCTCCCTTTTGTCATTGAAGATTGGCTTGAGCAACTCAAGGTCCTGGAGTAAAGTCAGTGATTTACAATGGCCGCCTTGAGCCACACTATTATAGGCTCAATTATGTCACCTAAAATTCATACATCCAAATCCTTAGTCCCTCACAATATAAATGTATCTGGAAACAAAGCCTTTAAGGAAGTAATGAAGACAAAGCACGGTTATGTAGGCAGACTTTAATCTAACAAGACTGGTCACTTCATAAGGAAATTACGACAGAAATATGCACAAAGGAAAGAAACCATGAAGCTTTGGGGAGGAGGTGGCCTCTCACAAGGCATTTATTTGTAAATAAATACCCCTGCCAACACCTTGACCTTCCTTTCAGCCTCCAAAATAGATTGGTGTGTGGATGTGTGCATGCACTGGAGTTACAGGCAATATTTCTTTTGAAGGGTGAATGGAGTTAAAACACAGTCAACCTTCTCCATAAACAAGCACTCAAGCTTTACTTGGAAACCTGTTTTAGACCACAGATGTGCTGGGCTCTTCCTGTAAAGAACTATGGCAAACAAATGCTTGTAGCAACTGTCATGTGAGGATGTCTGCCCCAACAACCCTCCCACCAAGGGAAGGAAGGAGGAAACGGGGAGTGGGGGAGGCATGGGGCGAGGGACCCTTACCACAAAAGAGTCTTTCCAAGAAACGTCACTTAGGAGATGAGACTGTCAACTGAACAGGGCAGCTGAGTAGTGAGTGAGCCTATCTCAGTGGAGTTTTGCGAATGCCATCGTCAGATGAGAAGGCTGCAAGCTGTGAGAGATTCCAAGGGACTAAGAGGCTTCTAGAATCACTAATGGCCAAGAAACATGAAGGGGGGTGCTTCAGGGAGTTGCTTCTCAAGCTAGAGCAGGATTGAAAAGATCCGAGTTGCATTTGTTCCAGGAGCAAACACAGGCACCATAAGTAAACAACCAGCGGGTATTAAGTCGTGGCTGTGAGTCACGCACTGTGCTAAGTGTGCTCCATATGTGCCAGCTCATTTACACCTCTCAAGGACCACAGTCTGTTTCTACTTCCATTTAAGTGATAAATACCAGTTCTACTTAAGCACGATATACTCCCATCTTCCCGATTCCTATTTTCCTCTCTAGACCGTCTCTAGAGCCTACAAGCAGTTGTTGACTCTTAAGCACACACTAGTGAGATAAATGG
>NW_022196895.1:35065509-35117979 GCF_008632895.1 Mastomys coucha | reverse complement strand
AAAAAAAAAAAAAAAAAAAAAAAGGTACCAGTCCTAAAAGAAACAGGCCCAGGACTGGAGTCCAGGTAGATGATCTGTCTAGAGAACCCTCTCAGCTTCGGCTTTCTACCCTACAGAGCAGAAACAGCTTACTAGAGAAATGGGAGCAAAATATACTGTTTGGAGATAGCTGTATCCACAACACACTGAACAGTAAACCTCTATACTGATTCAGGGCCTGATGCTTGCAGAGGATAAGAAAGGGGCCCCCATACAAGCACGGCCAAGAATATGCCCTCTCCTGTCCTGTAACACTCCCTGGAGCATCTTGGCTATCAGTCTGTGATATAGCCACTAATATGCCTTACAAAGGATTAGCAGGGGCAGGTGTAATCTCCTGACCCTCCTGCAATCCTGAATCAAGATGTTATCATCTACAAATCAGCTTCTCCCCAAGCACCACACCTGTACAGTTTGGTGGTGCCTGGAGTCACCAGAGGTAACTAACTCAGAGACAATGGAGTTTACATAACAAATTTCTACTTAACTTTCTATTTGGGCAAGTCAGACTGGCTCTTTAGGAAACCAAGAATATCCTTTGAAAAAAAAAAAAAGATCAAAGATCTTTTCCCATCTTTAAAAAATATTAGGTAAACAATAGGTGTTACATCCATGTGGCAGAAAAAGATCGAAGTGATTAAAGTTGGGAAAATACTGGTTTCCTGGAACTTTCTCGGTTTTCTGTATCAAATGTCCCCATCCTTGCAACTCACAAATCTACCCAGGTATGTTGTAGTTCAACAGGAAGGGAGTTTCCAGACACTGCATTTTCCAAATTTTCCCCCAGAATTTCTTAATAAACGACTATACACCAGAGGGAAAGATGAAGAGCCAGGAGGAAGGCCAGACATACAAACACAAAAGGCATTCACAAAAATGCTGTGTTGTTGACACCAGGGCTTGGCCTGAAGCTGAAGCCATGCTCTCTGCCTGACAAGGGCTGGGACACAGAGCTCCCTTTGACACTGCCCAAAGTCCCACTCCATTCTTCTGAGATGGCAGCTCAGTTCAGCCCTGTCAAAAGAACTACACTGTGGTCTCTGGAACTTGTTCCAACAATAACAAACAATGAGGCCTTCTCTCTCTGATAAAGCCCCTCCCAGTCAAAAGGGAAGACACATTCTGAGAATTCTCTCAGCTACGTGTAGCCTCCTCCTGAATGTCCCTGCAGGAAACGATTGAGTTGCAGGTAGCCTGTAGATGTGAGGGTAAGCTGAGTTCTAGGACAGGACAAAGTGGGAGAGAAACACTTTCACACTCACAGATTCACAGCATCTTACACATGGATGCAAGGGGAGGAAAGACTGAAAAGGAGGCAATGGAGCTGGGGATCTGTCGGTTGGTAGAGCACACTCAGGGAGCCATGGGCTGGATCCCCAGTGCTACACGAAAGTGGTGTGGTAGTACATGCCTGTAAGCACTTGGCAATGAAGATAGGGATCAGGAGTTCAAGTTCATTCTCAGCTTTACAGTGAGAGCCAGCCCGAGATGCTTGCTGTTCTTCTCTTAAGAGCAGAGAAGGTGGGTACGAATGGAAGTCCAACCTTCACATTCATCTAATATTTTTTAGATTAATTTAAAATAAAATAAATGCTATCCTAACACTCACACCCCACCCAAAGGGAAAAAAAAAAAAAGAAAGAAAAGGAAAGGGGAAAAGGGGAGGGGAGGAGAGGGGAGGGGTGGAGGCCACAGCCCACATTTGCCAAGGGCATGCTCTATGAGAGCAGAGACTTGTCTTATTTACATAGTGTTCCCAAAGCCAAACACAATCTGGTACACAGTAGAGACACAGCAAACTAGTATTGAATGAATAAGCTGAATGTCTGGAGTCAGTAGAATGGACAGGGGATACATAGGGATGGTTGACTGGATGGTTTTGGAGTTGGGGTAGTGAATGACTGAGGTCACTTTCCCCTTTCTGCATGGGGACTAGCATATATGAAGAAAGAGACCTTATCCTAGGGACTACTTCTTCCTTTTAGAACTATTCTTTGGGTAGTGGATTGACAGCACAACTTTTGAACTCAACACCACAAGGGCTCATAGGTCGGCACAGTAAACGCCACCTGACTGTTCTCATGGGCTTGCTCACACACACCAACTTCTAGCGTCTGAAACAAAGAGGAGCCAAGCTGAGTCTGGCAATGCTGGCTTGCACCAACTGATTGAAGGGATCCCTCCTGCTAAGTTCAAAGTCCTTCACATCTTGGCTTCTCTCTCAAGGGACTTTTATTTGGAGCTTTTTTCTTTTTTCCTTCCCCCCCTTCTCTTTGCTTATCCTCATTTTCTAATCCTTCTATAATGAAGATAAATTACAGGAATAATAAAAATGCTCACAGACTGACAAAAATACATATATGATCATTCAAAAAAAGACACTAAAAAGGCATACTTTATAGTTACATTTTAACATTTGTTCATTATAAAACTTTACACTGTCATTTCATGCAATAGCAGTCAATCATAGCCTTTGAAAAACAAACAGTGAATCTGTGATAAAAGTCCACCCTCTGGAGTTAAAATCAGAACACTGGCCACCAGGCACTTATCTCCTTGTCTCCACTTATAGAGGGGACAGCTATCTGATAGGTGAGGTGCCAGCATTAGGAAAGCACAAGATCTATGAATTTAATAAGCCGCTGGCCATAAGCTGAGGGCACATATGCTCCAGTTCATCCATAAGAAGAAAAGCTGCATCTCTCCTCCATGGAAGAACCTGAAGAACAGCTAGAAGGCCTGGGTGACCCTCCCCATAAGTTGAAGGAAGAGCTAGCTGGTCTACCATAGAGCCCCACTCCCAAACACACGAACCTCATTCCACTTGGTTTACCCCTCATCTACAAGAGCCAATTCTGTGCAGATTCAGGACTCATTATCAATAACCACCCTGCTTTTATACAATGATAACAAACAAAGCAGTTGGACTGGTAAGCAAAAGACCCAAAGTGTAGAGCCCATTTAGACCTTTCGACTCATGGAACCACTTCGTGCCTTGGTGACTTTTTTCACCAAAAGTGAGGAGCACCAGCTATTATACCCCGTAGACAGATAAGAATAAACTGAGGCAAATGTCCAAGTGTATAAGGTGGAGAAAAGGGAAAGAGATAGTAAAGGTAGCCAAGAAGAAACATTACAGTCATGTGCCACAGAGCAGCAGTTTAGTCATAGACAGGCCACAAACGCAACAAAATATTCCAGACCATCTAGGGCTGTGTAAGGACATGTTATAATTTCCCCACAATGACAAAATTGCCAATTGATGCATTTCTTAGGGCACACTACCTCCCATCATTTAACCAAACGATTGTATTTAACTATCCTAGTCTAAACTTGATACCAGTTAGATGAATAACATTTCACTTTCTGAAAGTTGGGCAGAGGTTAATAAACAAAAACAAAAGGGGGTTCAAAGGCTCATTGAGATCAGTGGTCTCCTAAAACACTGAGGAACTTACAGGAGAAATAGAGAAAGGCTCCCAGCACCTCTTTTTCTACTCTTCATCCTCACTGGGATATGACACAGCATTTCAAACAGCCTGTGAGGACTGCTGAAGAAGGTGTCAGCTGAAAAGTCCCCTGCTCTTTCCCAAGGGCAGGGCAGGAGGAAGCCACAGCACTCAACCACACAACCCTCTATCTTCAGCCCCACTGACATCCACAAGCAGCAAGGCAGAGGCGCCCACTCACATCAGGCTCAAGAGCCAAGGTGGTAATGCAGTATAAACTTGAACGTTCCCAGGATGAATCAACAGAAGGGGTGTGGAGGACAGCCAAGGCAAAGACTTCCCAAAGCTAAATCAATAGAGCCAGCTGTAGACAGAGGGCAGCAAATAGAGTGTGTAAGACACAGCCAGTCTAGCCTTGCCAGCTGCCCTGGGGACATTATTCAACAAGGTCTGTGAAATCTGTCCCCAATTCCCTTCTCACATACCAAGCCTCTGCTGCTGCGCTGAACTGAAGTACTGGGTCTCTAACATAAGATCTGGCTAGAGACTAGTCAATGTGACACACCCAGCCTGGTTTATAGAATAGACTGAGTTTGGGTCTTCACTGGCAGTGGGCTCTGCACCTCTCATTCGATGACAAGTTCAGTAAACAAGTTGTTACACACTCCTGACCCAAAGCTGCCTCACACGAAAATGGAACAACCAAACCTAGCAAACACAGCTGCTTCTAGAGTCAAATAGCATCAGCCTGAAAAGCCTGTCCAGGGTTAGCTCAGTGAATCTCAGGCTTAGCAATTTTGAGCATATCACTACTGTTAACATTATTAAGTAGAGAAAACTGCTAAGCCTACCTCGGGATCATATTAGAGAAAAAATCTCCCTTGCTTGTACAACCTAGAAAATGTGTGTATCTATGGCAAGACTCTTCCCATTTAGGATTCAATGCTCCTGCCCATTCCAAACTCTCCCCTCACAGCCACTTCTCCACCGATGCCATTTCTCCATTGCCTCCAACCACAGCCAATAACCACCCAAAGAAAACAATGGCTAACCCTCGGCAGATCCAACTGCTGGTTAATCTGCAAGAGGGACAAGAAATCCAGCCTAAGCCTGCTTCTGGTGCCCTGGGGCTTCCCAAAGGGGCTAAAGATGACATGTGGCTGTTAAATGCATGTGTTTATGGAGGATCGGCTGTCCAGGAAATGGAGCAATGACCTTGTAACTGTGTTTTCTTAATTCCAATATTTTTTTATTATTTAAGTTTCACCCACACATCTCCCTGGTGTCCACTCTCTGCAATAGCCTAAGACAGTAAAAATAGAGACAAAGGCCAAGGATCCAACTGAGGCCCACCCCAAGCCTCTGAAGCAGTGCTCCTTGATTACAGGGAACTTCAGTAACCAACTTAAATACACATGCACACACACATGCAACATATATAACTTGGACACCACACCAGTAATTTATTATGCCATGTACAACCATACAATGTATATGACTGTCACTTAATTTTATTTGTTATCAGTTATTTATTTGTATGTGTTTGTTTGTATACATGCATGCCATGGCATACATGTGAAGGTCAGAGGACAACCCCAAAATCAGTTCCTGGGGTCAAAATCAGGTCACCAGGTAACCACAAGAGCCCTTCATCACTGAGGTGTCTCACTGACCCAGTAGTCACTTAATTTTTTAAAGGTAGCCTTTGCAGGCTAGGAATTGATAAAGCAAGCATGTGGATCTGAGCTCAAACCCCATAATCCATATAAAATGCAGGTCATGGTGTCATGTGCCTGTGAAACCAACTTTAGGGATGCAATGATCCCTGAAACTCATTGGCCAGCCTGTTATGGGTTGGCTCTAATGCTATTTGTGTTAATTTCACTCCCAAAAAAAATCACACGGCAATCTGTACATCCAAAGGCTGAGGGTCTCTGCCCCCAGTTGTCTCTAATTCAAAGTGGCCAATGGCTAGTCAAGGAGACAAGAGGCAGAACTTTAGATTCCCTGGGCATGGGACCCTGGGAAGAAGGAGGTTTTAGAATTGCCATGCTAGGAAAGGAACGGGATGCAAGCATCAAAGCTGTGGAAGACAGAACCAGCCATGAATGAAGGAAAAGCGGCCCCTGGGGCCACCACCCCCACTTGGGTCTAAGGTAGTGTTAGACACAGGGAAGCAGCCATTGAGCTGCTTAGGGCGTATTGAAAATAAGGTTCCGTGTGTGCGTGTGTGTGTGTGTGTGTGTGTGTGTGTGTGTGTGTGTGTGTGTGTGTTTCATTCATGAATCCAAACAATTGGGTGGGTGAATAAGCACACACCCACAGGGGAGTTTAGAGCAGATGAACAATTTACTACTTTACCAGCCAACCTAGCCAAATCAATGAACTTCAAGTTCAGAGAGAGGAGAGAGAGAGACTGGCTCAAAATCTAAAGGGAGAGCACAAGCAAAGCTCAGCCCCACTTCAAATAACCAACTGTTCACTCTCGTCTAAAAAATCTGCTCCTTAATGTGGTGGCTTTGATCTGAGATGTCCCCCACCTTGTGCCTTTACATGCCCTCAGGCACATATTTATATACCATATACACCACACATACACACACACACACACACACACTTAAACTTTTTAAAAAACATTTTTAAAAAGTGTCACGCACTCTTATCTACTTCAAAATATGCAACATCAGAATAAGACAGGGACAGACTTCTGTGGTTACAAATAAGCTTAACTTTACAAAAAGCTCATTATGTATCAGTCTGCATTTTTCCCAAAGAGAACTGGAAGGCTGCTGGTGTGGACAGGGAACTGCTACTTTCCTAACTGAATTATCAGCACTGGATAGTTCTACAGCATCATTTCAGCTCTTGTGCCCAGAGACAGCCAGAGAAAGAGAAGCTTTCTGCCCCACTGGCTGAATATGCAGAGCTAAATATGCAGCAGCAACAACCTACCAGAAAAGGCTGGACACCAGGATAGCCTGGGCTAACTCCAGCTGCTCTGCTAAGATCTTAGTCTCAGAGCTGCCTAGCTCATTTATCTCCCTGGGTCTAGGACCTCTCCCTGGGTGACACTTGCATTGCTGGCTGATGCCATCTTCAGACAAACCCATTAGTCACACTCCCTCTTAGAAGACCAGCTCAAACTAAACATAAGCTTACTGTATGCTGTGGTTTGGATGGGAGATCCTCCCACCCCAGGCTCATGTTTACAGAGCTTGCTCTCCAGCTGGGGGAATGTCCCACCTTTGGAGGAAGGGCACAGAAGGCAGAGCAGATCCCTGGGGAGGGAACCTTTGGAGTTTATGCCTAGCCCAGTTCCAGTACAATCTCTGCTTTCTGGTTGGCTACAATGTTAGAAGCTGTACCACATACATTGCCATAACTGCATTTCCTGCCTTGCTGGACTGAGATCTTGATAAACTGTGGGCCAAAATAAGTCTCTCTTCTCTTAATTTGTTTCTGTTAGGCATTATGGTTGCAAATACACGACTGTGTATAACAGACTATACAGCCCAGGAATTCCATTTCCATACACCTACCTGAGAGAAATAGGTATACTTTCATACAAAAACTTGCATAAAACACTCTAACTAATTAATATGAAAGGGTCTGCAAGATGGCTCAGCAGGGAAAGGCGCTTGCCACCAAACCTGAGGACCTGAGTTTGATCCCTGGAACCCACATGGAGGCAGAAGAAAATTGAGTACAGTAAGTTGTCCCCTGATGGCTACACATATGCCATGTACAGCAAGCATGTGCTTGTGTGTGTGTGCACACACACCATCAATAAATCTATATATGTGAAAAATTAATAGACATGATCTAAATAGCTATAAAGGAAAAAAGAAAACAAAGTATGGTATGAATCACAATGAAATACTAATCACTAATAAAGAGGAATGGATTAGTAATATAAGATACAACATTTAAACCTGAAAAGGATGTTGAACTATGTGAAAGAAACCAGACTAAATACCCCATAATATGATTCCATTTATGTGACATCTCCAAACATGACCAGCACACAATATACAGACTATGGATAGCCTAGAAAGAAAGAGGGGACAAAACAAATAGGTAGAAAAGAAATTTTTAATAATAAAAGTTCTCTTTAATCTATTCAAAACCATGCTTTATTAAGATGTAGGCAGTTATAGTAGCTATGTGTTTAGTGAATGAGCCCATGAGGAAGTGGATGAGTGAATTTCCCAGAGGCCTCTCTGGCTGGCCTCACCCAGGTCCATGATTCCCTAACAGTCAGCCTCAGAAAGTTATGCATAGCCATTCCATACATATAGGGTCTAATACTCTGATTAAGTTAGAACTGCATAAAATGATGGTTTTATAGGTAGAAATCATTAAATAATGATCATTTCAAATGACTCAAACCTACAACAGACACTTTTAAGTCTGGCAGGCCTTAAGTGGCACTAAGCTCTAGCACAAAGCCAAGTTCCAGGTCCACCATATAGGAAATGGGGATGATAACAGGATCTCCCTAAAGGCTGTTGTGGCCTTACAATAATACTCTATGGAGAGCACCTACTATGGCTGACCCAAAGTCACAGAGGACATATTCTGTAAAATATAACAATTATTAACACACACTGGTATTATATCTCAATGAAATTCCAAGTTATCAAGGCCCAGGTCTTTACATCTTTTGTACCTATGTGTTTGCTCAGCTTATAGACCTGTGGTGTCCATAGGTGAGGCTCCATAGTGACTGCTAAAAACTGGAACTGTGTCCTCAGAAGCTGGCAGAGAATCCTACCCACAGACCACTTCTCCTCTGAGAAGTATCGATAGTGCTGCAGAAGGCTTTGTATAATTCCATTCCCAACATCCTCCTCTCCATGGGTGTGTGCCTATGAAGCAGAAGGAAGTGTCATCAGAGAGAGTTCCTTCTGGCTTATTTCTCAACACAAGTGTTTGGCTGCTATGTAACCCGTGTTTGGATGGATGGATGGGCTATCTACAAACCCCAGGCTTCTTCTTGTAACAACAAACAACAGGAGCTCTGAGCAGATGCAAAGAAAATTATATCCCTACATTCTGTGTGAAATGCCTCAGTTCCTTTGTAGAGATCAGAAATGTAGCCAAAAGACTGTAGACTGGAAACATTAAAGATGCCAGGTTCCACAAATAAAAACACAGAACAGTCATATAAATGTGAGTTAAACAGTGAATACCTGAAGATACACTAAAAACTGCCCATTGCTTATCCTCAAGTTCAAATTAACTCGGTGTCCAACATTTTATCTGGCCAACCCTAGATTTAATCTGTTCCACAGGTCACTTTTTATTTCCTAAATGTTATACATATATTCTCATTTCAAATAACTATTTGTAAGCCACAAAAGGAAAGCTATGATAGCCAGAGGGACAGGCTGTCCAGAGTCTGTGAGTGCTTGCATAGTATATATGGGTCACCGTAGACTGAGGGTCATGAGGCTCTGCAAGAAGATACTGCCACTGCTCCCTTGGCTTTACCCAGAGCAGTAAACCTAAATATTATTATCTCTGTTTTACAGGTAAGGAAATGGAGACCTAGAAAAAATAAACCCAAGGTCTGCCGATCTGAATAAACAATTAAGGTCTCTCAATCTGCCTTGTACCAGAGTCCCCAGAAGTAAGCCTACTGTCCACTCTGATAGGTAATTTCAATGCTGTGTTCATATTATCTTAAGAAAGCCATTAAGTTTTTCTCTCCAGTGACTCTACATCAATGAAACAGAAACCTTAATACCCAAAATACTTCAACACCTTGCTGGCTGACCATAATTCACCTTTCTCTTCCCTTTCTGCCTTATCTCATCAAATTCATAACTCACTGACATCTCCACTAAAATAAAACAAAAGGTGGCCAAAATTTAAACAAGCTGTTATTCTGCTAACTACATGCAGCTCTACAAAAGGATGGCTAGGACCTAAGACTAGAATCAAGTTTAAATCAGAAGAATGCCGACTTCCACACATACATCCATTTATAGCCTACATAGCCAACAGTAACCAGGCTGTGCTAAAATTGACAAAATTGAAGTCATTACTGTAAAAACAAAACTCTCTGGACATATGTTGTAAACAAATAGTTCATTCACATAGAAAATACTACACAACAGCTTCTTGCCTTTCATCTCAGCCCTTGGAGCAGCCAACCAGGCATTGGTGGAGGGAACGGGATTCTCTTTGATCGTCCTTTACTGGTTCAGGCTTATTCCTCCCACCGCAGGGTTACTAAACCTAGCACATAAGCTCACCAGTCTCAGCAAAACACAAGGGACAGTGTGTCCTGGCACACAGACAATGGGTGGTACTAAAGCCAAACACGGATAGCCTCTACTTAAATCAATATGCTCAAGACATAGTGCTCCCCAGGGGCACTTCTGCAGCCATGGGGGCCCAGGGTCTGCATTTTCATCCTCAGACGGCCTGAAGAAAACAGCTGGGTAGGGCAACATTCATCAAACACAAGAGGAGCCAAAGGCAGGGGGCGAGGTATTCTTTATCATATTTGCCTTTGGAAAGCAATCTATCTCCTTGGTAACAGGTCTTAAAAAAGAAAAAGCAAGAAGGGAGGGAATACTTCTACTAAATCTTATACCTTAGCAGGCAGCCTAGAGAATGCTCACCATTTGGGTAAGGTAACCAACCATTTCTTGTTCTTAAACGATGCTTGCAGTTGGGGTGAGGGGTGGCCTTTGGTTTTTTTGGGTTTTGTTTTTTATTCCTATTTCTATTATTTCTATTGGGGGCCTTCTTATCCCAAGCCCTCCCATATACCCTTCCTTTCTCTTTTTCAAGTATGTAGCCTCTTTTTTCATTGTTTACACACACACACACACAAATATATATTCTAAATAGAACCTGCACAGCCTGTATAGTGTTACCTGTATGTAGGTTTCAGGGCTGACCATTTGTATTGGATACCCAGTTGGTGTGTTCTTCCCTGGGGAAGACTCTTTCTCCCACTCTGAGCATTCCTTGGTTGCCTGTAGATCTGTGTAAGGTTGAGGCCTCCTGTGCTTTCCCTGTCATATTCTTATAACTACTGTCATATGTATGACACAATTGCTTAGGCAATCATGGTGGTAAGACTCGGTGGGGATAGTTTGTTTTGTTCATTTTTGCCTGAAAGGGGGCATCTAGTCTGTCATATGAGCTTTATGATTAGACTATCTAAAATGTAAGAGACAGTGGCAATGGTGATAGTACCAGAATCTGGTTTTGGTCTGCTTGGTTTAGATTCTGGTATTTTGGGTTGATTTGACTGAGTCATTTGGGGGAGGGATTAAGGGTAGGGTGGTTGTTTTGATTTGTGTTTGTCTCTTGGTGGTGGTGCTGTTTCTGAGACAGGGTTTCTCTTTGTAGCCCTGGCTATCCTAGAACTAATTATATAGATCAAGCTAGCATGGAAGTTACAGAGATCTGTCTGCCTCTGGTGCTGGGATTAAAGGTGTGTGCCACCATACCCAGCTTTGCATGTGGTTTGAGATAAACTCTCATGGACTGCATGCTGTCCTTAAATACCTGGCCCTCCTGGGTTCCCTACTATGTGCTGGGATTCCGAGTGTACACCACCATGCCCAGCTGCCTGAGGCTGCTCTGAGGACTGGATGAGTATGTACACCTAAAGTGTGGTACACATGGCATCACCAACACCAACAGTTGTGCTTTCACTGCTCCTCAGTGTAGCACTAGAGCACAGAAATTAACTGGAAGATGATAGGAGGCTGTCTTAGTTAGGGCTTTTATTGCTGCAATGAAACGCCATAACTAAAAAGCAAGTTTGGGGAGAAAGGGTGTATTCGGCTTACACTTCCACATTGTTGTTCATCAATGAAGGAAGTCAGGACAGAACTCTAGCAGGGCAGGAACCTGGAGGCAGGAGCTGATGCCAAGGCCATGGAGGGTACTGTTTACAATCTTGCTCCCCCTGGTTTGCTCAGCCTGCTTTCTTATAGAAGCCAGGACCACGAGCCCAGGGACAGCACCACCCACAATGGGCTGGGTCCTCCCACGCTGATCACTAATTAAGAAAATGCCTTACAGATGGATCTCATGGATGCCTTCCCTCAACTGAGACTTCTTCCTCTCTGATGACTCTAGCTTGTGTCAAGTTGACACAAAACCAGCCAGTACAGAGGTAGAACTGGATGATACGTTAACTAAAATACAAATGCAAAAGACACCTATAAAAATATCACAGCTTTACTCCCAAGGAGCATATGCCAGAAAAAAAAAAAAAGTCTAAAAAGAAACAAAAAGCAATCAGCTTAGTGCCCTTGATAAACTAAACCACGCAGCAACCACCATCGTGCAATTCTAGATGCCTTAGGAACAAGAAGTAGCACCTGCCTGAGCTGGTGATACACACAAGACACATGGTGCTGTCCCAAAGCCCTGCTGGGACCTGCTGATCCCCACCAGGTAGGACAGCCATCCCATGTGGAGGTTTGGACAGTTCCTTAGACTGAAACCAGAAGTGAAGCTGGTATCACTTCTGCAGCTCTGTGCCACAGCCCCTGTTCTCTTCCACCCTTATGCTAAGACCTTCCTGGGGTTCAAACTACACATGAAGAACATGTTGCTGGGCTCACGGTAAGAGAGTTAGAAAATACCACAAGCAGGTCTACACCAAAGCTCACATGACAGAAACAGACAAGGAGACAAGAATGACCTTCTTATGCAGTTTAACGGAACAGGTACAGGGGGTCGGGGGACCTCTAGCTCCAACTCATCACTGAAGAAAGAAACTCTAATAGGCTGCACATTTCTAGCCCACCCTAGCTCCATACTCTGATTTTTAAGTTAGGACAAATATATTCATCATCCATTCATACAGTCCGGGTATTTTATAGTTACTTATTGCACTTGGCTCTTTCTAGATCATCATCACAGACAAAGGAAGATAATTATGGCTCTCCCAGAACTTGAATTCAAGGATGAGAAGGAAGCAAATGCATCACTTTCAAATCTTTCCTATGGATGGATCAAGGCTGTTCAGATATCACAGAATCCATGGCATCAAGCCAATGAATCAGGCAAGTAAACAAGCAGCTATGAAGGCCAAGCCAGTCATCCCCCTGTAGCATAAGGAATAAATCTTGCTGAGGAAGGCAAAGGCACAAAGAACCTTGGCCTCAAAGCATCCCCAATCAGGACTACCGATAGACAGGAGGAAAACATGCTAACATAACATCAACTAAGGCATTTCTCAGGGTAAGTCTTTGTGGAGAGGCTATTGTATACCATGAAGACCACTCAAGCTACAACAGTGAACAATGCTTTTTTAGCATCTAAGAGAATCTTATCATTTACACAATAGTAAGTTTTAAAATTTCAAAAATACAGACAATAAATTCATAAAGAAAAAAAAAAAAAGACATTCTGAAGCACCTCTAAAAAGCCATAGCTGGTGCTGGGGATGAAAGCTAAATGGTACAGTATTTGATTGGTATGAGTGAGGCCCCGGGTTCAATCAAGTCTGCAAAAATAAATATACAATCAATCAGACTTTTAAATCAGGTGTGGTGGTGCACAGATTTAATCCCAGCACTCAGGATGCAGAGATAGATGGATCTCTGAGTTCAACGCTAGCCTGTTCTACAGAGTGAGTTCCAAGACATCCAGGCCTACACACACACATACAAAAAGCCCTATTTAAAAAGAGAAAGAAAGGAAGAAAGGAAGAAAGGAAGAAAGAGAGGAAGGAAGGAAGGAAGGAAGGAAGGAAGGAAGAAAGAAAGAAAGAAAGAAAGAAAGAAAGAAAGAAAGAAAGAAAGAAAGAAAGAAAGGAAAAGAGAGAAAGAGAGGGAGGAAAAAATAAAGCTGGAGTAGGCATGTTCAACTGTAAAGATGTCTGCCTCAAAGTCTGATGACCCGAGATCAATCCCTAGGACCACATGGTAGAAGAGAGAAGCAAGAAGTTGTCATCTAACCTCTAGATAGGGCGCCCTCCCCCTGCCCACAGAGCGGGGACGGGGGGGGGGGGGATATTTTTAAAACAGTAACTGTCCTTATAATAGTATTCACTGCTGTGAGAGCACTTAAGCACCACACATTTCTCTTAAGTAGAGCATGAACAGGTGGCCTGATGTGTGGTGTTTGTTAGATGAGATGCAAAAGATAGTCAAGGTATTCCTTCTCATCTGGTTGGGAATGGTGTTGCCTAAACTGGCCTATTCTTATGTCTAATAGTTGCTAAACATCGGGCAGGCCTTGAAGGACACCACTCAACTGCCAGACAGGCACACCAATTGCCATCAGAGCAGATCTTTTCTCAGTTCACCCATATATTCTTTAATCCCTAACTAGGCAGTTCTTTCCTCTGGGGTATAGTTTCTGCATTTACAAAACTACAACAGAAAAAGGAGAAGCTTGTAAGTCATGGGGAACACGGACTGTTCACGGAGTACATGAATACAAACGAGGAGCAACCTCAGAAGCCAGCTTTAAGTGTGATAACATGGGCACCCGTGGAAGCGCTTCACTCTTCCTCTTCCTCCCACACACTTTCACCATCACTGCCCTTCCAGGAAGAGTGGCTTTACGTCAGCTCTTGGGCAACCTACTACTTCCTAAAAATGCTCCAGTGTTGACTGGGGAACACAGAGCCCAGTATCTAAACAATGCTCTCATGCTCCCTGTGCCTTCCAAGCCTAGCAATACGAGAAGCCTGGCCAGCACAGAAAGTCTCCAGACTGAGAGAGCCCACTAGCACCCCGAATCACTCCAGGGGAGGTTTAAATACGAGTAGCTAGGTGAAAGGGTGAAAGGGTGAAACCTCAGAGCAAGTGCAGCGCCAAGACTCTGGTAGAGGCAGAAAAGGGCCATGTGGCGGGGCTATGCAGAGATGATGTGAGATGAAGCTGAGGGAGGCTGGAGTCAAGGCAGCCAGGACGTGACTGAGAAGTTCTAACAGCAGTGGGAGGCCACTAACTGGCTCTGAGCAATAAAGTAACATGGCAAAGTTTTCATTCGTAAAGGCCACTCTGGCTACAGACATAAACGAATCAGTGAGTTCTGATGTCAAATACTAGCAATCACTAAATGAGGAGAACTGTCTGAAGGGAACTTCAGGTGCAAGTGACAGAGATAGGGATAGACAGAGAAAGGCGAGAAGAGAAAAGACATTTTAAAAGGATGGACTGGAGAGTGGAACGGGATGAGAAAGCCTGGTCTAGCACATGAACTCAGGGGGCACTGACATCAACCAGAGCCTAAAGGGAAAACAGGTTTGAGGGATGGGGAGGCTTGGGGGGTTGTTGCTGTTTGCTTCATTTATGAGGTAGTTCTGGAGTTAGAACCCAAGGCTTTATACATGCCAGGGAAACAAACATCCTATGGAGCTATACTCCAGCCCCAGAGCCTGCACCGGAAAAAGATCCCTCAGGTAATAAAGAAGCATTCAGAATGACTAACTCTGGCTCAACAGGAACTGGTCCTTTGAGATCATCAGTCATAAGGCAAGATTTTGCATCTTCATCCAGTGTCCATAATGGAGCTGCATAACTAAGTATTTGCCTTAAAGTTTAAGTATGGTAGCCCCATAGGTGAAGCTGGCCATGAGAAAACATCCTTCCAACAGTGGCCTGCAAGGGAAATTACAGCCCTGGATCTGGCCCATACTACCTCTGGATAAGCAAACATGCAAGGCAAGCACATAAAACAGCCAAAGCTTCCGGAAGCATTTGTGAGTCAGGCAACTTTACTAATCAACCTCATGGAGCTCAACACAATTGTTCAGCTTGCTGCCTGCTTGAAAATGCAACATTCATCAAACCTGCCGATCACAATCCCATCTAATTATAAAAACACCATTAGCTCAAAGTACAGCTTTTTGTGATGCCAAAAATAAGTCCTTTAATCCATACGTGGCCCAGCCTTGCCACATCTACAGAACAAAAGTCCTAGCATGTATTCCCCAATCATGTTTTGGGGATAGGAGAATGATGCTTCCCATACTTTCTAAGGTACATGTTCATAATTTATCTCATAAAGCTTTAATTATATTACTATGCTACTCAAAACATTGATATGAGGGCTAGAGAGATGGCTCAGTATACTGCTCTTGCAAAGGACCAAAACAAGTCCCAGAATCCATGATGGGCACCTCACAACAACCACCCATAACTAACTCCAGAGGAATCTGATACTTTCGACCTTCAGGGGCATCCACATTCATGCGCAAGACTCACATATGTACACAAAATTTTAAAACAATAATAAATATTTTTTAATTGTCTAGTAGTTTCTTAGTATCCAGGATATAAGAGTGTTTCATCACTGCGGTCCCCAGATCCTCTATCATCTGATCCCAGCAACATTCGCATCTTTATGTGCTAGCCAAACCAGGCCAGTCATATCTCCTAGCCCAACACATTAGCAACTGATCAAGAAAGTGAGAGAGAGGGGAATGGAGGAAGAGAAGACAGGGTTGACAGGGAACTGATGGTAGGAAACCCATAACCCCTGGGAGATACCAAAACATATTCCAAAGCACAGTATCAACACACACACAGTAACAGTAACAAAGCAAGAGGAGGCAGCAGGGTTCAGAGTTCATGTGTTTCAGAAGCCTGATCAAGATGTCTAGATTTTATCCTAAAAGGGGTAGTGAAGAACAACCTTTTAAGAACTGTTTTGATCAACAAAGAGAGTACCAACAGTCCTTTTTTTTTCTATAAATTATCTTTCAGTCCACACTGCCCATCAATGAAATTCAAACTAGTTTGTAGGAAATATCTGTGGGAATTTTAATAGCAGTACATGATCTCTTTTAACCAGAGATTATAATCACAAAACTACAGACCCAGCAGGAATTTTTGCAATCATGTACCCTAACCCCTTATTTTAAAGATAAGAGGACTACATTCTTGAGAGATTAAATGATTTGCTCAAGACAAAGGTAATCTGTGGCAGAGTCAATATTCAAACCCAAATCTCACATCTACTAGGCTAGAGAAAACAGGATTGTAGCAAACCTTCTGAAGAATTAAAGAACCCATTCATTCATCCAACAAATATTTACCTGAGTACCAGATGCCATTCTAAGTTGGGCATAAGCAAGGACCAAAAACCTTTGCCTTTATGGGATTTTCAGTCTAATAAGGACAGACAGTTGCCCTCCCCCAGCCCCACACAAGAACATAATAAATAAAATTATATGGTGTGCCAAGACAATACTAAAGAAAAGAATAAAGCAGAGAAGTGGGTTGGTGGAGGGCTATCAGGGTAGACGTCACTGAGGAAGTAACATGAGAAGGATCTGAGGCAAGTGCATGCAAGATGCTGAGAGATACTGAGCATTGGCAGGACCACATGATTTCTATTGACTCCATCATAGTTTACCTGCACAACTCAGTAGGCGATAAAGCCAACCTGCTTCCAAAAGTCCTGGCATTACTCACCAAACAAGTTCAATCAACAAAAATCCACACTGTAACATTTCTCCTGATAAAAGGGGGAGGGGAGGAGGCGGGAGGTCTTCTGGTGCTGACAAAGATAAGCTGGTAAACATAGTGGGTAGCAATAAAAGTGGGAGAGGAAGAAAGTTTTGGCTAGAGGCAAAACAAGCACACAGTCTGCACTCTGATAATGGAGCTAGCCAATTAATTTCAGTTTCTGCCAAATATGGATTAAAATGTAGGTCATTTCCTGAAAACACCAGAAATGAAACCAAGACTGGCATCAACATACCAAAACCTGGTGAAGAATTACCCAGTAGAGACAAGAGGGGAGTATCAAAAGAGGAAGAAGAATCATGATGCAAAAATTCTCAGAGCATGGCTTCACTGTTCTTCCCCAGAGTGTGTGCAGGCATAGGGCCAATATCTTAATTCCATAGAGTAAACACTGAGCATCCTCACAATAACTGACCCTCTGTGGTGACAACAGGTACTTCCAGAAGATTGTTCACAGATGAGAAAATGGAAAGTCTTTTTTTTTTTAGCCCATTCTTATATGATCTTTCTTTCTTTCTTTTAACTTTATGTGCATTGGCGGTTGTTTGCCTGCATATATGTCTGTGTAAAGGTGTCAGAGCCCCTCAAACTGAAGTTACAGACAGTTGTAAACTGCCATGGGTGCTGGGAATTGAACCCAGGTCCTCAGGAAGAGCAGCCAACGCTCTTAACCACTGAGCCATCTTAGCCATCTTTCCAGCCCCCAAACAGAAAGTCTTAAAATTTAAAACTTACACATGGTTTACAACAACACAGCAAGTACTAGAGCCCAGGTCTATCTGCTTCCAAACTCATTCTGGGACTGAGTGAATTTCAGCCCCTGGCCTATTTTCTAATGACTTGTGACCTAAAAATAAACTTTATTATTATTAAAGGATTATAGATCATTTATTTTCTCAAGCAAAAAAGTAGGCGGATCTAAACCATGCGGTCAGTATACATGACACCCTAGGTTCAATCACTGGCACCAATGGTTACAAAGTAAAATAAACTCACAACAGAGACCCTATATTCCCCCCAAACCCTAAAATGCTTATTTACCATTTGTCCCTTTACAGAAAGTTTGCCAATGCCTATAGTCAAATCTACTAAAGTAGCCACAAGCAGACCCCCAAAACATTTCACTGGATGCATTTTGTTTCCCCAACTGTAAATATCATCCTAAGGAAAAACCAGTTGGATGGAGAAGCAGTTCCCATGCCGGCTGGTGAGAACACAGTCAACAGCTGGCTGGTGAGAACACAGTCAACAGCTGGCTGGTGAGAACACAGTCAACAGCTGGCTGGGCTTATGCAACTCTGCTACACTACTTCCCAACCCTTAAGCATGTTGTTTTCATGGTCTATAATGTGTCCAACAAGAGCATCACACCACACACACACACACACACACACACACACACACACACACACACACACAGTACAATCTCCCTGACAGAATCCCTACCCTGTTCTCTAGGCACCAGGCTCCTGATCTATCCAGATGTAATGGTGTCCAATATTTCAAAACTATCTCATTTCTCTTCCTCAAAATCTGAGTGTCCAAGATTACTTTTAAAACCACAAGTTGATAGCCTGAATTATTTTCTCCAAAAGTGGATAAGAGTCATGATCTATCTGGGAGGGGAAGCTCTTTCCCCTCCCTGGATGACCTTGTTCATTTACTCGGGCCCAGTGTGGAGAATTGTGGTTGCCTTGGCTACTATCCCCATTTACCCTGTATTTATAGCACCCTAATACTTCTCTGGGGACACTGTCCATCGCTGGTTTTCAGAACATCTATTTCACATGCAGTTACTCTACTCTGGGTTCAGGCCAGCTTCAAAGGTTAGCTCAAGGATGAACACATAATTCAAGAACAAGCCAACAAAACCCAAGTTCAGACTTATGAACTTATCCATAAGTTCTGAACTTATGGGCCATAAGTCATCTTGCAAACATGAGGGAAGAGGCACCTGAGAATGGAACTAGCCCAAAAGAATATGGAGTTCAATGACAAAGAGAAACCAGAGCTGAAGACACCCTTTGGGGCTAAGGGATCCTGTGAAATGCAAAATCGGAATAGCCCTGGGCTTTCTAGCTACATACCACAGCAAATGTATTTTATTTAAGCTTCTTGCTCAGTTTTACTCCTTCAGATTGTTAAGCAATCTGGCTATTGCAGCCAGTACGGAAGCACCACTTCTACAAACGTGCCTTACTGACACTGACAAGATGATGGTGACAGCAGCAGCTACTTCATCGTGGGTTACTATGCATCCCATTGAGACCAAAAAGGAATTCACTGCTCTTCCCTCTACCGATTCCAGGAACACAGAGCTCTTGGATATGTCAGGGGCTTCTAATTTAATAGCACATTATCTGATTTGAGCTGGAACCATTAGACAGTGTTTTAAATCAGAGTCCCTCATCTATGCCTACCCACAACTGTTACCCCTCAAACCTCTAAGAAGGGAGGAAACTGATGGAAAGCAAAAGGCTCAGAGCAAATCCCCTTGCTTCTATTGTTTCCATGGTTTCATATCAATCAATCTGGACCTGACTATGCCAGGGGCCAGGGGACTGAATGTTACACCTCTGGGTCACACAGCAGACCCCACTGTTAGAGGGCAGAGCTTGCTCCCTCTCCAAAGCTGGAAGAACACAGCACACAGAGAATCTGATGGCTCCAGATTTTCCATAGGGTTCCTTCATTCCCACCTAGCCAAAGTTCCTGTAACTTTCATGTCTCCCGTGAGCACCAGCTACGGATGGTTCCCCAATCAGATGAAGGCTTTGAAAAACAGCTAGTAGAAAAAATAGAGAAATCAGCTTTAATTTTATTCTTTACTAGGATACTAGAAATCAGTGGAGGAAAGCAAATGTACTGCGGCATACCAGGACAGCCTGTGTTTCAGGCCCAGGAGTTCTTGAATGCTCTGCTGCTGCTACTCATTCTATAGCTATGTTCCCGCTCCAATGCACAGCCGAAGAGCTGTTCTAGGTCAGAACCTCATTTCCAGCACTGAGAAGTCAATGGAAACAGAGCTATGTGGTCACACATTTTTGAAGTTCTGTAGTATTAGATCTCTTTACACTATGTAGGTCAGTAAGTCTCCAGCGCTCAGATGTCATTAAACGGGGTACTATGTTTGCTGTCCCTTCCTCCTCCCTTAAATACGTAGGAATGGTGGTGCTCCATCAACACACAGAGCCTGGGGGCGGGGGGTGGAGACACTGGCTCTTATTCCTAGACCCTGCTTATCAGGACTCAGTTCCTAAAAATGAGGCTGTGTGTGAAAAGCACAAGCCTGTCTGTTCAACTCCTGCTACAAACCATTCCAGCAAAGGGAGCTCTTCAAATGAACTGATAGTAAATCCTGTTAAAAGTCACCACAGAGTATCAAAGAAAATAGCACAGAAACTATGTCTTCATAAGTATCCACAGGAAGAACAAGGGATGCAGTTCCAGTGTAGAAAGGTCAGCAAGTGATATGCAGGGAACAAAAGGAAAGAAGCAATGAGAAATGACTCCTTCCCATTCTAGAGATATTTGCTCAGGATGTTCACTGCTCCCTATTCATAATATCCAGGAAATGGAAACAACCTAAACGCCCTTCAACTGACAAAGAATGAATGTGCTATGTGAATCCTGTAACTAGACTCTAACTACGTAGTAGGTACTTCTGACTTTTGAGAAGTCAGTATCGCAGGCCTCTTGAGAATGTCATAGAATCTTTGTGACCAGGCACGTTTAAAACAAAACCATCTAAGTTCAGTATAATATCATCAGAGCATGAGGTCCAGTCTAATTCTCAGAGGTAACTTTTCACACAAGGATTCATCTTCAGTGAGGAGGCCAAAAATCTGGACATAAGGACAAGACAAAGATAGTATTCTAAATTCCCGTGTTATTATCATGTTATAAAAGGCAAAAGAAATTAGTCATTAGAATAGATATATCTACTATGATTTAATACCAGGTATCTTTTTTGCATATAGCTACTGTTAATTCTTAAAATACTCTTAACATTATTGTCCTCCCTCCCTTTTTTTAAGGAGAAAACAATGTAAGAAGCTGGGCAGATGGTCAGCAGTGTAAGACTGGCCAAGGGCGAAAGGGCTAGCATTGGATAACATTCAAATCTTGATTCTAACAAAGCCCCACCCCCTCTCTCTGTTAGCAATTTTCTAGGGGGTATATCTCATAGACTATCATGAAGATTCAGTGAAATAAAAATAAGGTTTGGACTGGATGTGGCTCTATGGTAAAGCATTTATGTAGTTTGTGCACACCTCTGGATTTGATCCTCACACTGAAAACATTTTTAAGTCTATAAAGCACTTAAGGGATGCAAACTTGATCCACTGCATGCATTTAAATGACGGCAGATACTCTATTGGTATTACTACGGTTCCAGCCAATCTAACATCATGCTTTCAGCATGTGGGTCTCTGAAAAAAATAGCTTTGCCTCCAAAATTCTGCTTAACCAGAAACAAAACACAGAGGAATAAAAAGATCAGGCAAGAGGTTGAAAATGGACCAGAAGGAAGGCAAGAGCAGCCTGTGTGGATTCATCCAAGGAGACCTGTGGCCCATTTACAAGTGCGTACATTAAGGATTGTGTAATTCTCATGAAAGGAAAGAATCACAAGACCTACCCGTGTGAAAAGTGTGCATCGGTCCAAGAAGTCTTGACACAGCACAGCTGGAGAGTGGTAGTCATACAGAAATACAGTCATGAACTACTGAGTGGAAAGATGATAAAACTGAAATAATCATCTCTAATTGGCACTACTATCATTTATATTTTCTACATCTTTAATTTCTAAATATTCTCCATATAATAATATGTATTATTTGTGTCATCAGAAAAAATGCTTATCTGAACCTTTTTTTAAACAACTAACCCATGTGAAGAGCAAGAAGCAACATAAGCCCCTGGGGAAGGCAGAAGGGATAGGCTCTTATTTTGCTGTTGGTGGCTCTATGAACTGTGGCACCGGCAGCTCCAGGGAGACACCAGCCTTCCACCTAATCCAGGACTTGGCTATATATGTTCAAAGTGTGTCACTCATGGAATTTCTAAATGCAATACTCACACCCAGTCTCCTGACGTATCCCAAATAGGTTTCTAGGTTCTCTGGGTGGCATTATAAATACTTAATTATATCTGGAGCTATTCAACTAACCCAAATAATGCTCTCATTCTTTGTCCCCATTTTTATTCCTTGAAATATAAGTAGTGGCCTCCTTGATTCAGGATCATTTTCACAGCACTGCTCTAGCCTGATGATAAAAATGGGAAAATCAAAGCTTGTCTAAGGTCCCCATGGAGAAGCAAAAATAAGAACCTAGATGCTTTGGTTATAGCAGCCAACCAGGGAGGGGGAGCAGGACATTCTGTACCCACCCTGGTTCTGAGAGGTCCATTCACCTCTAGAACATAACACAGGAACTTGAACAGGAAAGGGGCCCTACATGGTGTTGTTTACAGTTGTGAAGCCTGCTGGCAGAGTCGTCTGGGTTCTACAGTCTTTCCCTACAATTGTTACTTCAGAATCTGCCTGGGTCATTCCCTTTTAAAGAGGGCTTTGTCTTCCTCTTCATCATGAGGGTATCAAGGGCTCACATCTTTGGCCTTTCAGCAAGACATTCTGTGCGATAGTCACAGTGAAACAAAGTGGGGTGTGGGGAAGGGACACAGAAAAGGGTGAGGATGAGGGCAAGAGTCAAGGCAGAGAGGGCAGCACGCATTCTCTATTCCTCGGGCTGGAAAGTCTGTAGGGAGAAAAGATGGCTTGCAGGCTAAGACGTACAGATCCACCCAACCATCCCATAACAGTGAATTGAGCCATTTGTTTATCTGGCTTCTAAAATATTTAAAGCTGATGACCTCCAAATATGACTCTCCAAATCAGAATACCACTGGAAATGTTTTCTGTTGTGAAGACAAAAGTTCTTGAAGATGGGGGTAGAGCTCATTTGCCTACAGTTCACAAATCCTCGGGTTCACTTCCTCGCACCAGCAGTAAGCAAAACCTAAAAAATGTTGAAAGTTCCTTTCTTGATTCCCACATGATGCTAGCCTGGATCCTGAATTCTTCCTTCCCTCTCTCGGCCAGGAAGTGACTCAATAAAGCAGATTCATCACCCAGGCAGAAACAGGATAAAAGGGGAGGCTAAGCAAAGGCCTCCGGGTACTCTCAGGGTCAAGTGCGAGTGAGAGTCGCAGAACCAGTAAATCGTCCGGAGTGAGAAGATGGAACAGTGGCAGGTCCCTACACCCAGGCAAAGACATCACAGCATTCCCAGTAGCTGCACAAGGCTAAAAGTCCCAAGGAAGAACATGCCTATGGCTAGGGAGATGGAAAAGCCAGGAAGGGATATGTTAGCACTGTACACATGACAAAGATATTCTCCCAAATAACCACAGAAACATACAAAATCTGCAACTAACCACAGGACCATATGCTGTAAACGAAAGGATCCTTTGGCACATGAATTACAGCATTTATTATTATTTATTATTAAGCCACTTTTTAAGTCCTAAAGAAGAACTCCCAAGGTCTCTTCTCATCACTGTCTCCCACCTTGCTTCCTGCCACACCAGGAACTCGGCATCAGTCTGACTGAGATGGCACATACAGAGATGACTCATCCTTTTGTAGCTGACATTTGCAGAGTTTCTCATGCAAAATAACCATAAAAAAAAAACTAACTTTTTTTTCTTAAAGAGACGTAGGTTTGGGGATTATGGAAGAAAACCCAACATTTAGAACAGAGACTTGTAAAACTATGCCTGCTTTATGAACTCTTTACCCACTATCACCTTCCTGCATGAACTTAGGCTGCCTCGAGCACAAACCCCTAAGCCTTGTGTTGCTGTAATGGTATGAAGGGGCGCTGCCCAAACGAGGTGGGGGGGGGGGGGGGGGGGGGGGGTGGAGAAGCAGGCCAAAGTCATCTCCCAAAAGACACCAAGGCCAAAAGTGATCAGTTCCATCCCAATGTCCTCTGCAACGGAGCAGAGCGTCCCTGCTGGGGAACTTATTACAAGCGTGCTGGCTTCATAAAAGGGAAAAGAGATTCCTTTCCAAAGAGAACCATGTCGCTGCTCTAATGAGACTAGCCACGTGGTAACTCACTGACCTTGCACACCACTCAGGCAGCTTTGGTCAGAGAGCCAGCAGACAGCCTCATGGCCTGGCTGGCAGATGTAAATCCTGGACAAACAGCTGAGAGCTGAGGCCTGAGGATGCCAAGGGAGCATCCCCAGGGCCTGCCTGGCCTCCGGCTCCCACAAAGCCATACTGTTAACGGCAGGATTCAGGCAGCTGATGAGCTGCTTGGATAAGCTGCCCAGGGTAGGGTCTGTCTCAGGCACCTTTTGTCACATTCACACACCAAAGCAGGAAGGCCCTGTCACTGGGACAACAGCATGCAAAGTCTCCTAAGCAGAACAGAAACGCAGTGCTGATGTCCTCACAGGGACATCTTTGGATTTCACCCTTAGCAGCTGTAGCCTTCTCCACCCAGCCCTGCAGAGATCAGAGCAGAGACAGGCACCCAAGGAGGATGGAGCCTATGCCTGAGATGGGAGGGCTAAGGGTACCACAGTGGCAGGAGGGCCAATCAGCTCTCACTGGTTTGGGGATATCTCATGCTACAATCAACAGATAGTCCCTCCTCACATACCCAGCCTCTGCAGCAGCTCAGCCAGCTTGCCGTGTTCCCTGGATGTTTTTAAAGGGGGAAAAAAATGTGGAACATAATTACAGGCTCTGACCCCAACCACCTTTAACCCCGAGGAAATCAACCAGGGCTCGCTGCTGGAAAACTGCCTGCTGTATGATTGCTGAGGGATATAAAGAAAGGAATGTCTGATGCTCTCCACCCCCACCCCATTCCGAATGCTCAGAGGATCCCAGCAGGTTCCCAGGCAGAGCTTAAGGAACAACTGGATCCCAGGCATGAAGCCCTATTGGCCGAGATGGCATGCTTCCTGAAACATGAACGGTTGGAGCACTCCATCATCCTTTGACCTGCATTAGTGCTGCCTGACACCCTGCAGATACCTGAGCTGTCCCAAGGGAAGGCTGGGCAGATTAGCAGGGCACGCTGAAGGGAAACGATGCTTTGAGGACAAACAAAGTTTACACAGAATCTCTTCTGGTCTATTTTGACTTCCTGTGTGGTCTGACACACCCATACACATACACTGCAAAAGGAGGGTAAGCTGTGGGCCACACAGATTTGCAGGCTTACCCTGCGCTCAGAAATCAGAATCTCATTGGGCTAAAAGCCTAAGAATTTACAGTCTGAGAACATCTTAAGACAGCATTATCTCTTTTAAGAATGCATGCAACAGGCTAGGCATGGTGGTTCCCACCTTTAATCCCAGGACTTGGGAAGTAGAGGCAAGAGCATCACTGTGAGCTTGAGGCCACCCTGGTCTCCATAGTAAGTTCTAAGACAGTCAAGGCTACATATAGGAAGACTGTGCCTAAAACAAAACAACAGCAGCAACAAAAAAATAAATAAATAAATGTATGCAGAAAAAAACCTACGAAGGTTGCTCTGGGGAAAATATGGAAGATAACTGCAGTGATAGCAAGTTGAATTGGTACAGCCACCACCTTGCAGTCAGGACAATCAGGTAATGGAAAAAAAAATTTCAATTTATAACTGATTTATGCTATTCTCATGCTACTAAACTCAACATCTATAATTCTCATCTGTGTTTCATGGTAATATCATTACATAGATAGTAACTACCACCTTACACTTACGTTGCTTTCTTTGGTTTGTCCTCCAAAGGCCTCTGGGGATGTTCTCATCCAAAATGTCAAGAACAAAATCCCTAGTCATCTGTTCAGACAAGCTCCAAGCCCCCTCTACCTGCCTGCTATGTGTTAATATGGCTTCAGCCTTTACTCTCTTCTCTTAAGGTCTCTACCATCCATTAGGATCACCTGGGAATTTTTACAATTCCCAGCCTAGACATATTGTTTCAAAACCTCTGGGTGGGTACTGGCCAGGTTCCGATGAACACCGAAGTCTGAGAACCACTGCACAGGTCATGTCATTGTGGATTCATTCACTCCAGAGCCTCAAATAGCACCTGGGGAGAGCCAAAGCCCCTAAGTCTCTTCCAGAGCTCCAACTGTTCCATGTTGTTCCTGCATGCCCCAGGAGAACACCTCTACAGAAATAAGCTCCACCCCGCTCCATGTCTTCACCACACACCACACATCTACAGGGATGCGATGGCATCTAGTCGACACCTAGGACCTGAGAGACACTTTGGAGGTGCCCAGCTCCTCCCTCTCCTGGGCCCTCATCTCTCCCATTCTCAATCCAGTATAGCTGAGTGTGCATTCTCCTTTTTATTCGTATCATCACGTTTCCTCTGAAACTTTCCATAGAACCCTGCATGCCACTCCATAATTCTGAATGTTTAAGTAGTGATCCCACTAAGTCAAGCAGAAGTACTCAAGAGTATACTACTTCCTGTCCCTCTCTCTGGACTCCTTAGCACAGAGTCCCGCCCTCCCACCTCAAGGACAATTGTATCCTACTCTGTGAAACCGATCGCTCCCCTACCTTTCTTGCCAGGCACCAAGTACGACAGATATCCATCTCTCCAGTGCATCTACCTTAGGATGGTGCTAAGCATACAGTGGATCTTACATTACTGCTGAAATATGCAGCTATTTTAAGTAATACGACGGCAACTGCTTTTTAACTTAATGATTATGGTTCAATGATTCTTTTTATAACACAAAGTAGCCAAACACACTAAACCTATGACTTCTTATTGCTGTAAGATTCCCTTCTAAAATAAATGAAATTTTGAATAGACTGTCTCGAAGTTAATAAAGGATCATGAAGGTGAGGCAAAATTAGCAGAGGTGACCTACAAATGGCAGATAAGTAACACGGGCCTCTTTGGATTTGATAACCCTTAACTAGCCTTTCCCAAAGGTCTCAGCTCCCCTCCAAACTGCCAGTACTCACTTCTGGGCCATGGACTGCCAGTGATCTCCTGCCTCCTTTCTAAATGCTTAACACCCAAGAGAGGGGCAAGTGCCAGGTTCACTCTGACAAATTCTACCAGTGTATACTTCTGCACCAGTGGTTCTCAATCTCCCTAACGCTATGACTCTGTAATATAGTTCCTCATGCTGTGATGACCCCCCCATCCATAAAACTGTTTTGTTGCCATTTCAGATGTTAACTATAATTTTCCTACTGCCGTGAATTGTAATATAAATATCTGTGTTTTCTGATGGTCTTAGGTGACCCCGGAAAGGGCCCAATCAAGCCCCAAAGAGTCATGACCCGCAGGTTGAAAAGCACTGCTTGAGACCAACAGGAGCTCTTCTAAGTACCTGAGCATATACCAGAGAGTACATGTGTGGTGATCTGAATACGCTTGGTGCAGAGAGTGGCACGATTTGGAAGTGTGTGGCATTGTTAGAGTAGGTATGGCCCTGTTGGAGTAGGTGTGTCACTGTGGGACAGGGCTTTAAGACCCTCACTCTAGCTCCCGGAAAGGCAGTCTTCTCCTAGCAGCCTTCAGATGAAGATGTAGAACTCTCAGCTCCTCCTACACCACGCCTGCCTGGACGCTGCCATGCTCCCACCTTGATGACAATGAACTGAACATCTGAGCCTGTAAGCCAGCCCCAATTAAATGTTGTCCTTATAAACAGTTGCCTTGGTCATGGTGTCTGTTAACAGCAGTAAAACCCTAAGTAAAACAGCATGTAACACAATCCTGTCCTCCATCAAAAAGACATCTGCAGGAAAAGCCATCATGGGGAGATGGCACACAAAACATCCCCATCTTCTGCCAGTACCTCCAATCACCAAAGCTCTGTAGATCTAGCACCTGCCGACCCTCCTGAATAGAGCACACACTATACCAGATGAGACACAACAACACCACACTAGAACATAAGAGTAGGCCTTGTATGTGTGTAAAGCTAAGATATAGCTGTGCCACGTTCTAGGGAATAATTTTTACTATAGCTTTTAATCCTAAGAATCCTAAGATGAACAATGCATAAAAGCAGAAGAATATTCCAAGTTTTACATTATAGAAGTTATTCTGAATAATAAAAAAAAACAAAAAAACAAAAAAACAACAAAACAAAAACTGATTTCCTACTCTAAAAATCATGGCTGAGGAAATTCAGCTGACTCAGAACTTCTTTAGACAGTTTCCCAGAGAATATCACAGTAAAAATATACATATATATGTATATGTATATATATACTGCTTTTAGCTGAGCAGTTCCAGAGTAGAAATTCATCCTACAGCTCCAATCACTTCTGTGTCCCATGCCAGAGGTATGTATATCAAAGCATATGTATGTACATATATGTATGTTTATAAATATGTATGTATGTACATGAACATGTTTAAATACATGTATGTATACACATATGTTTATATGCATCTGTATATT
This sequence comes from Mastomys coucha, assembly GCF_008632895.1. Taxonomy (NCBI): domain Eukaryota; kingdom Metazoa; phylum Chordata; class Mammalia; order Rodentia; family Muridae; genus Mastomys; species Mastomys coucha. Next base: position 35,089,567 of record NW_022196895.1, on the reverse strand, counting down.
TTAATGAGCATGTTTATATGCATATACATGCTTACATACATGCATATATGTGTACACATGTTTATATACATACATATATATGTATATGTATTTATATCTCTGTAAGATTATAAGTATATATATATACTGTGATAGATATAAACAAAGTTTCAGATAATCTTGGAACTCTCTATGTAGCTAAGAATAACTTTCAACTTCTGGTCATCCTACCTGTCCCCTCCCAAATGCTGTGATTATAGAAAAATGCTGTGATATTCAGTTTTATATATATAGCTGAGGCTCACACTCAGGGCTTCATACATACTATGCAACACCCTACCAACAAAGTCACACCACAAGCCCAAAGACTTGAAATAATTTAATTATTTAGTAGGGAGATGATTAAAAAAAAAGCAGTACTTCATCTAGACACAAGTGCAGAACATGAAAATAAATCACAATTAGGTGTATAACAATACACATGCATAAGTGTATTGCATAAGTGTATATAAGTGTACCAATGAATACACACATATATTTTCTGACACATTCATATATTTCCCTTAAGGAAAAAAAAACTCAGATGGCAAAATGTTGCTTTCTGTAGAACTTGGGATCAAGACATAGGGGAAGGAGGAAAACTCGGTCCTTTTTGGTTTTTGATCTGTGTGCTATTTATAGATATCAACTATTTAGTGACAAAGAAGCAGACATGAACAAAAGTAACTATGCCACTGTAGTTGCATCTTTATCTTTGCCCACAGCTGACCCACAAGCTAACAATGAGATAAGCAATCAGAATTGTTGCAGTTCTGGTCCTGTCTGCTCCACATGACCTTGGCACAGAAACAGCCAAAGTTCAGCTCGGCTGCCTGGAAATCTTGCTGAAGTCACTCGAGATATGCCAGTTCATATTTTCAAAGAGTTCCAATGAGCCTGCAGTAAATGTAAATGTCAATATGATAGGGAGATCAAGTGAGCTTTGAAACCTACCTGTGGTATCTTTACAAGCCATACAAAACAGGGTTCGTTTTGGCTTTTCCTGTGTGGCAGTAGCAGCAGGAGTCAAAGCACAGCTACTGAGTTGGCCCTGAGAAGCTGGCTAGCCAGTAAGCATTGATCCAGAATTCTCAAGCCCCAAACCTTTGTCCATCTGGCAAGGAAAACACACACACAGGCACAAGAACACCCAACCCGACCCCAGGAATCTCCTCTTTCTAAATATAGTAGGCAACTGCCCAGCTTCCAAACGCACCCTCCAAAGCATTCTGTGCCTTCCAACCAAGGTGAAATGAGCCAGACATAAACACGCTGTGACAGCTTCTGGCCCTACTGCCAAGCTTACTTCCTTACTATTTCCTCTCTTCCTCTACGCTGGGTTTCTACAAAATGTGGAAACCCCAGTGACACAATTTATAAAAATCCCTCTAGCTACTTATGTTGTTTGCTCTCATCCTAACAAACATGCTCTTCCTGCCAGGCCCCACAGTTTGAGCTTGGAAGAGTCTCTTCAATATGGGTAAAGTATTAGTTCATCTCCCATTGTACTTGTAAGAATCTGCAGCTCAGAAAAGATATTAGACAGGTCCAAGACTAGTAAGGAAGCCTGCACTTCTTGCCCTACCATAACACTCACTGGGGTAGAGGGCACGTCATTCTTTCAGAATCAATACCCACACCTCAAAAGGCACCCTACTCAGAATGCTTCCTACTAAACTAAAAAGGTAAGCTTCAGAGACATAATCTAGCACACATTCACAAGCACCAAACCAGTGCTAGTGGTTGCTGCAGAACTCTAGGAAATGGAGGCTGAGACAGACCCAAAACATTTCTCATGTTGGGGCCCACGCACGAAGGCAGACATGGGAATGATCACTGCAGTCCTTTAACTGAAAAGCTGAGGGAATCCAATAATCCGACCCTCTGAGGTAATCAAAAGGAATGCACGGTACACATGGGCTGACCTGGAAAAAGTACCCTAGGGGAGTCATGGGGAAAAATAAAATAAAAATCTGTGTAGTTAAAAATCCCATTTTTAAAGCATAATGTACAGAAAATGGACAAGGAAAAAGAGCATCCCAAAGCGAAGCAGAGGAGAATCCTGGGCCGCGGCTGTAACTCGGAGGCAGGGCGCCTGGTCCGTTATGTGGAACACTGAGTTTGATCTCCAGAACGGAGAACAATGAGAAAGAAAAAGAGGAGGGGGAAGGACAAAGAGAAGGATGCAGGGAGAGGAAAGGGGAGGGAGGAAAGGAGGGAAAAGAGGAAGAGGAGGAAGAGAGAGTGAGAAAGCACTCTCTCTCTGTATACTTCTCTGGTATGAGTGCATACCTGTGAATTAGGTATGTCAGTATCATTTCAGCTTGCCTTTGAACTAGGTCATCCATACATATAGTTAATTTTCTCTGCAAACCTAATCTTCCTCAAATTCTCTGTATTTCAGAAAATAGTAGCAGCATTCACATAATAGCTCAGGTCAAACACATCTCGAATCATTCCTGATTTTTCTCTTGTCTCTGACAGTCCATATTCAATTAAACATCAAATTATCCCAGCTTTACTTATAAAGCACCCAGCCTCTGATGTTACCATCCTGATCCAAGGTGTCATAGCTCCTATTTCTAATTAAGAGGCCAACAGCCTCTTAATTGGTTCCTTGTTCCATCTGGTCCCACTATCTTGTCTCACATAACCCTGCTGACCTTGAACTCCCTATGCAGCTAAAAATTATTTTGAACTTCTTATCCTCCTGCCTGCCTCTACCTTTTAAGTGTTTAGATTAAAGGAATGCACCACCATACCAGATCCCCATGGCCTTGATCTTCTTAAAGTACAAACTGGATTATATAACAACATCCCATGGCCATTCATCACTGAGAGGATGAGACAGACCCAAAGTCCTTTCAAGCGCTCAAGAGTCCTATGACCTAGGTCCTAGACTCCAGGTTCATTTCCCACCACTGTGCTCTGGTCTCACAGATGCATCTTCCCCTAGGCTTCTGCAACTGTCTCTTCACCACAAAGTCCCTATCATAGTCCAGAGCTTTAAAGTGCATGACAAGAACAAAGCATAAGGACTGGCAAGATGGCTCAGCGGTTAAGAGAACTAACTGCTCTTCCAAAGGTCCTGAGTTCAAATCCCAGCAACCACATGGTGACTCACAACCACCCATAATGAGATCTGGTGAGTCTGAAGTCAGCTACAAGTGTACTTTCTTATAATAATAAAAAATAAATCTTTTAAAAATAAAAAGAACAAAGAGTAAGCTCTCGGTTTGTACATGAAAGCTTTCTTTACTAGCAAAAAGGGTATCAGTTGAAATATCTTTGAAATTAAAAGATTAAACTGGCTAGTCACTGGAGTAAATCTAAAATAATTGCTTTGACTATTAGGTTTATAATAGCATCCCCCTCCTAGGCTAACTTCTGGATATGTCAGGGTCTTGACAAGATAATTCAATCACCCTCAGAAGTTGTTTTCTCCTAATAACCTCCAAATTTTGTCAGTGCAGGAGGTTTTGGTCATTGTCTAAAGACTAGAATATCTGCCTGTAAGATACACTATGAGAGAAGTTGATGGGCTTATATAGGACAGCTGAACCACTGTCCCCCTAAAGCCAATCTCTTCAGGTCCTGAAATACATGTCGGACTATGCGAATGGGAGCAAAGAAGACCCAGAAGAAACAGATGGACAAAATGAATTAAATGCTGTTTACTTCCAAAGTGTTATGGGACAAAGCAGTGGCTAGTGTGTGTGTGAGTACACATCTCAGCAAGTAAGGTGAACCAGTAGCCAATAAACACAGAATGGATGCTCAATCCATTAGTCATCAGTGAAATTAGAACCAAAGGAGATACACGACCCCAGTAGTTTGCTACGATCACACAGATACTAAGTGTTGGTGAGGCTCATATACTGTGTCTGATCAATACAGTTCTTCTGCTGGGGAAAACGGGTTTGTCGAGCTTTTAAGACTTTTACGTTAGACCTAAGTTTCCTTCAAGCCTGGGTCTAAACCAAAATTTTACTTACGTTTCCCATATAGCTCAGCAACCCTAGGTAAGACACGAAATTCGAAGTGAAAACATACTCATACAAAGGCAGGCACGTCAACCTTCTTAGCAGCATCATTCGAAAAAGCTAACAGCTGAAACTCAACTCAGCGTTTACAAAACAGAATACTCCCCAGCAATAAAAAGGAACAAACTACTAATAAAAGCTGAAGCACAGATGAGCCTTGAATCAACATTCTAAGTGAAAGAGCCTGGGTAGAAAAGACCACGTAATATATGACTCTAGCTCCAGTTCTCAGAAAAGAAGACAACTCTAGAGACAAGGAACGGGGATCAGCAGTTCTGTGTGGCTTGAGAATGGAGGGCACTTGCAGGCAGACATGAGGAAGCTTTCAGGGTGACAGCAATTTTCATCAACCGGACTCTAGTAATTGTTCCACAAGTCCACTTAAAACAGGTGAATTCTATGTCAGCTAAATTATTAACAGTGGAGCTTAAAAAAAAGAAAAAGAAAAAGAAAAAGAAAACTACTCCCCCAAAGCACGCTGACCTGAAACAAATGGCTACTCTGAAAGGAAACATGGGGGAATGTTCTGGGGAGACACTTGATAAATTAGCATGTCAAATGCAAGTGTTCATGCTCATTCTGCAGGGAAAGAAAAAAAGAGGAAAAACCATTTCCTTGATTCCACAGGAGAAAGAATCGTGCTTCACTGTAGTAGTAATTAAAATTTAACAATAAGACACTCAACCATAAAAATGAATCAAACTCTACTATCTGACATAACATAAGTGGGCCCTGAAAATATCATGCTACATAAAATAATTCATACACCAATGATAACTTTTGTTTGATACTAGAGATGCCTAGGACAAATAGAAAAAAAATCTCACCAGGGTCTAGGGTGGGACAAGAGTGAGAAGTCATTATTTTATGGTATAATTTCACATTAGAATGCTGGAAAAGCTCTGAAACTAGAGAGCATGGTCAGTTACATAACTGTGAATGTACTCAATGCCACTGAAGTGTATGAAATTATTTAAAAGCTGTTAAAGTAGTAAAGTTTGTGCCGTGTATATCTTACCATAATAATTTTAAAAACCTGTTTTGAAAAATACACACACACACACACACACACACACACAAACCTGAACAGACATCCCACCACAGAGGATACACAAATGGTAAATAAGCATGTGAAAAATATTCAATAGCATGTGTCATCAGAAAACTGAATGGGAAGAGTTGGGGTGGGGGTGAGTGTGAATTCTGCCACCTATCACATGGTCAAAATGTAACACTGACACTATCACATACAGAACAACAGGATCTCTGTCTGTCTGTCTGCTGGAGGGAATGCAAAATGGTACAGCCACCTTAGGAAATATTTTGCTTATTTCTTACAAAATAATACATGCTCTTACCATGTGATCCAACAATCATATTCCTAGTCTTTATCCAAATGAACAGAAACCTCTTGCCCATGCATAAAATGATTGTCGGCTTCATTCATAATTGTCCAGACTTGAAAGCAATCAAGAACTCCTCCACAGGTAAAAGAAGAAACACGTTTTGGTACTCAGCAATGAGACCCAACAGAAGATATGGAAGAACCATAAATGCACATTGCTAAGTGACAGGAGGCAATGGAAAAGGACTGCAGACTTGTTCTGGCTACGTGACAGTGTGAAAGACAGCAGAGAGAAAGACAATGAAAAAGATCTGCAGTGGACAGGAGGTGAAGAGAAAGGCATGTGATAGACCATAGAGGGCTTTCACAACAGTGGAACAATGACAGTACAATGGGTGCAAGCCACTGTACAGTCACTGTCCATCAACTGTTCACCACCAAGAAACTCACATTAATAATAGTCTACCAGGGACCAGGGGTATGGAGTGTGTGCTCTCATGTGCAAGGCCTTAGATTCAACCTCCAGAGCTAATAAGATAAAATAAAATCAACATTAATTAATCAGCAGTAATAGATGTATCAGGACTTTGAAAGACTTGAATAAGGAGAAGGAGGAAGAGGAGGAAGAGAAGGAAAGAAAGGAGGAGGAAGAAGAAGAGGTGGAGGAGGAGGAGGAGGAGGAAGGAGAAACCAGAAGTAACAGACACTCTAAGATACAATGGCAACCTCGTACATATTCTACTCATATGTTCTGTAAACCTAAAGCCAATCTAAAGAGCAGAGTCTAGTCCTCATTTAACAATGAGAAGATGGTTCTAAGCCACAGGGAGTGGGGGAGTGGGTTGAAGCCTAGATATTAGATGCAATTTATTCAACGAAACTTTGAATAGAGAAACATGCAGAGATGCAGAGATGTTTTTAGAGCCAGGGTTATATAAAAAAAAAAAAAAAAAAAAAAAAAAAAAAAAAAAAAAAAACTTGTTTGGATTTAATTAGCTGTTGTTTATATTTGTATGAGTAATACTCCAAATGTCAGTATTGCAAATTACCACCACTTACAAATAATTAGGAAAGTCATTTTTTTTCCCTTTTCTTCACAAAAGAATTGGGAACAACTTTTTGTTACCTGGCTCCACATTTACTTGCTCCATTAAGGTTTTTTGTGAGTAACATAATCATTGCTAAGCATGTCAGCTGGCACTGGACACCACCTGAGGGTTTACACCTTTCAAGAACAGCTCGTTCTTGGGGCCAAGGGAGAGGAGGGTTCATAAGGTAAGAGCTCTTACCATACAATCATGAAGACCTGACTTTAGATCCCCAGCACCCACGTAAAAAGCCAGTGTGGCCACATTTGAACCTATAACCTCGGAGTTGTAGAGAGCAGAGACAGAAGTCTCTGAGATTAATAAGCAAGCCTACCCAAAATTGTGAGTTCTAGGTTCAGTGAAAGACCCTGAAAAAGTCAGAGTTGATAGAACAGAACACCTGATGTGCATCACATACACAGGTGTACACACAACTGCTCACACCTGTGCATACCCCACACGCACCCGCATGCGCATACACACACACATCTCCTTCTCACTGTGGAAGAAAACTGTATTAAATGCTAAAGGAGTATAAAGGTGAACAGGTTTTAAAGGACACACATTTGGTAATTATTTTACTGTTGTTTTAATGAATAAAGAAGACGAATTGTTTGCTTTAAAAATTCAGACCAAGCCAGGTGGTGGTAGCACACACCTTTAATCCCAGCACTTGGGAGGCAGAGGCAGACAGATTTCTGAGTTCGAGGTCAGCTTGGTCTACAGAGTGAGTACCAGGACAGCCAGGACAACACAGAGAAACCCTGTCTTGAACAACCAAAAAAAAAAAAATCAGACCAAGAACAGGTTTTTTTTGGCCTCAAAGTTCTATTACTCAATTAAAAATAAATCACTGATAATCACTGGGTAGTCCCAAAAAGAAAGTGATGCTTTACAAGGACAAGACAGAAACAAAAAACAAAAACAAAAACACACTCCTAATCTGCCCTTTTAGCCTTCAAGGCTCTTTCAGTCTATGAGGGCAAGAAAGGCTGAGTACAATACAGAATATTAGCTAGCCTTGGCTACTCTTGGCTGAAAATCCATAAAGCACTAGGCGCTTATCAATTGACCTGGCACCTGCTGCACATCTTCTCTTCTAGGGATCTATGAAAAGTCTGCGTCTTCACTACCAACATTTTTATTGAAAGACCCAAAGGGTTATGCTTGGAAGAGGATCAGCAGATCACAGCCAGGTTCAAAACATGGTTACACGATTTCCTATCCCTGTGAATTTTGACAAGTTATCCCAGAAATGCAGAAACAGGACAGTGCAGCTGGCTCACCGTATCTACAGATCTGGATCTTAGGTTTCCACCAACTAGTATGGAAAATATTTGCTGGGGGTTAGCGGGGGTGGAGCTGTATCTGTGCTCAACACGTGCAAACATTTTTCTGTCATTACTGAATAAACAACGCAGTATGTAACAATTATGTCCCTAGCATTTGCGTTATGGTATGTGTTAGCAGCAATCTAGAGCTGCCTAATGTATTCAGGAGGATATGTGTAAGTGACTTGTCATCAATAAAAGAGAGACTTGAGCATCTGAGGATTGGGGTATCCAAGATGGATCTTTGAATCAACCCCCCCTGTGGATACGGAGGGACCACTACATTCATCTTGCAGAATGGTAGCATGGCACAATATGTGACCCTTGGCATAAGAACTGGCACTTACTAAATGCTCAATAAAATGAAATGTGCTGGCTTTCTTATTGTGCTATTTAGTTGTCTAAAATGACCTTGACAATATATGATGGAAGACAAAGAACAGAGATCCCAACATCAGTACCATCTGAGAATGCAATGAAAAAGGCACACTGTCCTCAAAAGGGCCCATAAAAAGTCCAGGATCAGCTAATATAACATAGAAGCATTCACTTCACTTAGTAAAACTTTAACACTCCGAAGAAAAGCAACCTGTAATAGGACTTCATCCACTATTACATGACTGGAAGAGCTGGATTCTTGCCTTGATTATTAACTCTGCATCCATCAAACCAGGTAGACTCCATACCCCTCCCATAGACTGAAAACACCAGAACACACTTTCCAGGTCCTGGAGATAAATCAATGTACCCTCGCCTCTACTTAAACCGCCACCTTGTAAAGAGTGAATGTCTTGTTGACTCAGCATCTCCCATCTGAAATTCAATCATGAACTAGGTGCCTAAAGGTGACTGCTGCCACCTGGATGGCTGCAGTTGTACTTCTAATGTCCAGCCTAGGCCAATCTGTGGAAGCAGCACTCAGTGGTTGGCCAGGGCTGCAGGGGTTGGGAGGAAATAACGATGACTGGTGGTGAAAAGCACGTTCTTTCGGAGATGACAAAAAACGTTCTATGGCTGATGATGATGGATCCATGGATATACTAAACCACTGAATCAGATGCTTTGAATGAATAAGCTACAGAAGTTACTGTGAATTAACATCTCAGTGGTGCCACTATCTTTAAAACCACATCTCTGCCCCACCCATTTAGTCTGTCAGAATAAGGATTCTCTATTTCAGAAAGCAGAAGTCAAATTCAGAGCAACAAATCTAGAAACCGACCGCCAATGTGTGAAGAGACGTGGTTCTCTAAAGCCCAAACCCCTCTAACAGCTTTTCATGTCTGTGAAAGCACGTTCGGTTTGACATTGAGTCCAATGCATTCTGCAAGCCTGTTACATAGACAGGGAGGCAGACAGACCGCTTCTTCCTCTGAGAGGGAAACCTCACCTAACAGTAAGTTAACAGGAATGGAAAAGACACTGGGAGGCTTATATATTCTGCCCCTTCAACCTCTCGCACTGTGTTTATCACAGCCATGGCTTAATACAAGCACTATTACCAGAATCCTATGATGTGTCCATCAGTGGCTAACACACACAACAGCTGGAGTTCCAAAGAACTGACCACCCATACCTCTGCTTCTTTTCTTTTTCAGGGTCACCAAGTCCTGAGAACCTTGAATGCTGGCACACTGGAGTATTGCTGAACATGAACTGAGAGGTGCCAAGGGCCTCCAAGTGGTGGTGGTGGAGGGTTGGGTCGGCTTGGGTTGGGTTATTTTAACATTCACTATGTCTTTCAACCTCTGAGAGATGTGAGTGACTGTTTCCACTTTACAGAGCAGGAGCTCAGGCTTAAGTAAGGTGCCCAGAGTCGAACAGTTAATAAGCACTGGGGTCAAGATTTGAACCCAAGAAACTCCAAAGCTCACTCGTCCTCTATCGCTTCTACAGAATGAAAGAGAAGATGAGACCTAAACACAAAGTCATCTTGGCTGAGAGAATGATCGGCCAGTGAGAGGAAGCGGCCCTGGGTGACTGAGTACCACTTAGAAAATGTCAGAACAAATCACCATCAGCAAAGACTGGGAACTGGCCAGGATGAACTGCATACCAAATAAGAACTCGAAAATTGGTAAGACTTTCTTTATTTTTTAATGTGTGTCCCAAAATATTTTGTTGCTTATGCTCTGTGTCCATACCAAAGATGGAGAAGCCATACAGAGTTTAAGAAGTTTGTTTTTATGAAGTCATTTTGACATATTTGAGAGAAAAACAGAAGAGAAACTCTGGTTTAGGCTAACCCAGATGACAGCACTGCTTCAGGTTAGGTACAATGTCTTTGGAATTTGCCAACTTGTATTTGAATACCCTGAGCCCACCTTTGGCAGGTAGACTCCTTGGCTCCTTGGTGTCATCATTCACAAAGTAGAAGTAATATTAAAATGATGTAACTAAACACTGCCAACTGCTAGAAGCCATTTTTATTGCCTTTGACTCACAGACATAGGAAATCTGAACCCTGAGATCTGTAAAAGTACTAGTTACAAAACAAAAGCAATGCTACCTACATATAACTATGTATGTATAACATACATAGATATAACCTACATAGCTATGTATTTATTTTAAAGCTATAGTGGACAATCACTGGCTTTTTAATGACAGTAATGATCAAGATGGTCTGATTGAAGAAAATTACTATACAGGAATTAATATGATATACAATGCAGCAAGCACCTCACAATAACACAATACCTAAAATCAGAGAAAACACTGAAAACTTGTGTTAAGAAGTCACATCAATCACATGCTCTATTTAAAGCAGTAGTTACAAGTAGCAGAGGGGGCTAGCTAGTCATAAAGTCAAAAGACCAGCGTACGTATGCCACTATCAGTCTTTGCACAGTCTCAGAGCTGACCCATCTGGCTGGTTAACCTTTGAACTCAACATTGCAATGACTCTTCCTATCTAAAGAATTCATGCTCCTCAAGAATAGTGGAAAGCAAATTGCCAGTCGCCCAACATGCCTTCCTCAGATTCAATGTTCAGATACAAAATGCACGTTCGAATTCTAGCAGGTTTTGTCCTGCAGGCTCCATTCTGGGCACAAAGGACCACACAGATTCCAAAACTCCAGGCCAGTGGATGAAACTGTGTGACTCTGGGCTAGTGATTCCCCAAACATGTGTTCTTGTTTGTAAAAATCAAGAGACAAGTGAGATTAACACACAAATAAAGCCATGGCTGCCACAGAGTACTGTGCCTCCGCAACCATGGGGGCAGCATCTAGTGCAATGCCCAGGAAATAGCAGGCACTTCATGTTTGCGGAGTGACGCAGAGGATCAATGAAAGCTAGCCTGGGGTCAGCCATGCTGGTATGGTGCGTGCCTTTAATCATAGCACTCTTGGGAGACTGAGGCAGGAAGACCACTGTTCCAGGCAAGGATAAGGAAACCCTGTTTCAAAGAAAAGGAGAGTAGAGGGAGAGGGAGAGAGGGAAGGAAGGAGGGAAAGGGGGAGAGAGACAGACAGACAGAGACAGGCAGGCAGGCAGACAGACAGACAAGACAGACAGACAGACAAGAAACCAATCAAGCAAGCATAAGGGTCAACCAAAATCTCCAGACCCAGCTTCTATGTGGGTCCCACACTTGCCTCAAACTAGAGGTAACTTGTCCCTTAAAAGAAGGCAGGCCCTGGTCTTTGCACCTGGAAAGGCTCCTGGTATCTGTCCTGAGCTTTTATTTCACCCACCGAGCACTGACACTTGCTGCCCTGACATTCCATCCCCTCACTCTTCAGTTTTAAAAAGCAACAGGCTTACTAAATGACATCTTGGCACTTAGGTCTTTCTCTAATGAAGCCTGGGGACCATTCAGATGGCTAGGATCCTACTCTGTTGAAGCAACCATCCTTAGCTGAATGATACCATCTATTAGGAAGCCCATCACAGAGACAGGAAAAGTAAAGAGTCAAAGACAATTCCACTATCTGCCTTCACTTCCTGAATATCAAAATGAAAAAGAAAAAAAAAATCGCCTGAACTATTTTTAAATGAACCCAGTGAAAAGGTACCCTTCTTGCCCTGCAAGGTACTCAATCCTAGAATGTTCCAATTTGGCTACAAGGAGAAGAAACTCTGGGCTTCCTCTGCAAAAGTTAGGCGGCACACAAATTTTAACACAAACATACACCTTGTACCAAGAAGTGGGGAGGGCAGCAAGAAAAAAAAATGGCTTCACAGAAGCTCAGGGGACCTTTTAGATGAGCTTAAACTCTTTATCTGAGCAAGGACTGAGGATCTCCTCTGAGCCTTCTGAATTTTAAAGGATAGTGAGGGAGAGGACCGGTTTGGAGCAAGGGAGCCGGAGAAGGAGAAAGACGGATGTGTTGGGTCTATTTTTAAACCTTCGCCCACAGTTTAGAGTAAAGGAACACTCTGGTTCTATACTCCCACCCCTGTCACCTTCTGCTAAGCACAAGAATCAAAACCTGAACACGCACACCACACTGATCTATGTCTAGGGATGACTTGTCAGTGCTCCCAGGAATGCAGCTAACCAATCACCCCCCAACGCAGAGAACCCAGTAGTCTCGACTAGGTTAGAGCTGCTGGAGTGCAGGGCTCCTGCAGGGCTCGAAGCAGTCACCACCCTCATCTTCCCAGGGATGGGCAGCGCCCCCTCCGCACGCTCCATTCCCAAGGCTGGGCCACCGAGGTGAGCAACTCGCCCCCTAAGGATCCCAAGCCAGGGAAGCGTGGAAGCGGTTTTCCCCAACAGGCTGCGGCAGGCTCAAGCCCGAAACACCTGTGTCGCACCACACCCACCCAATCCTGAGTACCACCCTGATGGCCACCTCCCGGCGGTCCCCGAATGCCGAGGGCTGGGCGACCAGATTCCTCCGAGGCAAGTGACATGCTCTTTTTACATATCCTTCTTGCCTCGCACGAGCGTAGACACCCGTCACTCTGCGCCCGGGAAGGGATGAAAGCCGGTAGCGCGCGGGCCACCCGGAGCGGAGCGCCGCCGCCGGGGTGCCCTCCCGCTCTGCTCCGGACACTCACTCTTGAGCGCGCTGATGAGCGACTTCCCGTCCTTGATGAGCTCCTTGATGAATTTGTTGGTCTTGTCCAGCTCCGCTTCGTGTGACTTGAGCGTCTCTCGGAAGTGAGGGCTGTCGAGGCAGCAATCGCTGAACTCGAGCGCCGGGAGCCCCATTCTGCCCGCGGAGCCGGGCTTGAGGGGACGCGCCTCGCACGCCGGTCGGCGGACACCGGGCGACGACCGCCGATCCACAGGTGTGGGTGGCGCCGGCTATCCCCGCGCGCGGGGTCAGCGAGAGCAGGAAACTCAGGACCGCAGCCGGGACCCGGACGGACGGCGGCTGCTCCTGCAGAGAGTCACCGAACTGCACACCGGCAGAAGGCGCGGCGGTGGACCCCTGGCGGCGCCTGGAAGCGATTGAGCCCGGCCACCGCCTCCCCGCCTCCTCTGCGGGCTTGCTCCTCAGCAGCCTCAAGCAGCCTCGAGCTGCCCTCTCACAGAAGCCTCAGCCGCCCCGCCGGCGTCCGGGCCGCCCGAACCTGCTAGCGATGACCTAATCCCCCGCAAGGCCAATCAGTGAGCTTGCCTCAGCCCGACCCACGGGGCCGCCAGGGGACGCCCTGCCCTTCCGCGGTTCTAATCCAATCAGATCTTTCCGAAGGCGGAGCCTGGGGAGAGGGGCGGAGCCATGCCACCGCTAGGTCCGCAGAGCAAGCCCCGCCCCCTCCTGCTCCGAGAGGGTTACTGAGCCCGAAGAGCCCCCGTGCTGCATTCTGTAGTGGGTGCGCCCCCGCCACCCTGAACCTGGCCCGCCCCGTGTGGCTCTAATCCGAGCCTGAAATGAGACGTCTGCTGATCTAGGGACCCGAAGAGCCTAGGAGTGCAGAGCAGGAAAAAAAAATCCACAATGAGAACTGCCATTTGCCTCTGCCCACCGGACACTTCTGAGCATTCGAGCCTTGCACTCGAAATACAGCCCCTTGCCCAGGAGAACTCTGAGTGCTCGGAGCTCACAATCCCCGCTTCCAGTCAAGCAGAACGTATTTGCTTCTTTTAAATAAATCACCAACTCCCCTTCCCTGCAGTCCTCTCGCCCCCTACTGTCCGTCCCACTAGTGGCCACTCCTGCTCAAAACCCACCCACGGCTGCAACCCACAGAAGGTTCTCACGTCCTTAGCCAGAATTCAGCCTTTCCTGCTGGATTCCTAGCACCATTTTTACACAATTCTGTCCAATGTCTGGTCCTCTTCACTGCTGCACAGCTTCACGAGGGCACATGCCACCGCAGTTCTCTGGTGGGGTGTTGCATTCCTATCGGCCAGAACAGCAATTAGTATTTAAGAACAGATAATAAGCGCTGTGTACAACTGTGTGTAGTCAACTATGCATCATTCTCCAACTTCCAGAGTGACCACCATCCCTCTGTTCAGTAACCGGAGTCAAGGTTAATACCTCCCTCAGAGCATTTGATAGGCTGGGTCCCAGTGTCTAGAACTGAATGATGAACTCCTAGCGAACAGAGACTGCCCTTGGCTAAATTATTTCTATGTTATTTATAACAACACATCTTTGGGGGGAGGGTGTGGGGAGGAGGTGCTTCTTTGTATTTTCAGTCTGTCTGCTATTGAAGACACAGCACTAGACTCAGGATAGAACCACGAGCCCAGAAAGACCTTCAAACTTGACTACTTCTGTTCTGGAGAGGAGCAGCAACCGAGGAATAATAGCCTTGCTGCCTGATGGAAGGATGGAAGCCCTAGATGCTTGGGGACAATGGAAAAGAGTTTCAGACTCCAACATGTCTGAAAAAGGAGTCCTTGTGTGGAAAATTAATTGACATATTTATCGAATGAATAAGTGAATGAATATGATCAATTTCATAGTTTGTATCTACAAAGCCAGGCTTGGAAGCAGGCACAGATAGCAGATAGATGGTAGGTAATTAAATCCTGGAAACAGTCATTCCCCCCTTGCTATGGAGAAGAAAAAAAAAATCTGGAATGGAAATCCCATGAAAGTAAATCTGTTTATTAGGCTTATCTTGAGTACCTAAAGGTAGGCACTCTGATTATCTATTGCTACTTAATGGATCACACAAAACTTCCATGCTATAAGACATTGACCACCTACGTGAAGACTCGGGGCTAGGAGAGAAGCAGGGATGCAGCCTGTTGTGTGGGTCCCTGTGGTGATCAGAGTCAGTGAGTTGCCAGCTGGAGCCATCTCTTGCCTCAGAAAGACTGGGGGCTTCTCCATGTGACTCTCGGTAGCCTAATTTCCTCCAAACATGTAGCAAAACAAGGAGAAGCCATCACTATCCCTGACCTAACCATGGATGTCATACACTTCTACCTTCGTTGGCTGCTAGCAAGTCAGTTGCAAGTTCACTCCACTGAAAATGGAGGAGGATTCAACTTTACCACTAGTTAGGAGAAAGACATGAACGGGCAATATTGTCCTAGGCCATTTCTGAAGAACATATTCTGCCATGGTAGGCTTGGCATATCGTGTAGCAGTCGGTAAATGTTAAATGAATGAAACAAAATGAGATCCACTATTAGCTGTTTAATCTCGTTAAGGAATATTGCATAAATATGCACACAGCAGTACATGTATGTATAATAAATAACACATTTACTGTCATTTATTCAGTTTCTGTTGTCTTATTAATGTTTAATTAATGTCTACAATGTACTATGTAACTTGAACCAGGTTATGTAGTAAATCAATATGCATGGCACAAATATATTCACAAGCATGTAAATTAATATGACATGTTACTAGGGTCCTAGGCTATAGGGCTAATGCAGGTCCTAATAAACCAGCTTCAACCATTCGCCGTTCTCCCTACCCCCTCCCCCAAAATGGAGAAAATGATGAGGGAAAAGCAAAAAAGGGGAAGAGGGATTTTAATCAGTGTCACTATACCCAGAAGAAAGGAAGACCAACCCTTCAGAGGCACTGACATGAACTCCCAGATGGCATAGAAAAGAGCCAGAGGCAGAAGACAGAAAACATACATAGTTAAACAAACAGCCTTGGGTGAACTGTGATCTACTTGATCATTATCTCAGGCATTAAGTAAATTACTGTTGCCTGGGAGGTAACCACAGCTCCTGCCAGGAAATGATTAGCCATCAGACCTGTTAATCCTAGCTAGTAACCAACAGCAAGGGAGCCCAGAGCAAGATGGAAGCAGAGATGATAACTTGCTACCATTTACCCACTGGATACCTCCCGGCATCTGCATGCCCAAGTGAATTGAAGAGTTGCTACTTGCAGCAAAAGCAGCTCCTAAGTCCTTGCTACAGCCATTCACAAATATGTAAGTGTGTAGATAAGGTAGAAGCATCCTGGAAATTCACTCTGGAGTCCTGGCAAGTAACTTCCCACTCCTTTGGCAGTATTGTGAGAAAGAGGGACTTAGAATACAGCAATGCTGAATACAAAATTTAGCGTGTCTGTGCCTTTCTCAGAAAGCAGGCCCCCCACAAGGAAGGGGACTTCAGAGATGCAGGTTTGTCAACAGGGTAGGGAAGTGTGCACGGGTAATAAAGACACGAAACGAGATGGAAGATGGTAAGGTGAGCAACGACTTTCACCTGAAAAGGAGACACTAGCACAGAGTGTCTCTGGCCCCAGAGCTGAACTTCTCTTGCAGCGGGGTTGGTTTGGTTGGTTCATTTGTTTATGTTTTGGTGGCATGGTGGTGGTTATGGTGGTGGTGAAAGGGACTTTGGCCACCTTGAGTATGGCAAGCATGGCTCTCGAAGGCCTTGCCCTTCTTCCCTCTGCCCTGCTAAAATAAAAGCATTAAATTACATCCTAAAGCTCACCACTAAGGTCTATTCTAGTGACCTTACTTGGCTATTTCCTCCTCCTGAGGCTACCAAGGTCTGACTATCAAAATATTGAAGTTCAGCAATCAACCCGCTCCCCAACCTGCTTTGGTTCACCTCATGAACATGCCAAATCAAAACATCACTGAACCACCCTATCCTAGCCCATTGTAACAGAGACCTCCTCCTCTTTCTCTCTTCTTAAAGGTTATACCTGCAAGGTCATTTGCTGCTGTTTTTCTGTCTGAGTCAGAAAGCAGCCACTTTAAACTTTTCTTCCCAGCTTAATAAAGGGTGTCTCTGTGTACAGACAGGTACTTGGGTGTGGTTTTGGCCTAATGTGGGGTCCAGGAGGGAACTCCGCTGAGCAGGAGTCTCCTTCATTGATACAGTGAGTGGATGGGCCAGTGACCCACCAACCATTTTCACACATTCCAATCCTTCTAGGGCTCTTCCCTCTTCCAACAGCTGCTGATTGGTAAGTCCCCAACCCTGAATGCCCTATACAGTCCCCAGGTTATCGGGTGACAACCCGCGAGTGTCTGGTGTCCCTGTTCTGTCCTATGGGATTGGGGGAACTGCACCCCACCATGACCTTCACTGGTTAGGGTAGATGCCGACAGACTGGCTGCTAGTTAAGCATATTCCATCTAGTCTGGTTTGGTAGGAGGTTTCCCCCTTTCACTCTTGGTGGTCTCACTGTTGGAATCCGAGTTCTTTCCCCCTCTGAGAAAGCCTCAGACCCACTGGGGTCCCTCTCTTTGATATGGAGCCCAGTGACTACCCAGTCCCTCCCAGAGACCTCCCCTTGGCCTCTCGAGAGACAGAGACCCCTGGTCACTCCATTTTGGCCCACCTACCAGGATGAGTGATGGGTTCCACCCACTCCTTTTTGACTGACTAGCCCTGGGGACATCACCTGAAGAATCTCAAAAGGCTAAAACTCCCAGACATTAAATTTCCTAAGCTCGTTTACTATAGTGCCCAGGTTTAGCCTCTCTATCCACTTGATAATCGATGGCTGCTTAACAGCTCTCTGGATTCTAGCGTTATTCAGGATCTTTACAAGTTTTGTGAGCAATAGAAAGAGATCCTTTATGCCTCTGTTTTCTCTTCTGTCTGCTCCAAGCCCTCTGTGTAACGCCTACAATGAACTTTTCCAAACTCCACTATAAACCTTTGCACCATTTTCTGTGTTATTTAACCCTCTGCCAGCCACTGCACTGCCCATGAAGTGTGCACACCCCACTCCCATTACCCCTCCCAACCACTACCACCACCACCACCACCCCCATCACCCCCACCCCCCCACCCCTCACCCCCCACCTTCCGCCATATGGCCCAAGAGCCTGCAGTTTTGCAGGCCATCCCAGCAGGCCTGACCTGGTATGATTACTACTACAGAACCCACTGCCCACAGGTATGGAAGTCCCCTACTTTCTTTCAGGTGGTGGTGGTGGTGGTGGTGATATTGAGCTTGTGCTGGGCATGGAGCACAGACTGTCCATCACCCTAAGCAAGCACTCTCCACTGAGTTCTCCCAGCTACTGTGTTCTCTAGGGTCTCTCTCAGCTTCAATTTGTATTGGGGGATGGGGAGCTGGGAGAGGGAGGCCTAAAATCTCAGCTACTCAGGCTGAAGGAGGATGATCTGGAAATCAGAAGGAGTTCAAGGACAGCTTTAATTACTGAAACACTGTCTCATTTTTTTTTTAAAGGAGGATGGAGAGTTTGGGTGCCTAAGCTCCATGGTCAAGTCTTACATATTTTAAGGTCCTGGGTTCATCTGTCCTAGTACAAAGAGAATTAACCACAAGAGAGTTTTCTTCCTAAGATTACAGCAGAAGTGACAAGATTGAGGCCAAGGGTAGAACAGATTCCCCCACAAACACATGGAGCACTGGGGACGTGCCCCCCACCAAAGCGAAGCAAGGTGCTGCTATTGGAGATGGAGGGGCTTGACACTGGACAGGTGCAGCAGTGTGCAGTGCACAGAACCCTTCATCAGCCCCCTCCAGAGCAGTTCTGATGCTATACTCCCCATGGCTTCATTTCTGATGGCTTCCCACGGTGTCTATAGTTTACACTTACTCATTGTTCTATGGCCCAAAACCATATGCTGCTTCACATAGTGAATTCTCTTGGTGATTATGGAATAAGACACTAGTGTTCTGACTTTTAAAATAATGATTATTGGTTGATGTAAGTGTTCCATACCTCAATGGTGAGGATGGTCCCATGAACATAGGATTTGTTAAAATTACTGGGGGCATTTCATTACACTTAAGTTACAGCTCCTTAAAGAATATTTTAAATGATGACAGTGATTTGATGGCATTTATTAAGTATTTGCTGTGCAGTAGAATCGGTGTCAAATACTTCATTATATTTCCATTAATGACCTTGCAAGGTGGATACTGTTATTATCACTATTTTACAGATAAGAGAAACTGAAATGGTCCTGTTACCATTTTAGGAAGCTTCGAGAAGTAACATATCTAAGTTTTCATAGCTTACTAGTAGAGCTAGGCTTTGACTGTATCTCTAAAAAAAAATAAAAATAAAAAATAAACCTATCTCCAAACATATAGCTCTAACAAAGGTACCACACCTTGAAATGGGGGTTGTAGAACAGTTTCCTCACAAATCGAAACATTCTATCCTTCAGAGAGGCTCTTAAAGCACAGAGGAAAACAACTCAAAATAACTTCAGGAAGTCCCTGAAACTGAGCAGATGCTCTAGGCTCCTTCCTCTCAGAATAATCAAAAAAGCTGGGGAGGGTCTCTCTCAGACAAGGCAAGTTGTAAAGAAGACCTTGAAAGCAGAGCAGCTGCCTGAGAGAAGCAGAAACCTGCTGAACTGCCTGGAATAGGATTAGACCAACTGAATATCTGAGGAGCGTCCCTCCCTCTCAAACCTATTGAGCGGACTACAGGCTATGCAGTACACTCAATGTCCCCAGCTTCTATGAGCTGTCACCCATGCTGGAGTGGGCTTTTGTGGGGCAGCTAGCTTTGAGTCATTTCTGCTCCTGTAGGTAACCCCAATAAAACTCATCACTTCGTCAAGCTAAATTTTGGTGGTCTATTCACACTTTGGGTTGTCATGGGCTTCCTATTTGGGGTGAGTAGAACATGTACAGTGTCTCCCCAGGAAAATTTTTGTCACACGGCAGGTGTTTCCAGAATTTGTTTTGTTATCCCAGACGCATCAAAAATTAAATGTTTCTTAGTCTTTAAACCCAAGGCCTTACAATTTATACAAAAGCAACTGGTTAGAGTAAAATGAAACCTTCATTTTCTTGGAAAGAAAAATGTTAAGTCTATCTCGATGATGCTGTTGGCTCATAGTTCTTTAAGTGAAGCAACAGTGTTTATGTAACTATTTTTTTTCCTCAAGAAATTAATGATTCACACAATGGGCAGCGTGCCTGCTACTTTTTCTATCTAATATCCATTAGTCATTGAGAAAACACTCATGTATTTCAGCTATGAACTAGGTACAGTTCTAGATACAATAACTATTAACCCAGTCTCTTACCAACACTTACCATCGACTCTTCCTTTTGTAGAAGGAACTGAACCAAAGCAGGAGAGTCACCTGAGTGACACTGAGCTGAGTCATCTGAGTGACACTGATCTGAGTCGACTGAGTGGCAGAACCAACACAGAGTCTCACAGATGCTAACATACTGCCTGTGTTAATCACAGAACTCCAACGTGTGCAGCTAAAGAATGCATTTGCTCAGGCTTTTGAGTAATGATGGTCTTATGTCTTTTTCCTGTCCATTCTCCTATACGTAACCCCAAGAAGCTTGCTGTTCCCTTACACTGGACTTGCTGGAGTCATTTTTTTGGTATGTTGTGACCTTAGTGAAATAGACATTTTTCTTTCACATTCATCAGGAAGGGAGTACTCAGGTTTATTGAAAATCCCTGGTTGGGAGAAAGTAGGGCAACACTTCAAGAGATAAAGTATTCTTTGATCCTCTTTGCCTCCAGAGATGTAAACCACAAAAAGAACTGGAGTGAAGTACTTGCCCTGTGTCTACACACCCAGCAAGTGTGCTATGTCTGCCAGGGAGGAGCGACGGTGACAGACTTGTCTTGTGGCCTTACTTCTCTTAGAACCTCTTTTCCAGAATGTCCCATGGTTCTGGTTCTTTTTGCCTCGTTGATTTTCCTCTTTCTTTCTTGTAATAGAGTCTTACTATGTAGCCCAAGCTGTCCTTGAACCATTTATGTCAGAGATTCTCAATCTATGGGTGGTGACTCCTTTGGCAAACCTCTAGCTCCAAAAATATTTACATTACGATTCATCACACCAGCAAAATTACAGTTATAAGGTAGCAATGAAAACAATTTTTTGGTTGAGGGGGGTCACCAAAACATAAGGAAGTGTATTAAAGGGTCACAGCATTAGGAAGGTTGAGAACCACTGATCTATGTAACCCAGACTGGCCTCAAACTCATGATAATCCCCCGCCTCAGCCTATCAAGTGCTGAGATTACAGACATGCACTGTCCGACCCAGGCATCATCATTACATTTCTATTATCCAATGCTCAGTTTTAGAGAAATTTGACTTTAAAATAACTGGTGTTTCTTATATTTTCAGGCTAAAGCACTGTCACCAACATACTTTTTTTTTTCCAACTTATAATCTAATTTTAAAAACATTTTTGGCCTTCTTGGTTTTTTGCTCTGTTTTGTTTTGTTTTTGTTTTTGCTTGATCATTTATTTCTTCATTTTGTTTCCTCTCCCCCTTTGTTCTTTGCTTTGTTCAGTTTCCTCAAACTTGCTCTGATGAGCTGAGCCAGGTCAGAAAGGAGTTGGCTTTAATCCTGGTGAAAGGAGACAAACAATGAGGATGATGGCTTTGGGGGATCTTGTTTTACTTGGGGATTATATTGTGCCCATGTGTTTGCTGTTAGTGAACACACCTCTTTTTAAATGAGACGATGGAAGAAAATGGTAGCTAGTTTTAATTTTTTTTTTCTTTAAGGGCTAAAGAGATGATTCATCCATTATGAGTGCTTCCAGTTCTTCCAAGGGGCCCAAATTCAGTTTCCAGTACCCATGTCAGGCAACTCACACCAACCCATAATCCCTGCTTCCTCAGGAGATCCCAAATCCTCTTCTGACCTCAGCTAGCACACACACACAAATGGCATACACATCACACACACACACACACACACACACACACACACACACAAATAAATCTTTTCAAAATCTTTAGAAAAATCAGTGTTAAAATCAACATTACTATTATATGTCACTCCAACTTTATTTGTTCTTTGTTTTGCTTCTGATGCAAAAGTGTAAACAGAGCTCAGGCTGCCTCTGCCCTGTGATCTGCATCAGAAAGAGCAAGAAACCAGGACAGCTTCTCAGGCTAGGCCAGTGGCCAGCAAACTTCTCCCATAAAGACATAGAAGGTCCAACTTTCCTATTAAACCTACTCAACTCTGCCACTGAGGCCTGCCTAAAGCCAGGCACAGAGATGATTCCTAAATGAATTAGCATAGTGGCTGTGTTCCAATAAACTTGGGGACACTGAAATTTTAATTTCACACCATCTTTATGTGTCATAAAATAGCCTTCTTTGGTTTGTTTTTTTGTTTTTGTTTTTTTTTTTTTTTTGATGGGGGGGTTGTTTTGGTTTGGTTTTGGTTTTGGTTTTCGAGACAGGGTTTCTCTGTATAGCCCTGGCTGTCCTGGAACTCACTCTGTAGACCAGGCTGGCCTCAAACTCAGAAATCCGCCTGCCTCTGCCTTCCAAGTGCTGAGATTAAAGGTGTGTGCCACCACCGCCCGGCTGTTTTTTGTTTTTTTTTGTTGTTGTTGTTTGTTTTTTTAACCATTTTAACATGCAATAACCACTCTCAGTTCACAGAGCATACAAAAGCAGGGACAGACTGGAATTAGTCCACAGCCATTCTTTGTCCATCTCTGCTTTAGCCAAACAAAAGAAAGATGGAACCAAGGATAAAGCAAGGTGTTGTGACTGTCCTCTGAGCCAATAAATGCCCATCTTGGGAAATTCAACAGGACCACCTTTCAAAAGGATTATCTCAGCTGGGATTGTCGATTGGAGGGTGGGGGGATCATGAGACCCTCAGCGGAGTATCTAGGTGCTCCCCACTACCTGTTGTATACAGTGCTGCCTTAACTGATTTTGGCCTTGAAAGAAGCTAGGATGGTGGTTCTCAACCTTCCTAATGTTGTGACCCTTTAATACAGTTCCTCATGTTGTGGTGACCCCCAACTATAAAATTATTTGTGTTGCTACTTCATAACTGTAAGGTCGCTACTGTTATGAATCCTAATGTAAATATTTTTGGACACAGAGGTTTGTCACAGGGGTTGAGACCCGTAGGTTGTGAACCACTGGGATTACGTAAGCTTGCATGGAGAAGGGGCTCCATCCATGCAACTACAGAGAAGGCCTCATCCCAGCTGTGTAAAGGTTTCCTAAGTGTGATTTGGAAAATTAAGTGAGGGAGGAACACCCACACCCATATAAGTAACCCGTCACCTCCATAAAGAGGTCCGATAAATTCATTTCTTTCCTTGGAGTGAACTTTGGCAGAATCATGCCTGTTTGTTGTTGGGGCCATGGGAGGAAAGGTAGAGGATTTAAAGGTGTGTGCCACCACTGCCCGGCTTCAGTTACTTTTTAACATACTATTTTTATTGAATATTTGGAAATTTCACCTATTGTACCCTGATCACCCTTGCTCCCCACTCCTCCCGGGTCTTCCCTCCTTCACCCCCGGACCTCCAGCTGCAGCAGAACCATTGACTCAAACATGCCTGGAACACGGCCCATGGCAGCAGTACATACTAGAGACATCTGCATGGCCCCCAGCAGTAGCTCAAACCCCAGATGTGGTACAGCCTCCCTCCACAGCATACTCACACTGTTCTTCCTCCAGCCTTCCCAATATTCCATCCCAAATTCCTTCACCACAGTGGCATTGGGAACTCAGTATATATATATTGCCCCACACAGTTCTACATGTAAATACTCAATGCCACAAGTAACTGGTCTAGCTCAAGGGCTCTGGTCTCTGAAGCACTGGAAATACAGGGCCATTGCCGAGATATCTTCAATCACAGCCATGCTTCAGGTTTTCATCTTCGTTGGCAATGGCGTACTCCTGGATCTTGTTGTGCAGCACCAGCTTCTCCTCATGGTTCAGCAGCTCATAGATGGAATAGGTGTTGGGGTTGGCCAACTTGAAACACTAGATCTGAGCTCAATGGCAGCCACATTGGCCAGGGCAGCCACACCGAAAGAGGGATAGGCTCTTCCAGCCAGCTACCCTACAAAATGGCAATGAGAATTTACAATCCAAAAGGAATAAATCCTATATATGAGTATAAGAGGGGAA
>NW_022196895.1:35063177-35065494 GCF_008632895.1 Mastomys coucha | reverse complement strand
AAAAAAAAAAAAAAAAAAAAAAGAAGAAGAGAGAGAGAGAGAGAGAGAGAGAGTCTACTGGGGTGATTTTAAAGACCCAATTTCCTATTTTTTTTCAAAAAATAATCATAAATGCAGAAAAGTGGGTCCACCAAAGATCAAAAGATTTGGTGTCCACACATGTGCAGATGCATAGAGGCCAGAGGACAAGCTCAGATGTCATCCTCAAGAGTACTATCCACCTACCTTGAGACAAGCTCCTTCCTTAGCCTAGAGCTAATCAACTAAGAAGGATTGGCTAACCAGTGAGCCGCACACCCAGTGCTGGAATCACAAGTGTCCACTCATGCCCTACACTTTCATGTGAGGCTCGAACTCAGATCCTCATGATTGTAAGGCAAGCACTTGCTAACTGAGCTATACCCCACATCCCTACCCCACCCCCAAAAGATTATCTTTGAGCTAAGCTCAAAGGCTCACAGAACCATAGCTCTGAAGAAATGATAAAGCACCCTGTCAATCACAATGTTTTTTAAGCAAAGTTGTAGAATGAAAAGTATTAATAAAAAAGGGTTTTAGAACATTACATTTGAATGCTGCCTTTGATACTTACAGGCTTTCACTGACGGTAAGTTACTAAAGTTTCTGAGTCTCTATATCTTGATGATCAAGTGTAATAATCAGCTGACAGTTCATACAGTTATAATCAAGAAGTAAAATACTATGCAGAATGTCCTGTGGGGTATATCATAAATGCTATGGTGCTTTGAATAAAAATGTCCCCATAGGTTCATAGGGACTGGCCCAATTACGAGGTGTGGCCTTGTTGGAGGAAGTGTATCACTGGGGAGGGATTTGAGGTTCAAGCCACGCTCAGTCTCACTCTCTCTTCCTGCTGCCTACCAATCCAGCTGTAGAACTCTCAGCTCCTTCTCCAGCAACATGTCTGCTTGCTTACCACCATGCTTTCTGGCATGATGATAATGGACTAATCAGTAAGCCAGCTCCAATTAAATGTGTTTCTTAATAAGAGTTGCCATGGTCATGGTGTCCCTTCACAGAAATAGAAACCCTAACTAAGATAGATGAGCAACAAAAGCTGGGTTTGGTGACACATGTCTATAATTCTTATACTCAGAAGGCTGAGGCAGAAGGATGGCCACAAGTTCGAAGCTTCCCTAAACTACAAAGTTAGTTCCAGGACAGCCTGGGCTACAGTGTAAAATGCTAATCTCAAAAGAAAAAATTCTCATCTCTCAAAATGACTAATGAATAATTATATTATTATTGTATATGCTTTTAAAATCCATTTACCATAGCTTTTTAAAAAAAATCTAGAAATCACAGTTTTTCAATTGAATTTAATAATGAAACTAAAATATTTTACTCTTACAAAAACAATTTTATCATTACTGGCTGAAATAATTTGCTTAAATATCTATTTATAGCATTCTTAGAAAATGATACATATTTTCCCCTGTGGATGGAATCTGACACAATTGAAGCAGATTTGTCATTGAAATGGCCCAAAGATTATTCTTCTATACAGACAGCCTAGAGTCTGTTTCTTTTCTGCAAATAGTTTGGTAAAGATGAATAATATAGTCTTTATTCATTTGTATGCATATTGTGGGGGTCTTGGGGACAGGGGCAGGGTTTCATATAATCCAGGCAGATCTTGAACTCCCTTTGTAGCCAAGACTACCTTGAACTCACCCTTTATAGTTCAAGACTACCCTTAAACTCATCCATCTGCCTCCATGTCACAAGTGCTGAGATTAGTAGACACCACACCTGACAGAACCTAGTATTTCAAGTCTGTAGTTGTAATATCATTGTTTTTTTAATTAATTTAAGTTTTATTGCATTATGATGAGAAAAGATACATGATTTCAATTTATCTGAATTTGTTAATGTTTAAAAACATATTTTAAGTAAAGAGAATTACATCACATTCTTGTTTCCTTTTTGTACCCCCACTTCTCTCAGAGACCCCCCCAATACCTGCAATACCTTTCTTTTTTTAATTTTGTCATATTCTTTAAAATTTATCATATATTGTATCAATAAAAATGAGTATTATGAAAATTGTTTGATATAATACAACAATCAATTGAACAGTCTTATGTAGATACTTGTCTACAGCAATACTGAAAATACATAAATTTGTCGCAATATAAATTTGAAATAACTCCAAATATATTAATTGCATATTTTAAAATAATACATCACTACTAGTATTTTTTAAAAGAACACAAATAGATAAATAGATAAAGTCTTTTTGTTTCTTTGTTTTGGTTTTAGTAGAGCTTAAAATCTTGGTTCTTACTGTGGTACA
>NW_022196895.1:35038022-35062452 GCF_008632895.1 Mastomys coucha | reverse complement strand
GTCTATCCATGAAGTCATTCACCAACTGTTTCAATGAACAATGGTTCTGCTTGGAGGGTGGCACAAACCTCTAGGTGAGGGTAAGAATCTGGTTCATTGGCTGTGGTGATTTTGAAAAGCATTCATCTCAGAGAAAGAGTAACTTATAAAGTCATCTTCTTCAAACTTGATTCAATAGTTACAAACATCAAGCAAAGCATTCAGTCTCACAAGCCACCTCCCAAATTTATTGTCTACGTTTCTTTTGGCTGTATAAACTTTTGAAGTATGTAAGCTGTTCTGAAAACCATAGTGTAGTGTAAAAACATAAAATAAACGATCCTACTAATAGAGAGGCTGAGATAGGAGAAGCCTGATTTCAAGACCATTATGTGGAACCCAGCAAGACACTGTCATGTACAAACAAGCAGAAAGTGTATATGGATTGTACAATATCAGACCTATTTCTCCAATTACCATATTAAAGAGACCACTGAATGACAGCCCCAAAATTTCTAATTCCTCATATTTTTGGATTTCAATCAATTAGGATATGTTGGTAATATTAATTTTCATATTAAGATATTAAGAAAAAGTAATTGTTACTTCCCATTATTTTTGTTGTTAGAGATGGAATTAGGTTTGTGTGGGTTTGTTGAAAGATTACTTTCTTGTTTCTTCTAGAATGTAGTTTTACTCCTCATGTTGGTGTTTTCCATCTATTATCCTTTGTAGGGCTGGATTTGTGAAAAGATATTGTGTAAATTTGGTTTTGTTATGGAATATCTTGTTTTCTCCATCTATAGTAATTGAGAGTTTTGCTGGGTATAGTAGCCTGGGCTGGCATTTGTGTTCTTGTAGGGTCTGTGTGACATCTGCCCAGGATCTTCTAGTTTTCATAGTCTCTAGTGAGAAGTCTGGTGTAACTCTGATAGGTCTGCCTTTATATGTTACTTGACCTTTTTCCTTTACTGCTTTTAAAACTCTTTCTTTATTTGATGCATTTTGTGTTTTGATTATTATGTGACAAGAGGAAATTCTTTTCTGGTCCAGTCTATTTGGAGTTCTGTAGGCTTCTTGTATGTTCATGGGCATCTCTTTCTTTAGGTTAGGGAAGTTTTCTTCTATAATTTTGTTGAAGATATTTATTGGTCCTTTAAGTTAGGAGTCTTCACTCTCTTCTATACCTACTATCCTTAGGTTTGGCTCTTCTCATTGTGTCCTGGATTTCCTGGATGTTTTGGGTTAGGATCTTTTTGCTTTTTGCATTTTCTTTGACTGTTGTGTCAATGTTTCCTATGGTGTCTTCTGCCCCTGAGATTCTCTTTTTTATCTCTTGTATTCTGTTAGTGAAGCTTGTATCTATGACTCCTGATCTCTTTCCTAGGTTTTCTAACTCCAGGGTTGTTTCCCTTTGTGATTTCCTTATTGTTTCTATTTCCATTTTTAGAACCTGGATGGCTTTATTCATTTCCTTCACCTGTTTGATTGTGTTTTCCTGTAATTCTTTAAGGGATTTTTGTGTTTCCTCTTTAAGGACTTCAAGCTGATTACCTGTGTTCTCCTGTATTTCTTTGAGGAAGTTATTTATGTCCTTCTTAAAGTCCTGTATCATCATCATGAGAAGTTATTTTAGATCTGAATCTTGCTTTTCTGGTGTGATGGTGTTTCCAGGACTTGAAATGGTGGGAGAATTAAGTTCTGATAATGCCAAGTAACCTTGGTTTCTGTTGCTTATGTTCTTATGCTTGCCTCCCGCCATTTGGTTATCTCTAGTGTTACCTGCCCTGGCTAAATCAGACTGGGGCCTGTCCTATCTGTGATCCTGGTTGTGTCAGAACTCCTCAGAGTCAAGCTGTCTCTGTGATCCTGTGATTCTGGGATCCTGGGATCCTGGGCTCGTTAGAGCTCCCAGGAGTGGAGCTTCCTCTGGGTGTTATGGGACTGGCTGCAAAATTTGCACCCAAGGTCTGCTCAGAGCACCAGCCCAGACAGACTGGAAGGAACCCCTGCCACTGGGCTGGTGGAGTTCCTGCATGCCTGGGTCCCACTGGTCCCAGTTACTCCTGGAGTTGGGACAGATGTTATGTTCTCCTCACCTTTGATCCTCTGATCCTGGGAGTGTTAGAGCGCCTGAGAGTGGAGCTTCCTCTGGACGTTGTATGGAATTTGCGCCCAAGATCTGCTCCATAATATGGTTATTTTGACTCTTTTAGAGTAATACTAAAAGCACAATATTATGTGTCGAACAGAGTTGGGCTTTAATCAATACTTCATGTTTATGTGACCTAGGGCAATTAATCTCTCTAAGCCCTTTATTTTTTAAGTGAAAACTGGGAACAGTAACCTAGCCTTTCTCAGACAGTTGCAATGATACATGCTCATAAATTATTACTTGGATCAGTATTTTCAAGTGTTATGTTTGAAAAATGAAGTTAATACAATAAAATGGCACATTATTGAAAGGTGGATCTTGATAAATTTCAGTTCTCTCTTGCTTCCTCAAGTAGAATTGGATACACTTTTAAGAGAACTGATTTTCGGAATAATATTGTGGATGTTAAAGATTGAAGCTCAGATAAAAAGTAGACTTGCAGGTAGATGTATTTGATGGTTTTAGTAAGCTATGAGAGCTTGGAACAGGTTCCACTCAGGATCCCAATGTAACTCCTCAGAAATATTCTTCTACCTTCTCAACTGAAAATTGTTGGCCCTTTAACCCTCTAAAATAGAGGCCCAAGTTCATAAAGACAAAGCCCAATCTATGTGGATGTACTGTCAGCACCTAGAACAGCGCCCGTGAATTGTTAACTCAGGGTAGCTACCCAGTGAAGGGGGTGGGGGTGGGGGGTGGGGTGGAAACACAGGTAAGGGGATAACACTTGAAATGTAAATAAATTTTTAAATAAATAAATAAATAAATAAATAATAAGAATGAATGACTTCACAAATAGGCAACTTGGCATACATTAAGTGCCTCAAGCTCTGCTTAGAAGTGTAAGATGGAGATGAACTGGTCTCACAGCTACCTAAGAGGAAAAAATAAAGAGTAAACTTCATGCCCTGCAGGCCTAGCTGTGAAGTCTTGACCCTCAGGGTCTTGGATTTTGGGGGAACAAAACAAAGGGAACTTGTGCAGGCTGAATAATTTCTTATCACTAAGGACAAAGAAGAAAAAACTGAGACAGTCTCAGGCTGGCCTTAAACTTACATGATGAAATGTTTCAATCAAAGAGGAAACTGCTAGACAACAAAATCCCCTTTAGCTCCTATAGTATATTAGGAGATGCCCTTTTCACACCATGGAAAGTACCAAGAGCAAGAGGAACTTTATGGCTAACCTGATCTGTGGTTATAACCTAGGCTCTAAGAGGAAACACAGACTTATAGACTTTAACTGATAATTCCCTCTGTGGATGCTTCTCAAAATCTTCCTATGTTTTCATGTAAGACTAGGCACCAAAAGTCAGGGATGAACTCACCATTTCCATCCCTACAAGGAGGCTACATGACATACCAAACACCTGATCTTTATAGTGCAATCATATATGTGTGAGAGAGAAGAGGGAAGAGAGAGAAATAAATAGAAATGGAGCTAGCTATGGGGAATCCAGATCACCTTGAAGAATTTACAAGGTTTTCTAGAAGCCTGGTACCTCTGCTGAAGCTTATGTCACATGCAGAGGTATAAGATGTGTCATCTGCTATAGTGGGTTTAGCATGAACAAAGCCATATGCTACATGCAGAAAATCACACACACACACACACACACACACACACATGCTAAAGCAGACACATGAGAGAGAGTTTTTGCTGAGAATGCACATGTGGTGTTTCTCTGGAGGCTGCCTAGTGAAAGGGCATGTGTTTTGTTTTGTTTTGTTTTTTTCTGGAGGGGACCCTTGACAGGACATGTGATTTTTGGAAAGAATGTAAGTATAACCCAACTGACAGTGGCCAATGCTCTGGCATTGGCTCACCTTGCTGGTCTTTGCTGATGATGCTCTGGCATTGGTTCGCCTTGCTTTCTTTGCTGATCTTTGCTTGTTGCGATTTCATAGACAGAAACTCGCCAAAAGAACTTCTGGTGGTGCTCTGGATGCCTCTTGCTGCTTTATCAGACTCATGCTGATCAGCAGAGCCCCAGGGTTTCTTCTGGATCAAGCCAATCCTGATGATTTGTGTTTGGTGTTTTGCTTATGGACTGAACTGCTGACCATGAGAATTGGGATTGCCCCCAAAGAACTACTTGGAAATAAGTCCACGTCTCCCTTGTTATATTAGCCATCTTCCTCCTTCCCCCTTTGGTCAGTGGACTATAAGGGAGGTTAAAGCATTTAAGAACCCTTACTAAAATAGATTTTGAAAAAATTATAAGCCAACAACTAGTTGGATAGATCTGGTTTAGGTTGGTTTTTTTCCCTTTGACTACTTAGGGTCTATATTCCTGTCTTATGGTAGCAGCATCTAAGTGTTTCTTGGAGAAAGTTCTTTTCTTATTCCTTGTTCAAGTGGTTTAGGGGGAGCTGACTTTACTGAGATTCCCAGAAAAGTCAAAGGGCCCACAGTTGATCAGGAAGGCATTGTAGCTTATATTTGGCTGACAAAAGAACATATGACCCAGTCAGAGGCAATGAAATAAAATGCTTGGGTCTGGTGGAGCAACCAGGCCGTAGCACGCTTTGCCAAACCGGAAGCTGGATGGATGTGCACCTGGAGCTGCTGTGGTCCAACGCCGTGGGTGAAGACTGTTGGAGAAGGAAGCTAATACAGGTAGAAAACAGAGACCAAGTGCGGTAGATGCTGATTGACACCAGGCCTCTGGACATCCTGAATGAAGCTAGTATACTTATCAGCATGAGCCAATGTGGTCTCTACTTGAACTTGGTCAGATCTTTATGAGTTTTTCCATTGCTTGTAACCACAAAGTCCAGACGAAAAACTTAATTTCATCTCAGTATTCTCTGCTTCATCCTCCAGCAGGGAAGCAACTATCCAATGCCATGGCTGTTCCTAGCCGGCCCATCATTCGTGCATTTGCACAACAGTCTCCCACAGTGTTTCTGCCTTGTACTCCTTCTAGCTCAGAGATCTGTTCCTCTCCTGAACAACTTGAACTCCCAGCCTCAGCAATGGACCTCACTGCTTCTCAGGGACTCTCCCTGTTTTATTCTAATCACCTACAGCAGGCTCTATCTACCCTGCCAGTTTGTTTGTTTGAATAAGAAGAGGCAGGACTGGCTTCAAGCCACTTCTGTCCCCAGACTTGGAAAGCCCAGTGCCAAATTATCAGATTCTGGCTCCCACCCAGCACTACCGGTAGGTACACTCTGTTCCAGCTCCAGCCTCCTGGTCCCGAGCATCTAGCCTGCTGGTTTTTCCTTCTTCCCTCCTGACGGCAGGTTCAGCCCAGTGTTATTTCCAGTTCTGTCATCTCTGTTGTTGATGTGTCACCTCTGACTTTTGCCATTTCCCTTCCAGTGATCTTGGGAATTTTTTTAAAATCATAACTCAGTGATCTAGAGAAATCTGTCATCCTTTCATAACCTCACAGTAGCATTTACCGTTCTTCACATAAAGCTATTTCCTCCTCTCCCACCTCCAGTCGAGGTAAGAAAAGCCCTTCATAGCTGCCAGGGGAGGAAAACAGCCACCTTCAGAATCATAGACAGGGAGAGGTTCTCTTCAGCTTTTCCAAAAACATTGGGGGATAACAAAGGGACAAAACCTCCCCTGAGTACACATAATGACTTGGTCTCCCTTCTTCATTATTATTGTCTTTCTCTTGTCTAATAAATATAAATTGAATAGTCTTTTATGGGCTCTTCAAGCTCTGGAGAATTGAGCTGTAATCACTATACATTCAACAAATCTTTAATTGTCCATTACACACCAGGCACTGGGCTAATGGTGAATGAGAATGGCAAAATCCTCTCTTCATTCAGATCAAGGCCCCCCATGAGGGCAGAGAAGAGGCCTCCACACATACATAAACAAATGGGTGAGTGAAATGTCAGTCAGGGAGAAGTGCTGCGTGACAATACAAGGGGGTAATGTGTCTCAGAGGCTGGGGAACTACTGTTACAGAATGTAGCACTTGATCTAAAGCACATGAAGACTTGAGGCAGTGTCCCAGAAGGCCAGCATGGGCAAAGGTCCTGAGCGTAAAGCAAGCTTGCTGTGTCATAGTACAGGTTAGCAAGCTGCAACCCAAGACCAAATCAATCTTGTTGCCTCCTTCTCTCCCTCCTTCTCCTCTTCCTCTTCCTCCTCATCCTTCTGGAGGTGAAAAGTAGAGGGGTAATAGTGGTGGTATATGTAATATGTGTGTGTGTGTGTGTGTGTGTGTGTGTGTGTGTGTGTGTGTATGAACTTGTTGGCATAGGTATGTGTACACATTATGCAGGAATGCATGCTGGTATGTGCATGTAAGTGTGGAGGCCAGAGGTAAATGTCAGGTGTCTTTCTTTGATCACTATCTGCCTTTAACTTTTGAGACAGGGTCTATCACTGATGCTGAAGCTCATCAATCTAACTAGGCTGGCTGACCAATGAAATTCAAAGGTCTGCCTGTCTTTCCCCACCCCCTTCCATACCCCTTACCCCAGTACTAGGATTACAGGTACAGAGTGTCTTACATGCAGTTCTGGGGGTCCAAACTCAAGTCCACCAAAGTGACAAGCACTTTGCTAAGCTGTCTCCCCCCAGCACCCAGCCTATTTTCTTTATTCGGATATGCCATAAGCTAAGAATGGACTTTACATTTTTTTTTAAGTGACTAAACAGCAAAACAATAAATGACATTTCATGATGCATGAAAATTATGTGAAGTTCAAGTTTCAGTAACCATAAATAAGTTTTACTGGACCACAGCCATGCTCACTCATTAATGTATTTTCCATGGCTGATGATTTTTCAAGCCTTTGGCAGGACTGAGCAGCTGCAACTGTAAGTTCCTATAGCAGAAAGTTTACAGACTCCTGCATTGAAGGAACAGGAATACATCTTTCTAGGCTTGAGGAAACATTGAATTCGTTTTAATTATGTGCATTCCCTTTGCTTTTAAAATAACAGAAACCCTGTGTCTCGTTGACTTAAATAACGTAAGCAGAAAGGAGCCATTTTGAACCATAAAGACCAGCCCATTAGTCCATGAACACTGATTAGTGACCTCAGTTAATGCTACATGTAACAGAAGAATTACCTAGCAAGTCTGGCTTCCTGTCTCACGGAATTTTGAAATACAGTACAGAAAACATTGTTTGAAGCTATGGCATTTTGTGGCAACTGTTTTACTAAGTTACTCAACCAGGACAAATAATGCCCCTTCCCCAAAATGCTTTTCTGGCTAATTGACTAAAAGGACACTCACAAAATGACTATATTAATTCCAAAAACACATTCAAATCTGACACTGTAGAGAAAAAATGTAAACACATGGAATCATCCACCTCCCTTGAGTCAAGGAAGAAGGGAAAGTCCGCTGATCATAACTGCGAGCTGTCTTAGGTTTCTCTTGCTAGAATAAAACACCATGACCAACAGCAACTTGGAGAAGAGAGGGTTTATTTCATCTTACAACTCTCCAGTCATCCGCCATCTCTGAGGGAAGTCAGGTGAAGAAACCGGAGGCAGGGACAAGAGCAGAGACCACAGAGGAGTGCTGCGTCCCTGCTTGCTCCTTCCCACTTGCTCAGCCTGCTCTCTCGGCTCTTCCTTTCCTGATGCCCTAAACAACAAAGACCCCCTTTGCTATGATGGTTCCTGAGCATTATTTTGTATTGTAAAAATATCAACTGGGATTGGTTACTCCTTAATCAACTGTTCTCTGCATTTTTACCAGTTGTAATTTTCTTTAATGGTCTCGAACTCTTGCAAAGAGAAGTTCCTTTGTGTGAGTGATGAGACCCATACTCATCTGTGAGTATAAGAATTAAATATTTAGAACGCAGTTAGGAATTACATTGGTTTAGTAAAGTAGCAGTTGTAGTTTCTCCTTCAGTAACAATGATCTCAATAGCCCTGAATAATTGGCTAAGTTCTCAGTACCTTGAGTAGTCCTAAAGTCCAATTAGAGAGCTGTTGGTTACCATCAGGATATGTGCAGCTACTGCGCCCTTAGGGCTATTAAGCCATGCTGGTTATTGTTGTAGTTCATAGGTGCTATTGCTAGGTAGGACTACTGATGGCTTCCCTTCCGTGGCAGCTTGTATAGCACCTGCAGGAAATATGACAGCTTCCCTTCAAGAAGGAAGCTTTTGGGTCATGTATGGCTTGGTCTCTCTTGAGTCCTGGGTCTGAAGTACATGGCATCTTCAACAATAGGGACTTACCTTCAACTTCTGGGAAGCAACCAAAGACAAGAGACATAGCCTATATTGTTTGGGGGGAATCTCTTGGATCCCTGAGACCAACCACTGGAAATAGGATTTTGCATGCCTAGCACTGGGGCTTTTTGTTAGCTATTCCATGACTTGGGGAGTAGCTCCCTTATTTTAACAACTGTCACAGGTAATCCTAATCTTCCAGATCTCTAAACCATTGCTCTGGCAAGCTGGAAGTAAAATAGTTTTTAGACCTCCTATTTGGGCTAGAGATATAATTCAGTGGTAGAGTGTTTGCCTAACATATACAACCCTAGATCCAATTTGCAACAAGGAAAGCCATGCAGAAGAGACAAAGAGATTTCATTTCTGCCACTAACTGGCTCCTGGGACAAACCACTTTTATTGAGACCTCAATGGCCACTGCATTAGCTCTCTGACCTAGAAGCTCTCTGTAGATTCTTCCCACCCTCTCATCCTACTGGCGGCCACACCTCAGGTGCCTTTGTAAACTAGCTGTCTCTAGTATCAGAAGGCCAGTAGGACTGTCAATCAAAGGGCTCTGTTACCTCCAATCAGATTCTCTCACTCACAGGAAATTAAATTTGAGTCTCTTCATTTCTGCTCTCCAATCTATCCTATGCCTTCTGAAACCTGGGTTTATTGTTTTGTTTTGTTTCTCTCCCTCCCCCCCCCCCGCAGCTTTCCCTAGGGATCCATAAGCAACCCACAGCCTTGTAGTGAATCCTTTGTGTTGCTGAAGTGAGCCAGTCTGTTCAACTTTACAGTGAACCCAGAATATCTGAGAATCAAGATCTTTGATAGAGTGTTCTATATGATAATGATACCATAGTTTCCATTCTTATAAAGCCACTAAGAATGATCCTTTTGTGACAATGAGAGCAGGCCATGGGAGATCAAGAGCATATTTGAATAATGACATCTTTGTTCCAGTAATCCTAGGAAGCAAAAAATTAAAAAATCTTCAGTAGGATAAATGGTTATTCACTGTCTCGCTGAAATATCTCAAATTGAAACAGAATTTCAATTTTGGCTAAGTCTTTTTTCTAAACAAGGATTATTGTTCTAGACCTTGAAAAAAGAAAGGATGAGGGAAAAAAGGAGTTTGAGGCTTGGTTTAGAACACTCCCCCCCAACTTCACTTACCCCATACACATGAATGCAAGGAAAGTTCCAGTCTAGAAGTATTTTGAGAGGGCTGGAAACTGTATTTAGGATATACAAAGGAAATAGCTTTGATAGGTGATATCTTCCTTTAGCAGCCACCGTCCTATCCCTCCCTCACCTCTTAGTGTCAGTTGGCACTGCTGACGCCCTTCTGACTCGATCAGGCAGTAACTGAGCAGCTCCAGTGAACCAGGCACCATGATCACCTCATTTAACCCCTAGTATGCCCTTTAATGACAATGCCATTACCCCCATTTTACAGAAAGGAAAGGAGAAGCTCAGTGAGATTAATCATAAGGGCTGATAAGCCATGAGATCACTTAATCTGTGTCCTCATTGTTAGGTCTCAATCACAGGACAAATGGCTAACTGAGGTATCTATTTAACATATCAGAGTAGACTGGCTGCCACACTCTCCCAGCATCTCTCAGTTCCCTACCTGTTAGAGGGTACAGCTGGCATACCCTGCCCTCTAGCCTAAACTTCCCCAGTCCAGGGGCTGCGTTGCCTCTCCCCCTAGATGCCCTTTCCCTATAAAAGTCTGGCCATTTGGTTTCCCTGGCCCCTTACTCTCCTGGCTCTCCCCTCTCCCATCTCTCTTCCCATGGCTTGGCTCAGGGTCAGGTTCACTCTGGATTCTCCCAGATGTCTTGGTCTCTGGCTATATTCTCCCTTTTATCTACAATAAACTGTCTCTTCCACCATACTAGGAGCAGCTATGTCCTTCCTTTTTTATTCTTATTTTTTCATCTGCTCATCTTTTCCCAGCTCTTATGCAATGCTCCTTTGCCTTAGATTGGAAGCATGCCCAGTCCAAGGTAACACAGTAGAGTGTTAAGTGAGACATTCCATCTCAAAGAAAAGAGAAACTCATCTTACCGCTGCCACGCACACTCATCTACTCCAGTCACATCCATAATATCGGGGATAAAATCCTGATAAAGGATAAGAGGCAATAAGACTTCAAAAGGGGTTCTGTGCCTCCTGGATTTCAGACAGTCGCTGGTATCCCCTAACTCAGACGTGTTTCAGATTAGTCTCTCCAATCATCAACACGGCCTCATAATTAGGCATAAAGCTACCCCAAGTAATGATTTGTAAATGGTTAAGATTGGGCATTGTCTCCTGGCCGACACACTGTTTCCAACTATCCTAGTTTAATGTTTTAAGTACTAGAGAGTAGTTGAAAGGTTTCTCTCACTCTAAGACATTAGCTGAAAGTGTTAGGTCGGAATTCCCCTCTGCCTGCCTCCAGCAAGAACCAGAAAATTAGCATAAGAATACCTCAACAGGGAGGGCTCCACCCCTCTTCCTCCTGTTTCACACCTAGCTACCAGACCCTGAGACCTGGGTGTGGGGGTTGTTTTGCCTACGTGACTTCAGTCTAGCACTAGGACTGGGAGAAGAAGGATTTGGACTCACATGCGATTCTAGCACTAGAACTTAGATGGGCTAGGACTCAGATTCATGCACCTGCATTCCCCCGGGCCCAGAGTGCTTGGGCCCGGGGGATGCAGCACCAGTTCAGAGGAGATAGCTGCTGCTTTAGACCCAGTATGTTTCAGATAGCCTCAGATGTACCTCAACTGTTGAGCTGCCAGATTTTTCATTTCTCTTTTACAATGATTGTAAAAGCCTCATGACATTTTTAAAGAAATACACTCTGACCTTACACCACTCGTGTCTAGTCTGTTTGTCAAAGCCGAATCCCGTGCTCACCTGGCCAGAACCCCTCGTCCCGCGGAACAATGGACCCCGTAAGAAATCCCGGTCCGTGGCATACCACCCCATATCTTGCTTTGTATCCCTGACCAGACTATAGTAAGTTTTTCCATAGGATTGCCAGGATCTACTCAGCACAGGGAAGGTATTCAAAACATGCTTATGGAATCAGTGAATATCCTGTGGAGCCCTCAGACTGACCAGTCATCACAGAATGAAGAGAATGTGTAAAGAGTCCCTTCCTGAGGCTGGAGGTAGAGTGTGCCCAGCAGACATGCGGCTAGGCTCCAACACCAAAGAGGAGGCAAAAAGGAAAGGGAGGGGAGTAGATAGGGGAGGGAAGGGGAAGGAAGGGGAGAGGAGAGGAGGGAAGAAAAAGAGAAGGAAAATCAGAAGAAGGGAGTCACTTCTTGGAGAATGAAAACCCCTTGCTAACCTATTAAAGCCAGCCAACTTTGAAGTGGGGCTAAACCATCAAACAACACTGGGTGATTCCAAATCAAGAAGCCCAGAAGCTGGGCTCTATCTTCTGGATACAGCCATGCTTTGGCTTGAATTAATGAAGACCAAAAGCTTCCTACATTCTCCTGTGATCTGTATATGCTAGAAGTCTGGGGTAGCTGCCCTGCCCTTCCCAGGACAGGTTAACTTTCAAAGAGCTCAATTCCAGAGAGCAGGCTCTCCTCCATGACAGGGAGCATCAGGTTGGCTTCTGGACTAAGCAACTAAGTTTCAGAGCTTGAACTAAGCCTTGGCTGATTGTAGAGCTACTTTGTTCCTCAACTCCTCACATGGAAAGATGCAAAGAGGCACTTAACCCCTGCTAAACTTCCCTACCAGCTCCAGAGGGCTCCCTTGGCGTCAGTCTCCTTCACTCACTACCATTTAGCTATGAGTCTGACCTTGAGGTTTCAGGCTAGGCTTTGGCTGTGCCATGTAGTTCTTAAAGCCAAAGGGGCCTTGTTGGGATATGATCATGTGTATGACAAGCCTAGAGCCATGCCAGGTATGTGACTAGGAATCAGAAAATGGTGGCTTCATTGCAGTAACAGCACTGCTGGCTTTGTCCACACAGGTTATGCTTAACAGTAAGAAGGCTGATGTCTTCTTGTTCTAACTGGCAGGTGTGAGCTGAAGGCATCTTTCAGTTAGCTAACTTCTCAACTTAGAAACTGGAATGAATGCTACATGAGTGCCATTCTGCTCTGATCACCCTTGGGGAAAGATTCATATCCCCTAAATCTATGATCATTTATTACACGTGCATTTGGTATATGTGAATATATATGTACATATTGGAATGTGTATGTATATGTATACTGATGTGTGTGTATAAGTATGCAAGTATATGTATGTGTGTGAATACAAGTATTCGTGTGTGTGTGTGTGTGTATGTGTGTGTGTATACACAAGTATCTGTATAGAAACAGATGTTGGTATAGGGATGTGTTCTAGTTTCATTTCTATTGCCATGATAAAACTCTCTGACTAAAAGCAACATGGGGGAGAGTCATGTGGCTTACAACTCCAGATTACAGTCCACTATGGAAGAAAGCCAATGCATGTACTTGGAGCAGATCACATTACATCCATGGTCAAGAGCAGAGAGACCAGGAATTAAGACCAAACTTCTTCAAACAAAACACAAAGAGGAGAGAGATTACCCATGTTGCCCGATGGCTTTCATATAGTTTTCTCCTTCTTGTATAATTCAGGAGCCCCTGCCTATGGAATGGTGCCACCCACAGTGGGCTGGGTCTTCCTACAACAACTAACCATCGAGACCTTCCCCAACAGACACACCCACAGCCTACTTGAGGGACAATCCCCTCAATAGATTCTCTCCTCTCAGGTGATTCTAACCATCATAGGTGTCTTCTTTCACTCACTCTCCACTTCTTATTTTTAACCAAGGCTGGTTCTCTCACTGAACCTAGGACTTACGTTGTCTAATGAGCTAGATTACCCCAGAAATCCCTCTGTGCTGGTATTAGAGGCCAAGCTACTCCACAAACCTGAATTTTTAAAATATCAGTGCTAAGAGTCCAAATTACAGTCCTCACACTTGTATAGCAAGCATTTTGTCCCCTGAGCTCTCTCCCCACCTCTCTGAATTGTCTATTCTTACACACACTACTCTGATCATTTATCAAAGAAAACCAGCATTGACTATGCGGCTGCCCAAACTTTCTGCACCTATTTTAAGATTCAATAGAAGGCATGAGACAAGTTTGATGTTGAACAAAGTGAGAAGATGAAACACTACGCTGTCCTTTTTCTGGGCTGGAGGTCAAACTCTGTGTGGAACACACACTAGGCAAGTGCTACACCGCAGAGATCCATCCCCAGCCCTCTTTTCCTAAAAACTACTCCCAGTAAGCTGTTGTAATGCCCTTTCTGTCTCTTTTTCACCAGATCACTAGTCACTGGTTGGCAGGCTCAATGAGATAATTTCAAAGACTCAAGATACACTGATGATAGGCAGGCCACTTTGAATTAGAGAAAGAAGGAGGAAAAAAACTGGTTTTTTCTTTTCTTTCTTTTAGGCAAAGCCTTGCAGTGTTACCCGAGCTAGCCTCAAACTCAGGTTCCTGTCACTCAGCCTCTAGAATAGCTATGGTCACAGACACCCACCATCTTAGCTGAGAAATTTTAACGCTAATATGTATTAGTCAGCTTTGTATCACAATAACAAAATGCCTGGGACACTAACTTATTAAAGAGGTTTATTTTGGCTCTTTTGGTTTTGGGTGGTCTGGTGCACAAGTGATCGGATTCATTGCATTTTAGGTCTCTTTGGTGTGGCTACCAGATAGCACCCTGGAGAACCATGGCAGAGCAAATAGTTTACCTTCTGGCCAAGAAGCAAATCAAAACAAAAAATGAGGATCTATGCCCTTTGTTGGCATATACCCATGACCTGAATATCTCCTGCAAGGCCCTGCCTTCTAACACCATCACTTTAGTGGCCAATTCTTAACATGCAAACCTTGAGGGGAAGGAATCACATTCCAGATTTTTAGTTTCTTTGCTTGCTTCTATGACCAAATACTTGATATGACGTGACTTTAAAAGGGGAAGGATTTATGTTGGTTCATGGCTTGGAGTACTGACTATCATGGTAGGGAAGGCATGGCAGTGTCAACACTCTGACACTATGTGACAATAGGGGCATAAGGCTGCTTGCTTATATCTCAGTAGACCAGGAAGCAGAGATGAAGGCTGCTGTTCATATGGTCTTCTCCTTTAACTGAATCTGGGTCCCTAGCTTATTGGATAGCACCACCCACTTCAGGGTGGGTTTTTCCTTCTCAGTAAGTCTTTTCTATAAACATCCCAGTCTTTTCTATGGACATACCCAGAGGTGTATTTTCCAAAGACTTAGGAAGTTTTTAATTCAATCAAGTTGACAATCAAAATTTACCATCGCCCCAGCTATAGAAAGTGACAAGAGAATTTTTCTAAGGCTAGTTGGCTAAAGGACCTCTTGGAGCTATTAGAATGCAGGCAGCACTTTTGTATGAATTAGAATCTACTTGAGCTTGTTACCCTACTCTCTACCCATGACAGGTGACATTGATCTTAGCATGCAGAATGAGAAAAATAACTTTTTGCTGTGTGAAGCCAATGACATTTTAGGGTTACTCATTTCTGCCTGCCATCTCCCCTGTCCTAATCCATCCAGCTGAGATTTAAATGCAGTTTGCAGGTTTGCACTCTTACTGTGCTGTGCCTAAGACCTCTCACCTCAGCTGCCTTCCAGAAGGTAGCAGTTTAGTGGGAGGGTGAACAAGGTTCTGAATTACAGTGAATGGCAAAATAGCTCTAATTGACCAGCAGGACTCAAAGAGGTGCCTTCTCTGTGTAGTGACAGAAAGAAGCGAGCCTCCTAACTGTAGCCTCAGCAGGCTTTCCTCATCTGTCAACAGACTACTCCAGTGACAGCTGAAGAGACTCCACAATCGTCCCTCATCCCCAGGCACATCCCAGGTAAGATGGAAAGCGAGGGACCACTCTCAAACTGAGTACACTTGGAAATATCATTTATCTAAAGGGGCCTCCCTCACAGGAGTATAGTATCTATTTCTCGAGAATCCACAGAGAAAGGGTTCAAAGTCAATGCCAACCATTATCCATGTATCCATGGCAAGGAATGAGTGGTCTTCTAAGTATTGTTTTCATAGCTAAAATGGAAACTACTATGTATTGTTTTAATTAAAACTCACATTGGGAATAGAAATAAAGATCATTTATCAAGAACCTACTCTTTGGCATCATGAGCCAGAAGCTTACATATATTGTTTTATTTAATCCTCAGCATAAACGAATGACATAATGTACAGGGGCTCCCACAGGAAACAGAACCAATAGGATGGATACATATATGCATAGGAAGAGATACTGGAAAGTGGCACACATGGTTAGGAAGATGGCAAATCCTATAGTGTGTCTGTAAGCTGCAGAGCCAGCAATGCCAGTGATGTAAATCGGTCTGAGTTCAGAAGTTTGAAGAATAGAGTGGCTGATGGTGTATCTCCCAGCCCAAGGTCTAAAGGCAGGAAAGAATGGAGGCCCTAGATCCAGCAGAGAGTCAATACATTTTTTCCTTCATCTTTGTGTTCTATTTGTAGTCTCAGTGATGCCCACCGTGGTCATCAACATTGATTGTCAGCATGACAGGGTGTAGAGTCACACATGAGATGAGTCTCTGGACACACCTTGAGAGGGACGCGCTTAACTTCTGGGCCTGCGTGCCAGGGGTTTTCATGATTATGCCCATTGAACTAAGAAGTGAGCGGGACCTTCTGGAGGTGCTCCGGATATCAGGAGGTCCAGGGGAAAAGCTTTAGTTTCTTTGGCCTTCTAACAGGAACTGAAGGCCAGGAGCTCTCCAGAAGCTCTCTCAGTGCTAAGGGGTCCAGCCTCATGGACTAAGTAGTCACTACCTTCTCAGCCTCTCCAGTATGAAGACAGTAGCTGTTGGACTGCAAGGCTATCTCATGCAAGGCCCCTTTCAATATGTTTAGTACGTTAGTCCTGTTCCTCTCGAGAACCCCAACTAACACACCTACCCACATAGGGGAGGGGAAGAGCTTCCTTATCCTTTATACCATCTACAGATCTACAGCTCATTTCTTCTGGAAATATCCTTCTATGCACACCAATAATAATAATAATAATAATAATAATAATAATAATAATAATAACATTTTACCAACAGTCTGGACATCTCTTATCCTATTTGAATCAACACATAAATTAACCATCACAGGAATAACTATTATTACCTTTTTACAGATTTTTTTTAAAAGTAGCTGAATAGGGTCAAATAAATAGCCAGAGTTTAGTCAGCCTAGAAGCTGAAGCTGGAAGAATTATGTAAACCCAGGACATTTCCCCTTACTCCCCCTTCTGGCCACAGAGTCGTATCTCCACCCCACTCCCAAGACTTCTTTAAGAGTTCTCTTTTCTTCATTTCACTGCCAGGGACCTGATGACATCATTTCTGGTCTGACACCAATTCTACTCCAGTGTGTTCCCCAGGAGAGCCAGGCCCCCAACACCTGCTATTTTCTTCCTGATTCTGCAGAGAAGATCCTGGGAAACAAACCTAAGAAAAACAGCAAAAGAAAAGTGATCCAAGAAGAAAACTGCCCTTGGGAGAGAGGAGAGACATTTTTGTCTTAGATAATTGTGAGTGATTAATTAGCATCTGTGGGAGAGAAAAGCTAATCTAGGCCTGTGGTGGAAATCAACACGGTGAGACCAAGGAAGGGCGCTAGCAAAGGCTCCAGCCAGGAAACAAAGCACGGGAAGCAGCAGTTCTTTCTTTCTGTTTTTTTTTCAATGTCCAGAACAAAGCGGATGAGAAGCTTGGCAGGATAAAGGATTACCATTTCATATTTCCAGTGGAAAAAGCACTTCGTGCTCAAGGCTGAAGATATGTGGGAAGAGATGAGTCATGAGGAAGGTACGCAATAATATTCTCTTTCTGAGAATGAGTATTTGACTCTAGCCCTCCTATGCGGCTTGACAGAAAGCCAAGAAGGGAAGAATAGTCTAGTGCTGCTTATTATGGGATGCTGGGGCTCTATACTTTCACGAATCCCTCCCTCCTTTACATATTGCATTCTTTCTTACTAAATTCCTCTTCCACTCCTTTTGGTTTTTGTTGTTTTGTTTTTCTTTGGGGGAACAGGGTTTTACCACGTAGCCTAAACTGGCCTCAAACTATGTAGCCCAAGTCTGGCCTTGAACTCATAATTTCCCTCCCTTAGCTTCCCAAGCACAGGAATTACAGATGTGCACCACCACACCCATATTTTTAATGTTTATTTATTTTTATTTATTTTTCTATTTCGACTGCTCCTGGCATAGGTTATCCTCTATGCTTAGCCTAGAAACCACTTCCTCAAAGGTACTTTCCTCAGCTGCATCCTGTGGCAGACTTATCTATCCAGTATCTATCTATCCTCTGTTCTTTATTACTAACATTATTCTGATTAAGGTAGAACTGGGGAAGGTTCCAGAACATACAACTTTTCCTGGCCTCTCCTACAGTGGTAGGTAGCCACAAAACATACTTCTAACATGAACAGAAGTTGTTAGATTATATTTCTGGAAATTTTCCCTAAGAGAGATACCAACTCAACATGCAAGCTAGTTCTGTCCACAAGTGGCTTTTTTTTTTTTTTTTTTTTTTTTTTTTTTTTTTTTTTTTTTTTTTGGCCATATCAAGATAGATGGAGCTTTTGAAAGCTTGTAACCAAGGTCATATTCTAACTATGGCAGTCTAGAAGTGAGAAGTAACATGTGGCCCTG
The DNA here is from genome assembly GCF_008632895.1 of Mastomys coucha. Taxonomy (NCBI): domain Eukaryota; kingdom Metazoa; phylum Chordata; class Mammalia; order Rodentia; family Muridae; genus Mastomys; species Mastomys coucha. The sequence continues at coordinate 35,044,416 of NW_022196895.1, read as the reverse complement.
ATGGGATTATGAGCTTTGCCTCCCTATGTGGAAAAAACAAACTCCAAATTTCAGCAAAATCTGATAATCCCGACCCCAGTTAATGAGCGTGCCTCCTTGATTTCTCTCTCGAAAACTCTCCTCCATGTACTTTACAATGATTTAATAAATGGGTTAACCCTCTTACTACTGTCTGAGCTCTATGCTCTCTGAGACTTGACCTCCTCTGTTCACCATGCCCAGAAAGCTAAGCAAAGTAGACTCTGTGACAACCAATGGATTCCATTGATAATGTCCCTGGATAGCTGGGGGAAACCCTTGAAAGGAGATAGTCATCTTGAAATATCCAAAGAGACAAAGTAGAGAGAACATGATATGCCTACCCTTTCAACGCATCTCATTTCTACTGTCATCTTATCCTCTCTGCTGAAGTTTTATTCAATTTGTTTTCATTTTCATTGTTTAAGATAGTATTGAGGTAGGATAGTTTTGAGGTAGAACTTCACTATGTCACCCTGGCTGGCCTTGAGCTCACTGTGCAGGCCAGGCTGGTCTTGAATTCATAGAGTCTCTCCTGCCTCTGCCTCCCCTGTGCTGAGAGTAAAGGCATATGCCACCATGCTCAGACCTAGTATGAGTTTTTAAAGGAGACCTCTGTACCCTGTGATAGGTTATTTCTCCTCCGCCACCAGTGACATGAGCCAATTTAAACTAGATTAGGTTATATAAAAGGCAGGTTTATTGGGAAGCTGCATTCAGGTGTGTTCGCTGGCCTCAAGAACCAAGGCTAGGAAGTCACCATGAGGAAGGGAGGAGAGAGGAGGGAGAGAGAAAGAGAGAAAAGGGCATGTAGAGAGAAAAAGATGAGGAGAAGAAAAGAGAAAGATAGAGGGAGGGAGAGAAAGAGAGTGGGAGAGACAGCAAGAGAGAGAGGAGGAAGATTGAATGTGCAGAATGTCTGGATTATATAGGGAGGAGCCTCTGAGGGAAGGGAAGCCCAGCCCCTAGGCCGGAAAGTTCAGGATTGGGGGTAGAGTGCGTCAGGTAGGGAGGGACTGAGGGATGCTGGGAGAACCTAGAAGCCAGGTCTGCTTTGTTATGTAAAATATGTACCTCAGTCCCTTGTCCCAGGTCTGAAATCAAACACTCTGACATAGTGTAGACTCCCCCAGAAGCAGGTCTGGTAACAAGCATTTGAGGACACCAAGAAAAGACTGGGACAGCAAGAGAAGATAAGAAGGCAGCTGGTTATAAATGTGCTATCAAGCAGTGACTATGGCAAGTGCCTGGAGCCTAACTCCTCACTGAGCAACTCCAGGAAGAAGAGAGCCCCTTCCAGTGCAGGGGGAGGGACCTGGGGCTCACACGGGGCCAGCATCTATGACTGACAGCTTGAGGTCACTCCCTCTTGTTGAGGCTTGGTCTGTTGCTGTGCACTGCAATGTTGAATTCTGTACCCAAAAGGTCTAGGCCTACAAGTGGATTCTCATGTTTACCAGCCTTTGTTGGCCAAACCTTGCTTCTTAATTTGAAACTGTTGAGATTTGGTCTGTTGCTATGTAGTGTAATGCTAAATACTGGCCCTGGTTGCCTCGGGGATGAGGAGATCTGTTGCAGCATTTTCTCTATCCAATCACATTAGGGCAGTGACAGGTCTGTGACTGGACAGAGATAGGGAGGCAGAGCTAGAAGTTTAGGAGTGAGGGAGGTCGGAGGTCAGAGGAGAAGCAGGAGAGGCAACGTGGAGGCAGACGAACAGGACCATGATCCAGACCCCATGTGGTTTTAAACAGCCAAAAGTAGCTAAAATTTTTACAAGGTTAGAATAATTGGGTTAAAGCATTATCTTTATCATTTAGCTCTGAAATTATTGTATTGGCATCTTGTAAATTGTGATCTTATTGATATATAAACCTGATAATTAAGCCTTAAGAGTCATGTTTCTACCGGGTAACTAGGCACTAGATGACTGGTTGTGGGGGGGTGGGGGAGGGCGTTGCATGTGAGCGAGATGAACTTGCTAGCTGGAAAGAATAGCAGAACCCTGCCAGGACATGCTGAGGCCAGTCAGTACCGGTACTAGAGTGGTGGTCCGGCGGGAAAGGAGAGTATGAGGGGTGGTCTTTTTAAATATTTCCCGCTACAAAGATCCTCACAGAAACCAAGTGCAGCTATGTAACCTTGTCCCCTAAGTTATCACCGATTGGTGAATAAAGATGCCTACAGCCGATGAGAGAGATAGGTGAGGTTTTGGTTCTTGGGCTTAGGGTCTGAGGCAGGAGACCCTGGAGGGAGAGAGGAAAAAGTGAAAAGAGGAGAAGACACCATGGAGTAAGTGAATCCTAAAAACCTGGCCGTGAGGACTGGCCAGTTTGAGTAAGAGTAGCCCAGGTGAAAAATGGTAAATTATAAGTCTGGGTTCTAGATACTAGTAGCTTGGAGGAGAGATAGCTGCCCAGCTCTAGTGCTTTAAAGGCTTGTCATAAATATAAAGGTCTTGTGGCTTTTATCTGGGAACTAAATTATCTAAGGTGGGGTAGAAACCCCTGGCTAAATATTTTCAATAACATTCTCTGGCTTGCCAATAGTTTGGTAGCCTTCGGGACAGGAAGAAGGGAACTGTCATTTCTGGAAAGCCCCTAAGCACAGAGGGGTAGGTTCTGTCCGTCAAAGCTGTTCAGAACTCCCCAAATAGGGTTGTCCGACAGGCTCTTCTGCAACCCTGGGAGTCAAAGTCTGTCATCAACGTCATAGCCCACAGGTATCAGGGGACCTAGATGGCTTATGTACATTTATCTTGTATTTAAATTTATTTGAAACATACATGTATGTGCACACATGCCATGGTGTGCATATGGAGGTCCAAGGACAACCCTGGATGTGAGACCTCTCTTCCACCTTGGTTCTACTGTTCTTTGCCGCCGTGTCCACACAAGATCCCGTCTCTGTCTTCTCTAGCTCTTACAGAGGAATTATACTGTTAATGACAGATACACGGTACGGTGACCACCGTATGGAGATTAAACTGGGCCCTCACGCTTGCAGGACAGGGACTTCGCTCACTGAACCGGCTCCCAGCCTATTTGTTTGTTTGCTTGTTTGCTTTGTTTTAAAATCTAAACTAGTAATTTGTTACATTTTCAATTTCCTTTCTATTTAATGTTTAAATCACAGCCATTTTGTGGTAGTAATCTAATTTAAAGAATGTCAAAGACATTAATTTTGTAAGATGATCAACAAAGTAGATTGAAAACTGTAACAGTACACTAGAACTGAAAACCAATGAGAAATCGCCAAAACTTAGGAAAGTATGGTGGATATTTAGTTGTTTGCAGTTCTTGGGACTGAACTCAAAGCCTTGTACCTGCTAGTGAGATGCTCAATGACTGAGCTACACCACTCGCCCTGGGATGTAATATCTACGAATACCCAACACTCCTTCCTTGGGAGAGGCAGAGGAGCCACGAGTCCCACACGTGGGGAATCTCACCAACAGCAGGGTAGAAGTGGCTGCAGGTTTTAAGCACTTGAGCTTGGCACAGCCTTGCCTGCCTTCCTCGAAAAGCTCCACTGACCTTCAGAAATGCGCGTGTAACTGCGGACAACTGTGGGTGAGGGGGAAGGTCAAGATGTCAGGACATCTTTCAGGAAGTTTTAAAAGAAAGGGAAGCATTCCTTGAGCTTTGGGGAAGACAGGAAAGAGACGTGAGGAGGATCCCGGCCTGTCAGCAGTCACCTTGGGTGACCGCTCCCTCACTCCTGTCCTGTCCCACGTGGACTACAGAGCTGAACTGGCCATCTGGAAGCAGGAAGGATGGAGAGGAAGTGAGCTGCTCCTGAATGCTGCCAAGCTGTCCCCAAAATATGCCGTCTTGAGTAGCTGCTTTATTGTGTAAGAAGACATAAAATCCAGATGGTGAGCTTCTGGATTTTAAGTTCCTATAGAGAAGTCACATTTTCCAGCACATCCTAACTCCATTTGGTGTGTATGTGTGATGGCCAAATGTCATTAACAAAGGCCAGGGATGAAAGTAAAGACCCAAGACATCACCTTTGATTGGCAACTCTATGTTCTTAGATTGACTATGTTTTGGGTTGACTGTGTTGTGGGTTGTAGCAAACACTGGGCTGCATCCAGTGCTGTGAATCCCTAAAGGAGGATTCACATATGTCAGCACAAGTCTGGATTGACAGAAACATCAAAGTTAATCAAGGGACAGTCTTATCCAAGGAACCACAGATTAAGGACAGAAAACTACCCAAATGATTGACTCAGAAAACCAATAGATCCTTAGCTGCACCTGACTTAAGTTTGCATGTTAATTACTTTTCTAGGGGGACAGAATGCCACTGTAGTCTCTGCTCACATAACACCCCATCCTTCTACTTTCAAACTGTGTCTGCCAAGCCTGCAAGCACTGGGCCACCATGTCCTTGAACATGGTCCTGGGTCCTGGACATGCATGCACATGCATGGGTCCTGGAACCCTGACTAAGGGCATCGAAGGAATGAAAAAAAAAATGGCAGACACATATACAGAGAAACAGAAAAGCTGGGGTCGGGTGGCCTGGGTTCTCAGATGGAGAAGCCATAGCACCACCCTCCAAAGCCCAGTTATTATATAGAGCTGAGTTGGGAGGTGGGGTTTTTGCACATGGCTGAACAAGGAGGTGAGGTTATTAAATACAGATAAACAAGGAGGCAGGATTACTACACACAACTGAACAAGGTTACAGATTTAGCTAATCTCAGTAGGAGCAGTCCTCTCTATAGAAGATCTGTCTTTGGGTCATAAATAAAAGAATGGGGAGAAAGTTACTGTGGGCATTTTCTATTGGTTTTTTGTTTGTTTGTTTGGTTGGTTGGTTGTTCGAGACAGGGTTTCTCTGTGTAGCCCTGGCTCTCCTGGAACTCACTCTGTAGACCAGGTTGGCCTCAAACTCAGAAATCCGCCTGCCTCTGCCTCCCAAGCGCTGGGATTAAAGGCGTGTGCCACCACTGCCCAGCTTACTGTGGGCATTTTCTGCACACATTCAACACTCACTCTCAGACCAGAAGGCGGCTTTGCCATCTCTCTGAGCCTCACCTGCATTGGGGAAGGCTTTTGCCAATTGTCCATAGGTATTTTAGGAAGAGATTGTTGTGACCCTGAAGAAGGAAACCAACCTTCAGACCAGGCAATCAGGGACCAAGAAAGGAATCAAGGTGGGCAGTCTCTGTGGGACCCTCCAGCGCAGTGGTTCTCAACCTTCCCAATGCTGGGACCCTTTACTACAGTTCCTCATGTTATGGTTACCCCCTCCAACCATAAAGTTATTTTGTTGCTACCCCATAACCGTGATTTTGCTACAGCTATGAATTGTGACGTAACTACCTCTTATTCGACCCCCAAATGGACCCACAGGGTGAGAAGCAGTGTAATCTGGCAGGTGCTGGGGAGAGCAGAGGACACGACGTGACCTTGAAGGGTGAGAACTATCCCAGAACCAAACTAGAGAAGGGGAACCCTTCCTCCTTAGGTTTGAAACAGGGACAAATGGCTGAGGTGCCTACTACCTAACATATCAAAGCAGACCTGACCACTGGGTTCTCCCTGCATCCCTCAGTCCCTACCTGTCCCAGGGTCCTCCAGGCTGGCATACCCTACCCTCTACTCTGAACGTCTCCAGCCCAGGGGCTGGGTTTCCCTCCCACAGCTGTTCTTCCCTATATAAAAATCCAACCATTTTGGTTACCTGGTCCTTTTTCTCTACTCTCTTTGGGCCTCCTGGCTGCTGCACCTGGTTCCCCTCTCTCCTGTTTCCCTTCTCCCCCAACCCCATCCTCACATAGTCCTGGTCAAGGTTATGACCACTCTGGACTCTCCCAGATCTTCCCGCCTCTGGCTATGCTCTCCCACAGGTCTAGAGTAAACCGTCTCTTGCCACACCCAGGAGCAATCACGTCCTTTCTTTCATTTCTTGTTTTCATTCAGTTCTCTGTCAGCGGCAGTGTTACAGAACTGCATACCTTCCTCCTGGATGCAGGCCACTGTATTTCCTTTTTTTCCACCAAGAGGCAGACAGACCTGGCTCGTGTCTCACGGCCGGACAAGCTGATGCTGACAGACTTAGTCTGAGTGTTGGCCTTTTGACTGTGGGTTCCTCATCAACCTCACAAGAAGGACGCCTAAGGGCAGAGATGCTGGTCTCAAGAGGATCCGTCTTCCAAGTAGAGTCTCCTCTTGAGGATACAGACCAGATGAGCCCCACATTCTGCCACCCAGCCTGCAGAGATGTGGAGCTACGTGCCAAGCTTTTGGGGACAGACAAACAGGCAGATAGAACATCTTACGTGGTATTGTTCTGAGACTCCAGGGGAGAAATACACAGAAAGTGCACTGGCCAGGACAGGTATGCTAAGATCAAAGGAAAG
>NW_022196895.1:34997987-35038012 GCF_008632895.1 Mastomys coucha | reverse complement strand
AGTGTAGGGACAGCAATTGTATTGGAGTAGCAAATGCAGCTGTGAGCTGACCCATCCATCACTTCATTATCCTAAAGGAAGTCAAACAAAACCCAACTGCAAGCCCCATTCAAGCAGACTCCCAGGAGACTCAGCCTTAGTTACTATGGGTGCTCCCTTACTCACCAGGATTCTCGGAGTGCCCATGCATTAGGGAGACACTCAGGAGCCTCCTCACGAGTACTGGACACCTGAACCCTGCACTTGCACAGTTCCGAGGTACAGGAGTCTCACACCTGGGACCTGTCTTCCACAGCTCCAATGACTCTCTTTTCTTTGTTCATCTGAAGTCCCACAGACTCATGAGAATGCCTAAGGACCTGCCACTCAACAGTCGGGTAAAAAGACACACGTGTCATCGCCTGCTCCTTCCTGGGAGGATTGGCAAGCATTCCAGCTGCTCCTTACATCAAGGGTCTCTTCATTCGTCAGACCTCTTCACCCTTTCCTCTCCGGCATTCCTGCGCCCCCCGGGGTTTACTCCTGAGCTTGAGGAAATGACTCAGAAAATGAATTCACCTGGAAGTATTTCTAATTTAATCAGCCCATCCTTGGCAAGTGGAGGAAGGCTGGAGAAGAAAGGAAGAGATTAGGGTTGGAAAGGATCCAGAAGGTCTGGGGAGATGGCTCCGTCAGGAAAAGGCTTGCTTCATAAGCTTGAGCACCCAGGTTTGATTTCCCAGAACCTACATTTAAAAAGCCTGACCTGGTGGCTCACCCAAAAGCCCAGCCCTGCGGAAGTGGAGACTGGAGGATCCCTGGGGTCTGTCAGCCAGCCAGGCAGTCTAGCTGAAACAGTGAGTTCTAAGTTCACTACGAGACTCTGACTCAGTTAATAAGGTAGAAAATGATTGAAGAAGACGCTGCCAATGTGATGAGAAGGGAACCTCTGGTCTCCACACTTACACGCACAGATGTGCACGTGCATATACATGTGCAACACAATGCGTACACACTCATAAACACACATACACACACACACTCAAAGCAAATAAAAACAGTCTGCAAAAGATTGGGCTCTAGGCCAAGAGATGGTTCCAGTAGTGGAGGTTAAAGCCATAAACGCTGAATGAGAACATAGCTACAATCCTCTCTCAGTGCAAAGTGCCCTCTCTGTGTATGCTTGAGAAAGCCTTGTGGTTGTTGACGGAGCTTCAGTGTTCCAGGCTTTCTGCGCTGGACCAGGAACTCCTACTGGGACCCTTAGAAGACGCTGCCTGTGCCCATCCTCTGCATCATCCTTCAAAGGTTCCTTATGCCACACTCCTGGTTTCCATTTCAGAAACCACCCAGCCTGCACCAGGGACAGGTGCACGCAGGGGAAGGGTGGCCTCACAGCTGGGCCATTAGGGCAGAGGGGTCTTCAAGCTCAGCCACACGTTGGCGTAGGCTGCTTGTTCTTAGTGCTCGGATCCCCTGCCCTGAGAAGTGGGGAAGGGTCTGAGTGAGGAAACAGCTCGGATCCCTTGCCCTGAGAAGTGGGGAAGGGTCTGAGTGAGGAAACAACTGACCTGGACTTCCTCTGGCACCTGTGCCCAGGCGTGGCTTCTCTAGAGATGCCACAGCCAATATCTGAGCTTGCAAGGCCCTAGGGCAGGAATCTCCTATCTATGCTTCAGAGCTCTTCTGGCGGCCTGGCTGTACCTTCTTAGAGCTATTCTGGCACTCTTCCCAAGCAATCCCTCTCCACCCTCTTAAACAGGCATCAGACCCACACAACTGGGAGCGTCTCACTCCAGCTCCTGCTTCCTCCATTTTCTATAGATTTCTTCTCAGAGAGCACACGCCAACTAGGGAATTCTCAGTGAAAACAGGCTGAGAGATGGGGCCTGGGAACTGCCTCATTCAGCATCAGCGATTCAGAGAGGATCTCTCAGTAGATTGTGGAGTGGAGGAAAGTTCTTGTAGACAGAGGTAACTAACTGCTGAATTTCCACAGTGATGTGATCACCTAGGGGAGGATTCTAGCAAAAGAGGACAACAGCCTTGCTAATGTGATGATGAGATGGAGCAGCTCCCACTATAGTGTGTGTGTGTGTGTGCATACATATGTGTATACATACTGTGTGCATACAACTGTGTGTATGTATGCATGTGCATATGCATGTGTATGCATGCATGAATGTGAATGCATGGGTGTATGTGTGTGTTTATATGTGTGTATACATGTGTGTATGTGCACTGTGTGCATGCATTTGTGTATGCATGTACATATGCATGTGTATGCATGCATAAATGTGAATGTGTGTGTGTGTGTGTGTGTGTGTGTGTGTGTGTGTATGTAGACACAACATACCTATGAAAGAAAACCTCAAGTTTTGGTCCTTGGGCACTTTCTATCTTTTGTTTGGCAGGGTCTCTCACTGGCTTGGAACTTCACCAGGCAGGCTAGGCTAGCTGGCCAGCAAGCTTGCAGAGGATCCACAGCCTCTGCCTCCTGTCATGCCATCATTTGGATTGCAAACGCATACCACTGTAGCCAGCTTTTTACATGGGTTTTATCCGAACTCAACTCCTTCATTATCTGAGGCACACCCTCAGCTTACTAAACTGTTCTGAAGCCCTACAGAGGGAAGAGAAACTAAGCCTTCAACTGGAAGGCTAGTGGCCTACACAGGGCCCTTCCCTCATTAGAGGAAGACCTAGCATGGTTGAGGAACCTGGTAGACCGGTTAGCCTTGCAGTTAGTTCCAAGCACTCTCAAATGCTCAGCCTGGATTCTGACTAGAAAACCTGGGCTCCGAAGTACGGATACACACATCTGTGTGGATATGTTGAGCTTAACCTGAGGAAATGACTCTGTATTCCCCACAGGTGTTTCTGTACCTCAGAGAAAAAAGCCTCACCCCTTCTTCCTAGGGGAGTTAGCATTTCCGCACACTGGGTGACGCTGCAGAGACTTCGCCTCCACAAGGAACAGGTACCCTGGCCTCTTTGGGTGTCTTCACCTCCTAGAGCCTTGAGTGTGCCTGATCGGCTACTGTACAGCAAGGTCTATAAGAATTAACTAGCTGGTATGAGTGGAGCCGAGGGCGGCCGTCATTCGTCAGGATAAGTCACAGTCAGCACCGCACTGAGTAAAGAAGCCATGGCTTTGGAGTACGTTCTTGGAACATTCTGCGAATGTGGGTACAGATTGGAAACTATGAAAAGGGGTGAGAGGCAAGGAGAGAAGTGTTGAGGAAGGGTGACCTGAAAACAAAGACAAGGGGTTGGAGGCTGGAAAAGGAGGCAGGAGGCTCAACGACACCAAAACTGATCCTAGTTGAAAATGCTACAGGGAGACCTACTACTTTGCATGTTAATTAAAAATTAAGACCAGGTGTGGTAGCACATGCCTCTAATTCCCAGCCCTTGGGAAGCAGAGACAGATCTTTGTGAGTTCAAGGCCAGCCTGGTCTACGAAGTGAGTTCCAGGACAGTCAGGACTGTTCCAACAGAGAAACTCTGTCTCAAAAAACAAACAAAAATACTTAAAAATAAATAAAAATTTAAAATTTATTAAAATGAAAGCAAAACCAACAGAAAACTACTCTGTCAAGAGCTGGAGTAAACTTGTTCTTACCGCAGTTTCACAACTCCAAGATGGCTGCTGGCGACCTCCGCGTGAAGTCTCTTTCCACTGAGCATGGGCCAGACTTCTGGTAACGTATGATGCTGCAGAGGTGAGAAAATGCCACTTCCATGACTACCAATCTTGGTTTATCTGACTCATTCTGTCTTGGCCCAGGAAATCCAGAGAAGCTCACTGGAAACACTGTGTGGAAAAAAAAATGGAGTTGGGAGAGCCTCCAGAGGCCTAAGACAAGCCAGGTGACAGCTAGCATAACTGCCAGCCATAAAGTGAGCCTTCTGACAATCTGACCCCACAGAGTCCCTGAGCAGAATCATCTAGCTAAAGAGCTCCTACCTCGACCCAAGGAAACTGTGACACAGGGCTAGTCTCTCAGGCCACTAGGTAACAGGGAATTTGTTCCCCTGCAATCAACAGAAAACCCAACAGTTCTTGGAAACCTGAAAAGACTGACAATTCATACTGAACAAAGTAAAGAATGATGAGCTTGAAAATCAGGTTTTCTTCTGTGAAGAGACACTGGGCAAACCAATGATCATCATTGCAGGGAGCTCCGAGGCTGGCTTGGTACTGGAGCAGCGGCTAAGCTCTTCCATACTCATCCACGGGCAAGAGGCAGGGGTAAGGAGGAAAGAGAACGCTATAACCGGGAATGGCATGAGCTCAAACCCAAAACCCCGTGGTAGTGAAAGGGGAAACAAAACCAATGGAAGTGAAGCCAGAGGGTTGTGCTCCATGAGAGGGCCCAGATAGACCATGGGTCACCAGGGGTTCCAGCGTCACTGAAGACCTCAGCAGGGGCTCCCCTCTGCAGGCTAGAGGTAGTCAGAGTGCCGGACTAGTCAATATCCATGGGAAACGTCCTCCATACTTAGGCCACAGTGTCCAGGTGTGTTAACCATCAGGAGTCAGTTCTGGAAGCATTTACCATAACGACTGGCAAATTTGGAGGGATAGTAAAGAGAGATTCTCCTTCATGGAATTGTGAGGATGGTTGTTTCTAGGTGTCACACAGAAGAACATCCTTTAAGGAGGATATTAATGTTAATACCTCCCCACCACCACCACCACCACCACACACACACACACACACACACACACACACACACACACACACACACGTACACATACCTGAAGCAAGAGAGGAAAACCAGAAGTCTGAGGTCAGTTACCCAAGTAAGAAGTCATCATCCCTCACTCAGATCTAGACCAGAGTCCATGATCAGATTCAGAACCTGCTGACTGAAGAAGTAGCTGGGTTTTGAGGAGAAGGGCCCAACAGCAGGATAACAAGTCTTTCTGAGAACATAGGTCACCATAGACTGATGAGACGGGGTACCCAATGTTCAAAATACTGCTGAATAGATCTGAGATAATACAGATGCTCAGACACACAAGGTATTACGCTGGTTCTCTACTACAGAGGAGGCTTTAAAAGCCCAGGTTACGGAAAGAAATCATGGCTAATGTCTCTGGGAAACTATGCAAGAAGCTTTTCCCTAGTCTTTGAGTGTATCAACTTAGTCTTTGAGTTGATCAACTTAGCAGTTGGGATAGTACCTACCTTGAATCCTTGGCCTGAAGGATAAGAGACCATTAAAGCTATCATCTCCTCTTGATCAAGACAGTAAACAAACATATGTTGTATGTGGAGTGGAGATAATATCACAATTAACAATCTAAAAGGGGGCCGGAGATGTAGCTCAGAAGAGTGCCTTCCTGGCCTGCAGGAAGCCCTGGATTTGACCCTCAGCACCATCTAGGTATGAGGGTGCATGCTGGTCATCACTCAGACGGTGGAAGCTGACAGATCAGAAGGTCAATAAATCTTCAGCTACATAGAATTTGTCTCTAGGCTGGGCTATGTGAGACCCTTTTCTAAAACAGCAACAAAAGAAAACCCAACAGCAAAACTCTAAACTACCTGAGCCTGATGGCTTGTTTGCAATTCCAACATGTAAGAGGGTGAGTTAGGAGGAACATCTCAAGTTCAAAGCTATGGGCTTCACTGGGAGTTCTAGTCCAGCCTAGGCTACTACCATATGCCCTGCTCTAGAAGACCCTAAGGGATGCAGGGCACTGAGTCTGCCAAGGACCACTCTTGGAGAATAACTGCAGTTGCAAGCTCCTTTGAAGGGTGGCCTTGAGCTCAGTGCTGTTGAATGCGGCACTTCAGCCAGAGCAGGTTAATAAGGCCTCCCACACACAGGAAGTGTATGGACGTTGGCTTGATTCATATGCTTTTTCCTATTCTAGTTAGAAAAGAGGCTCTGCACCATCTTACTTTATCATAAAACTGGTAACACTGATTTGTTTTTGACACTACGCTATTTTAAGTCCCCTGTTCTCATGGTAAGACAGCCTGAAGAGCACTGCGCTCTTCCCAGAACAATGGCAGGGGTGCATCTTGTTGATGGCATCACACTGTTCTGACAGAATGCAGCAGGAGTGACTAAGCCTGGAAAAGCTTGGTGAGACAAGGGCACCTCGCAGAGGGGGACAGGAGTGCTCTAGAGATCCAAGGGCCACCACTTGCCATGAATGTGACAGAATTGTCTCCTCTAAGGTAAGAGACATTGCTGCAGGTCCCAGTGGGGGGAAGAATCATGGTGCAGCCCTGGGATTTCCAAACAGGATCGTACCTTCTGTGGCAGACAAACACACACTGTAAGAAAAGCCACTCCCAATGGGCTTGGGGCCATGGTGGACATAGTTTGCCAAACTGACCATGTGTCTAAAACTAACTGCTCTGAGCTGGGACCTGTGAAATTTACCAACTCAGTAATCTAGACAGGCTTAGAGTACTTGCTATATTGTATAAAATCACCTTGGGGCGGTGATGTGCTGTGTATGTAACCTTGGCTATCTTGTACACCAGGCTAGCCTCAAACTCAGAGATTTACCTGCTTCTGCCTCCTTGAGTGCTAGGACTAACGCATACACCACCAACACCCAGTATTCATCAACAGACAGCCAAGACCCTCAGGCATAGCTTCCCCAATAGGGACCTATAGGTCTGGTTGAAGGAGGAGGCCCTAGTATGGATTGTGATTGACTGGTTTGGCGGTGCATGCAAAGTGCCGTAATAGCATTGCTGCTACATTCAGGAGTGGTCTTGAAACAGTAGATGAAGACAGAAATCCACCCAGTGGGTGGAACTGGCTGTGACACATGGGCACCTCTATCTCGTGGTCAGAGGTAAGAACACAGAGACATATGGGTAGAGGAACACATGTGGCTTACCAGAATAGGAATCTGGATTGTCAAGAGACAAGATCTGGGGTCCAGACATGTGGATGAACAGATGAAGAGTAGGCACAATAGGAAAATGTTTGCATCACATTTTGATGCCCACCAGAAAGCACCCTCCATGGAGGAGGCACAGAACAACCAAATAGACAAAGGGCCTCATCCAGATGAGCCAGAAGCATGATGGGTAACAGAGAAGGGGATCCATTGAAGGTACCAACAGCATGATCCCCACTTGCCATCATACCATGGCTGATCCATCAATCTGCTAGACTGGGCAGTAACAACACCCATCCCCAAGCTCGTATTACGATCTAAACTGTGTCCTCCCATTTACCTACCAATGTTTAAGTGAAGTCATTAGGAAAGGCTCTAATCCAGTGTGACTGGCATCCTTGCCAGAAGAGATCTTGGGGATAGACACGATCAGAGAGAAGACAAGGCAACAAGGCAGGAAGAAGACGTCATCTCCAAGCCTAGGTGACACTTTCCGTCTTGGGGGGCCATGCTGGCTGGTTTTATGTCAACTTGACACTAGCTAGAGTTATCACAGAAGAGGGAGCCTCAGTTGAGAAAACGCCTCCATAAGATCCAGCTGTAAGGCATTTTCTTAATTAGTGATCAGCATGGGAGGGCCCAGCCCATGGTGGGTGGCACCATCCCTGGTTTGATGGTATTGCTTCTATAATGAAAGCAGGCTGAGCAAGTCCCAGAGAGCAAGCCAGTAAGTAGCACCCCTCCATGGCCTCTGCATCAGCACCTGTCTCCAGGTTCCTGCCCTGTCCTGACTTCTTTCTATGAGGAACTGCTATATGGAGCTGGGAGTGAAATAAACCAGTTCCTCCCCAGGATGCTTTTGGCTGTGGTGTTTCATCACAGGTACACCACAAAGATCTGCAGAAGGGATAACTAAAGGCGAAAGGAATTGTAAGTGGATAGAGAAGAGGGAGATAAGAACTGATCGATGGCTATTGTTGCCCTAATGGATGTAATTAGTCCCTGCTCTGTGTGTGTGTGGGTGTGTGTGTGTGTGTGTGTGTGTGTGTGTGTGTGTGTGTGTGTGTGTAAGCCTGTGAACACCAGAGATGCATCTTGGGTACTGTCTCTCAGACAGGATCTCTCCCTGAATTTTCTAGGAGGGTCCTAGGGACCAAACTAGGGTTCTCTGTTAGCATGCCAGGCACTTTCCTAGCTGAGCTGTCTCCCCAGCTTGCAATTGGTTCTGACTTCCTTCTAATGTTCACCCCCCCCCCCCCAACAGAAACCAATGAAGCTGTAGAGGAGCTGAGTGTATAGGAATGAGTCAAGTTGTCAGCATGAAGTTGGGCTGTTGAAGGCATGGGGATCCATCACTCAGTGTCCCTCTATGGGACAATCTTCCCTGAGAACTGCAATTTGCCAACAGTGTCCAACTACAGCATCTTGATACTCAACCTCAGTGTTCATGCTAAGACCACTCACTCCCCAAACATCTCCCAGCCAAAGATTGATAACCTCAGAAATTATAAGGCTAGGTCATTTTCTAGCCAGTGTGGACTGCTTCCGGGGCAAGCCCCTGAAGAAGGTGTCGGTAGGTTCTCAGATCTGCGCTGCAGTCTAAAACTCTTCCTGCAACCCTCTTTCCTTCTTCTTCTCCCATCCATGAAGTCTGAAGCGTCTCCTTCACCTCTGCCTCTTGACCTCTTCATCTTTCCCAGAAGTCATAGCCAATAAATCTCTGGCACCTTCGTGGTATCTGCTTCCCAGGGGTCTGACTCAACAGGCCAGCATTCCACACCGGAATAAACAAGGACCTGAGAGCTTGCATGGCCTTGAAGGAGAGAGAATTAAAACAGAGGGTCAGAAGTATACTTCCCGACAAACATACGGGGACTGTGGGTTTTCTGTAGGTATGCTGGAAAGAGATGAGTACCCTAAAACAGAAGAGGAAGAGGCCGCAGACCCCTCCCTGGCTCCTTTGTTGCTATCTCCCCATATCTAGACCCCTGAATAATAAGCAACCTTGGGCTCAACTCTTGGATAGTTCAATTCCTTCTTTAAAGAGACCCCGGGTTAAAGAGTCTTGTAGATTCTTGTAACTTAAAATAATGTGGAGATGCTTAATACTCTCAAATTTATATGGGCAGTCATCAAAACTAAAAGCTCTATGCTATACCAGATACAATCAAGAAAGAAAAGACAACCCAAGGAACAGGAAGAAATGTTTGGAAGTCCAGTATCAGCTAAGGACTTCTATCAAGAGTACATGAGAAACCTTTGCTACTCAGTCCTAGACACGAGACCCAAGGGAGAAAAATAGGCAGGTAATTTAAATAGCTATTTCCTCCAAAGTAGAGATACATGTGACCATCAAGAAAAATGAGAAATGTTCAAAAGCCTTACTCACTGGGGAAAAGCAACCAAAACCACAATAAGATTTCCACTTCCCATTCAGTAGCTGGAATGTATAGCAAATCCTGTTGATCATCAGAAGAAACCAGAATGCTCATGTGTTGATGAGACTGTGAAATGATACAGCTGTTAAGTGGTTGTCTCTTTCTGAGAGTGTCAAAGTACCTGTGACCCGACATCCCTCTCCTAAGAGAACAAAACACACACACTCACACAGTAACTTGTTCTTAAGCATTCACAGCAGCTTTAACTGGAAACTTCTTAAAGGACCACTGAGTGATAAAACTGAAGAACCAGATGCAGTGGGATACTATTCAGCCACAGAAAGGGATGGATCACTGATGTTCATCAGTGGACTTTAAGAACGTTGTGCACTGGGATGACAGGCTGGCCAATGCACCTGTCTGGCATTTATGTGGGAACTGGGAATCTGAACCCCAGTCCTCACACTCATACAAAAAAATTCCTTATCCACTGAGCCAGCTCCCTGGCCCCTACCATTGCCTTCTTATGGGTCAAACTTTATTCCCCAGGACTTAATGCATTTCATTTCTAATCTAAAGTGCCTCTATGACTGAATGTGATATCAGAGGCCATCAGGGTGGCCTCTGAAGCTATCTGAACGGTGCCTTTAGGAGATACCAAGGGACACAAAGAAGACATGTGGTGTACACATGGAAAAAAATAATGTAAGGACATGCAAGAAGGCTGTCGTTAAAAATCAAGGACGGGTGGGAACTAGCTCAGGAGGTAGAAGCACTTGATGCCAAACCAGATTGACCTGCGTTGGATTCCTGGTCCCCATATGTTCTCTGGCCCTCCTACGCACGTGTAGACACATCAATAGATGTAAACGAAAAACAAAAAGGAGTTGGGGTATGTCTCAGTGACAGAAAGCTTGTCTAGCATGATCACAGTCCCAGGTTCCTCCCCTGCACTACCAGGAAAGCAACAAACTTGAAAAGGGGAAAAAAGCCAAACGCAAGAAGACCTGCATCTGGCCATCTATCCACTGCTGTGCCAGCCACCCAGTTTGTGCTGGTTACTAGAGCAGCCTGAACAAACTAGCACTCCTACCTACACCCTAGTCCCCAAAGCCTTTCTTCTAATTCCCTACGTATCCAAAGCTGGCCTTGAAGTCCTCATCCTCCTGCCTCAGCTCCCAATCGTTGGGACTCCACAAGTGCACACCACACTGCCTGGCCTCAGCAATGCTATTGTTCTCTACAGGCCATCCATTGCCCCTGTTCTCTGACCTCACCCTGTCCAGTGCAGGATGCTACACAACTCCAGGGGGCACCCAGGCTTCTTTACCCCTTCCTCCCAGTCCAGATCCCTCTGCTGAGACCACTCTGGCCCCCTGGAGGTTCCTGGCATGCTCTATGGCTTTGTCCCCATGCTAAAACACTTCTCTCCCACACATCCGGTGGCTCACTTCCTCACCCAGCAGCTTGGTGTTCAAAGGTTGTCCCTCCCTGAGGGCACATGTCCCAGTGACTCTATTTAAAATGATCAGGGCCATTCTCTGTGCCAGGGTATGCCCTTTCATCTTGCTTTTTAGCACTTCTCATCTCCCACATAGAGTCGTTAAGGATTTCATTGCTTGTATATTGTTTCTGTCCCAATCCTCCCTCGACCCCCCCATACCCTATACCCTCAACCCCCACACCCTACCTACCCTCCCCAAACCCACCCACACCCCTCCCAACTCCCTGCTAGAGACTCCGCTCCGTGAAGACAGATACTTGACATCCTCTTGTCTGTCTATCTCTTTGTGCCTAGGGCAGTGCTCGATAAACTGACCTTTCAGTAATACAGGAAAGGGTGAAGGAGCTGAGTTTCATCCAGGTTGTCTTTAATACTGAGTGCATCTTTTTCTTGAAAGAAAAAAAAGATCTCAAACTAAATCTGCGTGCTGCCTTTGGTAGGCGTACCAGGGAATTTATGCACAAGTATTCTGCTTATTCTGTTAGTTTTACTTCCTTTGTTTCTATTCCTTTTCCTGGGACGGTCTACATTTCTGTTAGCTATCTTAGCTTTCTTAAATGTTATTGAACAAGGTGAAAACTATGTGTAGGGAGGTTTCTGGTCTTCTGTGGCTGCCATGGGTTGTGGTAGTGGTGGTGGTGGTGGGGGCTAAGAGTATAAATCCATTGCCGTCTTGTTAAGTGAACACAGATTTCTCTTGTCTCAGGGAGTCTCTAGGGGAATTCTGAAGCTCTACAAATTGTCCCAGAGATCATTAGCTTCAGAGGAGGACCTCACGGTCACAGGGCATGGAAAAGTAGTGGGGAAGCAGCTGCGTCCTCTTAGCCTGTAATATGTTGGGCCAAAGTTGAAGGGAGTACTTTAAAATTTGCCTGCCCTGAAGGGCATAGGGAAGGTTTCTGGGTTAACTGCCTGGATGCCAGGAACCACAGGAACAGAGCCGGCATTGTCCTCCAGGCTGGGTCCCTAGAGAACAGCACTGTTCTTTCCTCCACAGGGAAGGTTCCATAGGACTAAAAGCAAAGCCACACTGAGCTACCTCACGGGCATAAAGGCTGTACCGTCTGCTCCCTCAGAGCTTGGAACCTGGGGGTTGAAGCTGTGGGGAGGTCAAGCTGGGGGTCCTTAGGGATTGCAGCTTCCTACACCATAGGCACAGGTCCAGACTGCCATGGGAAGTGGGAAGCCAAGCCGGCGGAGGAATAGAGTCTTAGCTGTTTTGCGGCTAGGACTCCAACCAGCCTCTCCACGAAGAACATTTTTAGTCTTCTCACACACTCCGTTCAGCCTCAAGGCCGAGTGAGCATCCAGGTGAGGAACCCTGTGTTTTTCCACCCCAAGTTCTTGGCCTCAGACTCAAGATGGCCTCAAATAACGTCACGTTCCTACTTTCTTTGCTTCTTTGTCTCACGTTGGCTGACACTCGGCTTGGCTCCTGAAGAGTGGCTGAGTCTGGAAGAAAGATCAGGGTCTACGAGGGAGAAATCTGAGCTTAAGAGCCACAGCTTTCCACGTGTCACAGTACGTCAGGATCAGATTGGTAGTGACTCCCAAACTGCACCTCTGCTGAAGGTCGCCTGTTTAAAATGAAGCTGCTGGGGCTGCAGGGTGGAGCTCTGCTGTACAACACTTCTTGATTTTTGCATCCTTCATCCCTCCCCGTTGTTTCTATTCCTTTTCTCCAGAATGTCTATATCACTGTTAGCTGTTGCAAATTTTGAAATGTTATGAAGCAATGCTAAAAGCATGTCTAGGCGTTCTACCTGTCTATGGCTGTTTGCTCTCTGGCTGCCATGCATGCAGAAAGCCCTGAGCATGGCATCCATACCTATAATCCTATCAGTTGGGAAGTTAGATCAGAAGAAGGATAGGAGCTACCCTGGGATAGAAACCATTGTCTCAAAAAAAAAAAAAAGTAATTAAGTAAGGCTGTTTACCCTCTAGAGTTCTTTGTTTAGAAGGTCTAGGGTAGGGTCAAGGGTCAAGGATCCTGCATCTGTAACAACTACTATAGGTGCCTGGATACAGGCAGGCTAAGACCACACTATGTGAAATCAGTCTATAGACCTGGCTAATAGTATTGATAGGCAGTAAAACACAGTGTGTCATTCTTGTGATGTTGGGTAGCAGAAGTGAGCCATGACTCTCAGGGGGTGGGGAGTTACTTGAAGCAAATAACCACCACTGCCTATAATGTGTGGCCAAGTCCGGGGTATTCAGTAGCTTAGGTACAAATACAGTTTTGACTAATAATCTTCAACTTGCAATGAGATTATGAGGTTCTGCCCTGTTATAAATTGAGGTGCCCTGGTGCCAAGAGTTTGGGGAGCACCACCACATGCTTGCCAATCCTGAGTGCATTGCCCTGAGTGTGCTATAGTTCCCAGGGAAATCTGGCACACAGATAACTGGGCTCCACTGCTGCAGAATTTGTTTCTGAAAACAAAAAAGAATTCAGCTCAACTTTTGCTTTTGATTGTCTCCTTCTTCTTGGATTCTTTTTTTTTTTTTTTTTCAAGACAGGGTTTCTCTGTGTAGCTCTGCCTGTCCTGGAACTCACTCTGTAGACCAGGCTGGCCTCGAACTCAAAAATCTACCTGCCTCTGTCTCCCAAGTGCTGGGATTATAGGTATGCGCCACCACCACCCGGCTCTTCTTAGATTCTTATCATCACTGCCTGGACACCCACACACATACCTAGCACAGAAACCCTGGGGGAACCCTCCTTGTATATGGCTGAGGAAAAGGTTCAGTGGACAGAACACTGACTGTACATTATCTAGCTCAGTGGAGAGTGACTAAGGAAGACACTGGGCATCAATCTCCAGTCTGGTATCTATCCATACACGTGCTCACTCACATGAGAATGAATACATACATGTATACCCAACATATACAAACACACTCACAAAACAAAACACCCCATATGGTCCAACAGTTAAGAAAGGCCCACAGCAATGGAGAGGACATGCTTCATCACTTTATAGACTCTCTCCTTCCTCTCCCAGTCCCGCCCCTGCACAGGGAGGAATCCTGAGTGAAAATAACCAGCCTCCTCCTGTCCCCTGTCCCCTCCCAGATGGGGTTTGGTCTGCTCTTAGTTAATCACGAAGAGGCAATGCATTTGGCAGCAGCCATCTCTTCTAGCCACCCAGTAGCCACTGTGGCGGCCATGCATCCTGTGTAGCAACATCCTGCCAACCAGATGGGCTCCTCCTTGCCAGGTGCCACACTGCTGCAGCTGCCTAGGAGAGAGTGCTCTGCCAGAGGAGCTGTCTGCACCAGGAGCCGTGATATAAGCCGCAGGAACAAGCACAAGATTAGCCGGCATGCAGACAAGCCCGCAGGCAAATTATGGCCCATCCAAGTGCAGGATCTGTGGTCACACTTGCCTGTGGCTCATCCCACAACTAACAAGAGTCAGAGCGGCCTGCCAGACAGCCTCGCCTTTGAGTGACTGGCTCTGCTGAACCGTGCCTTCTCCTCCAACATATCCATTCATCCCACAGACAGCAAACACTCCCACTGCGGGTCCTTCCCTATAGCCTGTCTAGATGCTCAAAAGAGTTGGCCCTTACCTCCAGGCACCCTTAGCACCATCCCCATTTCCCCCTCTCCACTCAGTCTCAAGCAGGTTCTATTCTTCCTATCCTCTGGCTCATGCTGACACCTGCTCCCATCCCTGCTCCCAGCCCTCCTTTCACCCCTCCTCCCAGCCCTGTTCCCCTCTGGTCTTTCAGATGGATGTTTCCACAGTGCATTGGAGCCCATAAAAAGGACAGCTGGGTGCTTTGTGTTTTGCCTCAGGCCCTGGTCCAGCAGAGAATCCTGAGACTCACGGGTGCAGAATGACTGACTTTAGCATCCTTGGGTGTCCTCAGGTAAATGACTCGAAGATGTTAACCTAGAGGATGAGGGCTCACTCTCCTATTTCACCTCCTGGCAGAAGTGTAAACAGATCAAATACCAACATGGTTTCATCACCAGTAAACATGCAGGAAGGAGTCCTTGACTAGAGAGCAGAGGTTTTTAGACCTTGAGCCTACTTTAACCCTCACGGGGGATGGGGAACAGCCATGGAAACAGAGATCGCAGGTGTGGGGCTCACTCCTGTAATCCCAACACTCCAGAACCTGAGGCAGGAGGATTGTTGTGAGTTCAAGGCCAGCCTGGATTATGTAGCAAAATCTTATATTTTTTAATAAAAATAAATAAATTGTTTTAACTGAAAATTGGTGACACAAGCTTATAATGGCAGAGGCAGAGGCAGGGGCATCACTGCCTGTTCCAGGTGAGCCTGAGCTACCAAACAATACCCTGTCTCAAATATATAAAAATGGTATGTGTCCAAGTTGGGGTCAGGGTGGGACACACCTATAAATTCAACTGTTAGACTGCTGAGTCAGAAAGATATGTTCAAGGACAGTTTGAGCTATGTCTGGAGACTCTGGCTCCTAAACAGTAACAAAGTCCAAACAGTAAACAACAGAACCAGAGATCACTGGACCCAGAGCAAGAGATCCCTGGATACTGAGGGGTCTAAGAATTTGATTCTTTAAGCTACTGGTGGCTGGATGGTGATGGTAATACTGCTG
The DNA here is from genome assembly GCF_008632895.1 of Mastomys coucha. Classification (NCBI taxonomy): domain Eukaryota; kingdom Metazoa; phylum Chordata; class Mammalia; order Rodentia; family Muridae; genus Mastomys; species Mastomys coucha. The sequence continues at coordinate 35,022,676 of NW_022196895.1, read as the reverse complement.
CTATTGGGACCACACTTCGAGCGACTTGACTCTACGCTGCAAGGATGGGGTCTACTTAAATCCTCAAAGTCTATCACTTGGTGATCTACAGAAGAAAAGTGGCTGTCTCCTCACACTCCCCTCACTATTGAAGCCAATCATCGCACGGCTTTCCCTTTCAAAGCCCTCCGGTGGTATGTGGCGCAGATACTCAATGGCTGAGTTGAGGCTGCCCCCTCGTGGTCACTGTGAAAACAACCTGCTGTTTAATGTGCTTGCCTTTTCCCTTAACAAGGTAAGCCAACCTTGAAATTGTTATCTGCCTGACAAAAGAACCAGAAAACTGGAGATGCTCACCACTGGCAAGGATCTGCAGAAGAGGGGCTAGGTGCCCATTTGATGTGCGTTGGGTGAAGTAAATGGCATATTAATGATGCTACAGCTTTGACATTCTTGCCCAATGAGAAGTCTTTAAGACTTACTATGTTTCATCATTCAAATTTTACAGGTATTAAAATGATGGCAGGGCTGATAAGGTGGCTCAGTGGGTAAAGGCACTTGCCACTGAGCTTGGCAACCTGAGTCTAATCCCTGGAAGGAGAGAACTGACTCCCACCAGTTGTCCTCCGGCCTCCATACATGGGCTATGGCACATAGATGCTGCCCATCCCCAATGAAAACAAATAAATGTAATTTTAAAAATCAAGATGGATTCTATGCTCAACTTAAGAAAAAAAAATCAGTAACGAGAGCGAATGATTACAAGATGCTCCCTGGGAGCTGTACGCTGTGCTCAGCACCAGACATGCATTACTCCTTTCCGTAGGCCTGTCAGGGAGGCATGCAGCAATTGCCCTGCTAGAGTCCAGGTTAAAGAGATCCCAAGTTTAAGAAGTTTGTCTAAACCATTGTGGATGCCAGCAAGTGCTGGCTGATAGGAGCCTGATATAGCTGTCTCCTGAGAGGCTCTGCCAGTGTCCAACTAATACAGAAGTAGAGGCTCACAGCCATCCATTGGACTGAGCACAGGGTTCCCAATGAAGGAGCTAGAGAAAGAACCCAAGGAGCTGAAGGGTTTGTAGCCCCTTAGGACGAACAACAATATGAACTAACTAGTACCCTCAGAGCTCCCAGGGACTAAAACTCCAACCAAAGAGTACACATGGTGGGACTCATGGCTCCAGCTGCATGTGTAGCAGAGGATGGCCAAGTCGGTCATCAATGGGAGGAGAGGCCCTTGGTCCTGTGAAGGTTCTATGCCCCAGTGTAGGGGAATGCCAGGGCCAGGAAGCAGGAGAGGATGGGAAGAAAAAAAAAAAGAAATTTGTCTAAGATTTCCCAGATAACAACTGGCAGAGACATGAGAGGGAAGGAAGGAGAGGGAATGGAGGAAAGGAAGGGGGAGGAGTGGGTATGAACATTTGTTGCAATGTATTATTCATTATTTATTACTAATTATTATTACTTGTTCATAATTATTCATTACAGCGAACAGGTAGATGGAATCTACTCAGCCTTTAAAAGGAAGGAAATTCTGTCACATGCTGCCACACGGGTGAACTTTGAAGACATCATGTTAAGAGAAATAAGCCAGACACAGAAGGCTAAATACTGCCCCACTCCATTTTGCTGACCACCCAGAGGGATCAAAGGGTAATGTGGCTGCCTACAGCTAAGGGGCTTGGAAGACTGGGCAGTTACTGTCTACAGGGAGGAAGCTTCAGTCCACTATGGTGAAAGATTTGTGGAGATGGAGGACCGCAATGGTTGCACAATCTTGTGAACATATGCTTAAAAATAGTTAAAGTCTTAACTTTGCCACATATATTTCACCATAACTAAACTCAACCATCTACCAATGGACTCCAAACTGAGTCATGTGGGGTTCCCCCAGACCGTTTAGCCTCATTCTAGTGTGCAAAATGAACCCCCCCCCCCCGAGAGTGAGCCTTTAATGCAGTGGTTCTCAGCCTTTCTAATGCTGTGGCCCTTTAATACAGCTCCTCATGTTGTGACCCTCAACCAGAAGATTTTTTTGTTGCAACTTCATAACTATAATTTTGCTACCGTTATGAATTATAATGCAAATGTCTGACATGCAAACCCCAAAGGGGTCACAACCCACAGGTTGAGTTGAAAATTGCTGCTTTAAGGAGCCAGGACCCCCTCTGAAGAGCTACAGGCCGTACAAGCTGACTTTCTAATTTCAAGGACTCTCGGACATACTGGTTGACCCAGTGAGGAAAAGGGAACACCCTGTCATTGGCTAACTGCCCCCCACCTCATGAGACAGTACCACATCCTGTTTCTATTGAAAATACCATCTCCTAGATCCCCACTGGGCTCATTTGATAGCATGGGAGGCTCTGGCATTGCACCCTTGGGGGGGGGGAGTAAAGAACCAGCCCTTGTCTATGCCTCCCTTGCCTGGAAACGTTCTCCATCAGTCCTTGGGAGAAGAAACCATTGTGACCACAGAAGACAACATGCGAAATATCTATAATTAAGAAGAGACACAGGATGGGCCTTCTAGGATGAGAAACACACAAGGAAGAAATAAATTACATTTTTCATGCTCCTCCAGCTTGACTGCCAAGCTGAACAGACGTTATTTTTATCAAATACTTTGTATGCTGTGACGCGCTTTGCCAACTTGCTATTATTAGATATGTCAGGGAAAAATTGGGCTTGGTTTTTCTTGGAGTCACCCTCCCCTCCCCGTTTGGCCTGGCTGGGGGAGGGTGTGATGATTTTGGGGGGAGGGGGAGACCTTGACCTATCAATTAAAAGAAGGAGAGAGGGGGCATGGCAGCCCCTGAGCGCTCCCCTTGGTTCCAAAACTTCTTAGAAATGGATTCTCCCTCCTATGAAATTTTATCAAACATGGTACCAACCCAGATGTCATAGCTGTGGGACAGGAAAAAGCAGGCATTCTAGAGTATTTACAACAGTGTCACCAACCCCATTTCCTGCGAGGGAGGGCTTAGTTTCCTCCAGCTAAATTCTAGTACATTTCTCCAGCAAAATATGGGAACTTGGGAAGGGATCTTTGAAAGATGCCATTCTGTGGGTGGGATGGCTTGAGGGTGGGCCACCTAAAAAGAGGCTCTCTTCTGAAGAAATAAGTTGAGGTCAGAAGGCCAGGGAGAGGATAAGGGAGACAGAGCCAGGGGGTGCTGAATTAATGGGTGGGAATTTCACAGACAGATTCAGGAGGCGGAATAGATGCTAGGCTATCATTAGGAGGGTTTGAGAGAGAGACAAGAGAGGAGGATTTTTCAGAAATGCTGCTGGTGTTATGAATGGAATCCACCCCCTGACCCTTTGGCATTTTAAAGAGATTTCAGTAAAGACATAAATTAACTTAAAAACTATGCTTTGCATGGGGGTTGGGGGGGCTGGTGTTTACTCAAGACATCCCCAACTACCGGGAGGCTAGAATTTAATAGGAAGACATTTCACTTGCCCACATTTCTCCCTGCAACCTGCAACTTAGTTTATAGTTCACATATTTAATCTTACTTATTTATTATTTATCAATTGAGACACGGTTTTTCGGTGTAGCCCTGGCTGTCCTGGAACTTGCTTTGGAGACCAGACTGGTCTCAAACTCACATAGATCTGCCTGCCTCTACCTCCCGAGTACTGGGAATAAAGGCATGTACCACCATCCCCTGCTGGTTCTCATATTTTAAGTTGGAGTCTTGGGATAGGTATGGACCCAAGTGTTTTTCTGGTCTCTTTTGGTTGGGTGATATTTTGTTGTTGTGTTATTGTTGATTGGAGAGAGGGTCTCACTGTGTAAGCTGGGTTGGCCTTGCACACAGTACCCTCTTCCTTCTGTCTACTAAGCGCTGACTTGATAGGTATGGACCATCATTGTACTTGACCTGAGAGGGGCTTTTTTAGGTTTTGTTTTCATTTTAACCAGTACCGATTTGGGGATGTTGCCTTTTAAAAGCTTGTGTGTCCTTTTCTGTTTCTTGTACTTCCAAGCTGGCAATACAAGGCCCTCATGCCTACCAGGACCACACCGAACCCCGGCAGCCACAGCTGCCGCAGCTGCCACAGGTGCAGCCACATGGGCATACGGCTGCATCTTGATCTACATCCCCTATGATCTGGTGATGGCCGACTAAAAACTTCAGACCTGTGTTTCTGCTCGCTGGCAGCAATGAGAAAATCAGAAAAACTGAAAATGAAATCTTCCCGAAAGCGTACAGATGACAAAGAACCATCAGATTAGGATCTGGGGAATGCTGGCATCCAGGGAGGCAAGCTCAGTGGATGGGACATCCACCCCTTCTGGAAAAAAAAGAAAAAAATAGGAAGTGAGCAGTCAGGCAGCAGCTCAGCATGCCTCCATGGAGAAAAGCAGGAATGCAGGTTCCACCAAATGAGAGAGTGCCTGTAACCTCCAGTCTTGGGCCAGAACCATCAAAGGTTTGTACCTTAGAGCTAGATGGATTGGAAGCAGATGGGCTTTGCAGAGCCTCAGCCAACATCCAATTAACTTAATTCGTCAAATTAGAATGATCCAGACTGCTAGGGCTCCCAGGTGCCTTGCAGAAGCGACGTAAATACTCCCCAGAGAATATAATCACATCCTCTAACATCCTCTCATTACTTCTACTAACAATTTTCACATACAATTTCAGCATACATAAAATTAACCAAGGACACATGGAAATAAAACAGCATGAGTCAGCAGAAACAACTCTTAATAGAAAAAGTCCCAGAGAACTACAGGACTTTGGAGTTAGCAGAAAAGATTTTAAAAATAACTATGAATGGGTGAGTGAGATGGTTCAGTGAGTAAGGATGCTTACCGCCAAGCCCTGATGACTTGAGTTCGATTCCTGGAACCCACATGGTGGAAGGACATAACTGACTTGCTCAAGCCATCCTCTGACTCCCTCCATACATGCTTAGTGGCATGCATGTGCCCGCACAGATAAACAGACATCAACACTCACAAAACAAATGTCAAGAACTTCATAATGTGTTTACTAGATGAGATAAAATACAAGATAAGAAATAGAGAACTGAAAATTTATAAAAAGATAATTTGTTAGACTAACCAAATGGAAATTTCAGAACTGAAAAATATACCCACAAAACTTTAGCTGAGTATGACGGCAGAGGAAGATGGGTCTCTGTGATTCGAGATCGGTATGTTCCATGCCAGCCAGGGTTACATACAGAGACCCTGTCTCAAAAAAACAACCACAACAAAAGAAAGCCACTGAACACAGGTAACTAACAAATGAGGCCCAGCTGAAGGGAGACTTGGTAAACTAGGAAGGAGGCGTAGGCCAAAAGAAAATGTCAAGAGAAAACACAAACTAATAACATGATGTAAAGCTGCTACAGGGAAGCAAAGACACAGAAAGATGAAAACTCAGATTAGGGAAGTGAGGGAGAACAAGAAGGCACCAACAGATGGAGAGAAACTGACAGAAGTGCTGTCAATAGTGTCCAAAGGCATCACATGACACATTCTGGAAGCCCAGGGCACCAGACGCAGGACACATTTTTTTTTTTTAAGTTTTGGGTTTTTTTTTTAAAGATTCGTTCATTCATTCATTCATTCATTCATTCATTCATTCATTAGAAGTACACTGTAGCTGTCTGTCTTCACATGCACCAAAAGAGGGCATCAGATCTCATTACAGATGGTTGTAAGCCACCATGTGGTTGCTGGGATTTGAACTCAGGACCTTTGGAAGAGCAGTCAGTGCTCTTAACCGCTGAGCCATCTCTCCAGTCCCAGGACACAGTTTTTTTTAAAGCCAAATTCAAGTACATTACAGTCAAGTAGATAAAACCAAACAGAAATAGAAAAAGGAGTTACAGATAGCTACCCTTGCTTTAACAGACAGAAACCAGGAAAGTAGAAATTAGCGAAATTTAAACAACTCAGGTGATGAAAGAAACTAGCTATCACCTAGAATTTTACCCCCCTCTGTGAGAATAGGCTCTAATAATTAAAAAGAAATTAATATAGTTTCAGAAACTTTTACTAGCACAAAACCTAAAGGGGGTTCTTTGTGGAAAAGCAAAATGATTGAAGATAACAGATTAAAGAAATGAAGTACAAAGATACAACATAACAATGTCTGTTGGGGTCTAGGAAACATGAAAATATCATTTAAAACTAGGAGAGCAGAGGCAGGAGAATTGCCTTATACATCAATACCCTGTCAAAAACAAAGAAAATAAATAAACAAATAAATAAATATTAATAAGATGGGAGTTTAAAGACAGGAGTCTTATGCTTATGCTTGTAATCTAGAGTATGCTACTCCAGAGACTGAAACAGAAGGATTGTAAGTTTGACTTCAGCTTGGACACTTTAGAAAGACTTTGTAGCTCAGTGGTAGAGCACTTGCTTAGCATGTGAAAAGCTCTGGGTATAATTCCCAGAACCAAAGGGAGTACATTAGGTTTAAGTCTAGGCTATTACATTAAATGTAAATGAACGAATTGCTTTAATTAAAAGTCAATTATAGATCTGGCTAAAACTCTATGCACTATGTATAAAAAAAAAATCCGAAACTTTGTATTAAAATGAAATTATAGAGTGGTAATATAAATGCTAATAAAAATTATAATAAAGTTAATAGGACTTACAGTACTGTTAGAGAAAGCAGACTTTTAGGGTAAAAGCAATATGTTGATAATGGAGAACACACGATGATAAAAGGTTTTAATTCCCACTGGTTACAAAATTTGCACACACCATATGATACAGTTTCAAACATATAAAGATGACACTGTAAAAGACCACATGAAGTAAGCAGATAAAACAAGTGGGGAGATATGCATTATTTGAACACGCTTCATTCTGTAGACCCAACAATTACAGAACTCAAGTTCTTGCCACCCTGCAAGAAAACAACATCACTGAAATCTCTTACCTCAGTTTCTGTACAGTATCGCTACGTATGTGACTTTCTTTGTCTATAGTACGTGAGAGGTAACTTCCAGTGTACTGGCAAGCATCTCTCCCCTCTTCCCAATAGCACAGTCTTGGAGCTGCTTCGGTCCACATACCTGAGTGAGGATGGTGTGGAGATAGTCTTCCCCGCCAACTGTCGAAGCTGGTGAATGTACCAGGCAGAGGCAGTTATCTAGAGGAACACAATCATTAGAATGGATGCATATGTGTGTGCATGTGTGTGCGGAATAAAATGGTAGTTTATTAGATTTGGCTTATACAATAGGCCTGGGTAGTCCTGCAATGGCCATCTGCACGCTGGAGTGCTGGAGAGCCAGGGACCCCACAGCTACGCCCATGAAGCTGACTCCGCAGTCGCAATCCAACACTGAAGGCATGGGCGGTAGTCCCTGGAGAGTTGCTGATGTTAAATCTGCACTAGAAGGCTAGAAAAGCTGGAGTCTTGTCAGTGGAGGACTGCACAGCATCCCCAGACGCACCTTCTCAGGAAGCAGTAATGGAGGCACCTGACCCCGATTCTGCCTTCAGCCTCTTCACATCTGGGCTGCCAGGGAGGCTGTATTCACCCCCACTGAGGGGAGGGCTTCTGGCCCTGAGTGATTCCTCTCTGGGAACACACTGACAGACACACCCGTTTCCAAGTCTCTCAAGTTACCAATCAGGATTTCCCAGCCTTCTTAACTTCAAGTCACTGGGAGAGTATTTATAAACGTAGCATATGCTAGTCTTTCCTGAGTTAGAAGTGGGGGCATCAGGGAGTTGTGGGGTAGGGTGCTTCTGGGTAAGGATGTGGGCTGTTTTCCAGGAAAGGGGGCTGGGGCAGGGAAAGCAGACCCCAGGAAGAGCTTATGAAGTTTGGTTGCGGGTGAATTTGAAGGACCTTGCATTTAACAATAAGCGGTGGATACTGTCCTTGAAGTTTAAGGCTGTCGTTTGGAGAGTGCTTGGATGTTAGCAGTGATGGAGAGAGCACATTTTGAGAATCTAACCTCGCGGGCTTGGAGGGTGGGGTGGGATTAAGTGGAAAACCACCACCGGTGATCTAGCTGGATTGGTTTGATTCTCATGCCCTCTAGAGGTAGCCATGACAAGGAATTTGGTGAGAATTTCTTAAAAGTCATATGCACATGCAAAGGTTTTTTGTTGGGTGTTTTACCATAGAACAAGAAATCAAACTGGACAGTCTCTTTTTCTTATCTATCTGGAAGCCTTTTCTAGACAGGGCTTTCTTCACCATTTTGTCCAGATTCTTGGAACAGTATTCTTGCTTTAGATTCCATGTCTCTAAAGCCACCTTCTCTCATTTCACCATGGATGAGCCTGGCTCCCAGGGCCAGTGTCCACTGTGCACTCTTAACCTCATTAAATATCCTTATTGCTAGTACTTAGCCAACCTTAATCCTTGTAGCTTGTTTGAGTAATTACTAATCTGCTTCCTTTGCCCTGTACCCTATAGAAAGCCACGACAAAGGATTCAGCATGTATGTAACCATTTGGGTTTTACTCGGTGTTTTTGTATTTGATATCTAAAGGCCTGACAGAGGGGGTAGATGCTCAGCGAACGAATTGTGACCTGCTATCGGGCAGCAATAGACAGCCTAGATGAGCAGCAGTCTTCATGAATGTTTGCTCTGTTTCTAAAGCAACTCTAAAAATGCCACCCATACATTAAAATTGGTATGTTAAGGGCCATCTATACCAACCCCTGAATTCAGGGCTCAGAGGATGTGGCAGAAGAGGAGGCAGCAAGAATGGTGGTCAAAGCTAGAGGACAGGGAGGAAGAGTGCTAGAGAATGAACTCTTCCCACTCTGGCATGTACATCACACCCAGGGACCAGCAGCACTGGGGTTACCGTATTGAACATGCACAAGATTGGGCCTGACAACATTCTGACATGTATGGGGAGGAGCCCGCGAATCCCCGCCTTTCCCTAGGGAACGATTAGCAGTTAATGACTACTGGAAGAAGGGAGAGTTTCTTTAGTGGTATGGCTAATGGTTAGTTGTTCATGTTCTCATAATCCCTCACTCATGTCCGTGTAAGTAACCATAACTACACTTAGTTGTGAACACATTTCACCCCTGGAAATAGAAAGCGATCTAGTTGGGGGGAAGGAGGGGAGTTCAGCAAGAGGAGAAAAGGAACACAAACGGTAATGGAGGTGACTTTGATCAAAATATCTTACATTTGTATACAGAATTCTCAAAAAATAAAAATAAAAGATTACTAAAAGGGTTCTAAACTTCACAAGTTCAAGGTCTAAGGAGGCTACAGAGCAAGTTCAAGTCTAGCCTGGGCAACAAAGCAAGACGTGGGCTCAAAATAAAAAGTTAAAAAAAAAAAACAAAACAGTAACTTGGGCTAGAGTTCTGTGGTGGAATGCTTGTCCAGGGTGGATAAAACTCCAGGTTCAATTCCCAATACAGCACCAAACAAAAATCTGAGAGTCACAAGAAGAGTTAAACCTCTCAAGTTTTTCACACACATACACATTATTTTTAAAATGTTATGTTAAGTACATGGGGCTTGAAGATAATAACTTCCAGCAAGTCAAAAATACTGGAATTTTAAACTCACATTGGGACGTTCTTTAAGAATATTTCTATTCCTCTAGGACTCGGGAGAGATGGCTCAGGGTGTAAAGATGGCGCTTGCTGGGCAGGCCGGAGGATCTGAGTTTGCATACTAAGCATGGTGGTAAAAAGCTTGGCACTCTGGGGCATGCTTGCTTACTGCTTGCCATCCTAGCACTGAGAGGTGGAGACAGGAGGGTCCTGAGAGTTTGTTGGCCAGCCTGCCTGACTGACTCCACGAGTGCAAGGTTCAGCAAGAATCCAGTCAAAAAATTAAGGTAGACACCTGACAAGCCCATAGAGTTGATGTACACACACACACACACACACACACACACACACACACACACACGAGAGAGAGAGAGAGAGAGAGAGAGAAAGAGATAGAGAGAAAGAGAGAGAGAGAGAGAAGGGGAGGGAGGATGGATTGGTTCTACAATTCTAGCACTCAATACTCAACTTCTGGGGGAAAATGTTCAATGAGGAAATGATTAATTTATCAAGTTGATTTAAATTATCAAAGAGGACGCTTCTGGACCATTTGGGAACTTGAAAATTTTTTTATCTACATTTTGGACAAAGACACCGTACTCAGATATGTACGAATGATGGGCATTCTCAACTTTTATACAAGCACAGACACATTCTCAGGTAAACCAGTTTTTTGGAGAACCTGGAAACTTGCGGGTCTTGCGGTACCTGGAAGACACCACCCTTGTGTAATGGGGCAAAGACGCCTGCAGGGGGCAGTGTTGGACAAGCAGTTGACTGCTACCTCTGGCTCTTTCTCAAGAGACAGGGCACTTGGGCTCAGAAGGGTTGACAGCCCAGTCTGGGCAGCTCTGGCCAGCTTTCTCTAGTGTTTGCACAGTGACTTACTCATGGGGAAATGTCTCCAAAGACAAGGGACACCAGAGATTCCATCCTGTCTGTACCTAGACTCAGCCTGGGACAGTTAACACACACAAGCTATGTTCTCTCCCTTCAAGAACTGAACTTGGGAATAAAATTGAATTCATGGGTGGGATTCATCCCTGAGGCTTTTTTGTTGGTGGTGGCCCCCTCCTTTTTTTTTTTTTTTTTTCCCTTTTTCAATCTGAAAAGGGCAGTGGAATCTCAACTAGTTCTAGCTGAGAAGGCAGCAGAGCTAGGTGGCCAAGAACACCAGCTCTGGAGTCAGTCAGTCTGGAGCCCGCACCTCAACCTTCCTGAAGGTATGGCTTGCACTTTCCAAATCGCAGCTTCCCTGGCTGTCACATAGGGGCAGGGGTTGGCTGCCTTGAGGGTTATAGAAGCTGGGACATGCTAGAGATGGCATTCAGCAGGAGCCCAGGAGTAAGAGTCACGACAGTGAAGATGATGAGGTAAACCGCATGCCAGCGGGTCAAGCACTACTGTTTCAAAGCTCCATTCACGGTCAGTGAAGGAAAAAAAGGGGACGTGAGAAATCGACTCACTTCAATGCTATGTCCCACAATCCTAGGAAGCAGGAACTGCCAGCAGATCAAGGCAGAACTGTGTGCTTAGCACCCAGGCCCAGCTTCTCCACACTGTTTATACAATGCCTTCTAGTCTCAAGGTCTGCCCCTGTGTTGAATAGAGGGTCTCCTTGTTTGACAGGACCACCGGCCTCAGCACCCACCTGCCTCACAAAAGTGAAGACGAGTTTCTGTCACGTTTCGTGTTCTGTGAACCTTCACAGGGAAGCAATCGGCCAGTTGGAATGCACGGGGGACCTGCAAAAGTCACTCCGAGTAAGACCCCTACCCCTCTCTCTTCGTCATATGGGGGAAGGGACAGGGATGAGTTCAGAGTAGGGCACAGACGCAGCTTGGCCAACATAGTTGTCCTTTCACCTGGCAGCTTTCCAGCCCCCAAATAGCCTGTGTGTCTAATCCAAAAATAAATCACACGAGAGGGGAAATGAGCATAGGCGTTTGTCCTTGTCCTTGAGTGCCAGCTAGCCTTGCAGGGGTGGCGAGGGACTGGGCTGGCCTTACGACCTCCTACTGCTGCCTTCTCCCAGGGTCCCAAGTCCAGGAAGCCACCTGTTAAGTGGCCAGTTGGGGTGTGTGTTTTCGCTCAGCCTTTCTCTTGGGGGTGGGGGGTGTCTCCTCAGCCCTGTTCACACCAGAGAGAGAAGAATAAAGGAACGTGGCTCAGTAGGCTCTAGGGGTTAAGGGCATCGCCTGACGCCTTTTCTGGATGGACACTCCCTTCTCATGGTGAATGGAAACTCCCTTTCTCAGCAGCCTCCTTGCTGTCCATTCCGGTAGCCCAGTGTGATTGCAGAGGCTGCCACCACCCAGACAGGAAGCCTCCCAGAGCAGACAGAGGTGAGTGCCGGCTCCCCACACTTCCCACTTGTTCCTTCCTCGCTCCCCCCACTCCCAGACCTGGATCTGGGTGGAAGACAGGCTGGAGTCAGACGCACGAATTCGCCCCCAGAAAGAACTACTTAGGACCAGTTCCTAGCGGGGAAGCAGGAAATGATTCCTACCCGGTGAATTATCTGTGATTAGATCCAAGAAGAGGTTACAGGAAATTGTAGACTGGCCAAATCCCATCACCATAAAGTTAATGCTTTCTAAAAAGCACAGCTCAGAGCCGGAAAGAAAAGAAACCCAGCTGATTCTCTCTTAATGAGCAAAAAAAGGGGGGAAAAAGAAAACAAACAACAACAACAACAAAAATCCCTAAGATCTGCAAATCTTCCACTTCTTGCTCTTCTGATGTTTCAGAGTCTTGCAAGATAAACTCAGTAGACTCCGTAACTCCTTACTGTAAGAAAAGGAAGAAAGAAATAAAGAGTTTGGGGGAATGGTCCCTGGGTAAGCAAGCAGAGCAGGGGATGAGAAGTACAGTTTGTATCTTGGTCTAACCTTCTGCATCCCTGATCACTTGGGGATGTGCACAGGGCCCTCTATCTCCAGCACATGGGTTCTGTTACTGCAGACACTGTGTTATGGCTTACATATATCCAAGCTAATAAGATGTAAATAAAATCCTGACGGGGTCATGTACTTGCATGAATAGGGGATTTTTTTTTTCAATCATACACCAAGATTGAAGAGACTTAGGCAAAAGGATGGCATTTTCCCCTCATCTTGAAAGCAAAGACTTTGGTATGGTGGCTCTAGGTGGGTAGGTAAGGTGGTATGGACAGGTATGGCCCCCATAGACTTGTGTTTGAATGCTTGGCCCACAAGAGTGGCACTATTAGGAGGTGTGGCCTTGTTGGAGGAAGTGTGTCATTGTGGGGCAGGATTTGAAGTCTCCTATGCTCAGGTTCCACTCAGTGTGGAATCCAGTCTCCTTCTGGCTACCCGCTGACACGGTCCCCTTCTGCTGCCTTCAGATCGAGACGTAGAACCCTTGGCTCCTTCTCCAGCACCATGTCTGCCTACATGCTGCCATGCTTGCCACCATGATGATAATGGCCCAATGAAATGTTTTCCTTATAAGAGTTGCCTTGGTCATGGTGTCTCTTTGCAGCAATGGAACCCTAAGGCAACAGGAATGGCAACCCAGATCCTTCTCCCTCCATCTTTTTCCTTTGGCTCCCTGTAATGTTCTAGTCCCAGAAGGACTTGCCATGAAGGTGGCAGTGTGGCTGCCAGCAGCTCAGCTGACGTTCTGCTGACATCCTGCTTCAGCTGGTCTCAGGCTTGCTTCTCATAGAACCACTGTGGGAAGGACTGCATCCATCACTACCATGGGGGGAGGGGGATAGACATCTTCTCCAACATCACTTGGGTTGAGAGCAATGAGGCTGGCTCCCCAGAGGCAAAGTGTTCATCTCAAGAGAAGGGGGCCGGTTGCAGGACCCGGGGCCAGCAGTTGCTCTTTCTGTGACACTCTTCTGCTTTCACTCATCAGTGTTATTGATAAGCGGTTTCAGAGGAAGAATAATTATTGGTAGAACAGGTCACTAAAAGATGGCATGGCTTGTTATATCCGGAGACTCTTGATCATGAGGAAGATACCTCTGACACCAGAAAACTGACTCTGGCTCAGGTCTAGACCGGCCCCATGCCCTGACTCCTCTAGGGGATCACTTCCTGTCTCATTCATGCTCTTCCCTTCACACCCCTTGTCTGCAATCCCTCTATTGATTGAACTCAACTTGCCTTGCAACTGCCAGACTCAAAGTCCCATTTCCCTTGTGGCCCTGTAGTGGCACATGTCGTTAATCCCAGCACTGCAAAGGCAGGCAGATCTCTGTGAGATCAAGCCCAGTGTAGTCTACATAGCTAGTTCCTAGCCAGCCAGGGCTACACAGTGAGACTCTATCTCAAAACAAAGTTCATAATTTTTAGTTTCTCTCCCACCTGAATTTTGCATCCTTGGGGGAAAGATTAAGTTCACTCTCAGCTCTCTTTGTAAATATCTGGCACATAACTGCTGTCCCATTAAATGAGTTAAATTAGTTGGCCAATAGAAAATTAGCCTGCTCGTGGGCCTCAGTTCTGACTAAGTGTACTATAACTCCAGCAAGCACTGGTGGAGTTCATCAGGCATGCTCTGCTACTGTGCCATGTCAGGTGACAGGAAGGAGTCTAAAACATTTAAGGGTCCTATGTTGTCTGCCAACTCCCTGGGAACTCTAGCTTGTGTCAAGCTGACAAAATAAAAAACAAAAACAAACAAACAAACAAAAACAACAACTAGACAGCACCGACATCCAGTAGGATCTTAACCCTTGACATGGATTGGTTGAAGGTGTGGTCTACTGTGTCCTGGTCAGCTCGAGTCTCTCCCATAGAACATGGCCACAGACAGATGTGAAGACCATGGATGGGAAAGAGATGGGTCCAGGGCCTGCCCCTTTTCTGCACAGATCCCTTTAAAGCCTGTGCTGCTCGAATGGTTTTCTTTCCGCCTGGTTTCAGGCCATTCCTGTAAACGTCTACTGTCTGTTTCATTCATGTTTTGTGGTAATGCTTACCTGGGATGTTACCTAAAGGTCTCTCTGTCTCTGTCTGTCTCTCTGTCTCTCTGTCTGTCTGTCTGTCTCTCTGTCTCTTTCTCTGTCTCTGTCTCTCTCTGTCTCTGTCTCTCTGTCTCTCTCTGTCTCTCTCTCTCTGTCTCTCTCTGTCTCTCTCTCTCTCTCTCTCTCTCTCTCTCTCTCTCTCTCTCTCTCTCTAACATTTAAGACTGGTTTATTTAGACTGGGTGTCCAAATTTGCTCGTTTTTACCAAAAAGCAAGGCAGTTATCAAACTAGGTATTCTTTGCTTGCGGCTAAACTGGGCCACATTTTGGGGCATCTCATTGCTTTCTGAAATTAAATGTACAAATGTGTATATGAGCAAGCATGCATACCTATCTGAGAATGGGGTCATACATTTTGTCAGATTTTTGAAGGGGTGTAGACCTTCCAAGTTTCATAGCCTGCCGTAGACCAGGACTCTGAGCACCAAAGGCTGATTCTGAAACAGCAGCACAGGGCTCGAGCCACACCACACTGGGGGACAGACAGCTGGGCCAGGTTTGAGGCTGACGGTCTGCTGAGAACAGCAGTAGCTCTCACAGCAGTGGCTCTCACAGGCTCTCTTGGGCCTCTAAACTGGGAGAGTTCTCATCCCTGGGAATTTGGTTGATGGGGCTGATAAACCATGTTAGCTGGCAAAACTTGGATTTTTTTCTGGCACAAAAACTTTGAGAAGGTTTCAGTCTAGCCCAGAAAACAGCAAGTGTAACTGGAACCACAGCACTGAGGCCATCTGAGCAGGCTCTGCGCCACGTGATGAGCAGTGTGCAAGTAACACAACAAGTAAAGAGAGTTACATGGGGTGAACTAAGAGACACAGAGGTAAGAGTGAGCTTAGGTTGGCTAGGCTCTTAGTGCAAAGGAAGGGTACCGGGCAGTTCTGAACAAAGAGAGGTGCAATCTAACTTACCATTCAGCAAGATTCTTCTGTAATGAACCATGGGCCTGAAGGAAGAAATGTGAAGACAAATTAAAAGGAAATTACTGAAATCAATAATCTCAAAAATCAATGAATGCTTGAATAAACTAGCCAATATCTAAAATAAATAAATAAATAAATAAATAAATAAATAAATAAATAAATAAATCTCATTATGTAGCCCAGGCTAGCCCTGAACTCCCTATCTTCTGCTTCTGCACCCAGACTGCTAAGATCACAGGCCTGTACTACATCACACAGCCTAGAGGTCTATTAGTAAGAAAAAAACAAAGCGAACTGAAATAAAAAAACTAAAATAAAATAAGAATCAAAACAAAAAGCAGCTCTGAAAAAAGCACAGTAAGCTGCCATCGTCTCCCCGGGAGCCTAATTCCACATATCTGGCCATCTTCAGGGAGGATGGAGTTATCGAGGATGTCTTTATAGTTCTGGGTACCATATGTTCTTATCACAGCAAGAGCGTTTGCACATCACTGTAATCACACAGACCAGATCTGGCAGCATAGGCCTGTAATCTCAGCTACTTGGGGGGTTGAAACATCGAGATGATCTGAAATATATTGTGAGTTCAAAGCCAGCCCAGGCAAAAAAGTGGGATCTTGTCTTAAAACAGTTAAAGGCCCCAGGTTGGATTCCTCAGCGCCATATAAACTCGATGTGGTAGCTTCTTGCGCTTTTGTAATCCTTGGAAGGTATAGGCAGGAAGGTCATGAGTTCAAAACCATCTTTAGCTTACATGGGAGTTTGAGGCCAGCCTGGGAAACAAGAGAAGAGAAACTAGAAGAGGCCCTGGGGGATCCATATCGGAGTTGAAACAGCCTGCTTGTGGGAGGGACCCTTTCCAAGTATTCCTCCTGCAGCCGCTGGAAAATTTGCTAATGTACTTGGGTAATGACGAGGCAGGGCCAGGCACCCCCTTTTGTGAGCCGTTGTATCCAATGTCTGTCCTCTAGCTCTGCTGATGAGCTTGGCTGTGAGGTCACCTTGGCTAACTAATAGCAATTTCTTGAGACTGTCTGAGGTGTTTCCCAGTCCAACTGGCAGCCGGCCCCTAGGTGGCCAGGATGCCCTTGTTTCAGGGCTGACTGGGCATAAACAGGAGGAAATGCTCTGCTAGAGAGTGCCACTCAGCATCTGATTTTGCATGTCCGCTGACTGGGATCTGTTGGGCTTGAACAAGGTAAAAAGGTCAAGTGAAATTAGGAAGAGAGCTGAGTCTCTTATTCAAGCAAGATGAATGAGGAAGGAAGGTTGAAGCAAACATCAGAAGTCAGCCTCAGGAGTCGAGGACGAGATGAGATGCCAGGATGGCAATTCTGCCTGAGAGGAAGAGAGTGTACTTTCTTGCAGCCTTCAAAATCTTGCCAATCTATTATGCACTGGCGCTTCTTTTAAGTCAACTAAGTTAAAGAATGGGGGTTCCATGTCGGCTATAAAAGGTCACTGAACGTGAAAGCACTAAACAACCAAAACAGAAATGCTTTATAGACCTTCCTAGGGACTATGCTATGAGGTTTGGAGCCACATTCTGCTGGGCATTGAGTCTGCCTCTTTGGGAAGGAGTATGTCACCTCTGTTAACTGCCCCAGCTGGCACTTTAGCCTCAGACAGCTCTGGGCAAGCCCACATCTCTGTGGATAACCATACCAGGATTTGGTCTGTCCTCAAAGAGCTATTGTTTTCTGTCTTCCTCAGGTCATGCCTCTGCAGTGGTATGTGGTTTCTGTAAAAGGTCTTATTGTGACAAAAGAGGTGTTTAAAGTGGCCTAAGAACTTCCAGAGAAGATATGATTTCACACACACACACACACACACACACACACACACACACACACACTGTAGAGGACCTAGAGTATTGTGGGTGCTTAATAAGTGGCTATGACAGCTATTTTTTTCCACAGACTATTTCCTGGTTTTAGGACTCAGGTCTATTCTGGGGCCAGACTTTCCTACTACATAATCTCACCGTCTCTTCCTACTCCTAACAATAGTGGGGCCCAGAGCCTCTCATTGTTGTCGCTCAGGATTTTAAAAACTCTGCACGTTATGTTAAAGATATGTATAGACCCTTTAAACATGTTGAAATAAACAAATAAACTGAGGAATGTTAAAGTAAAAAATAATTAAATGCCAACAATCAAAGAACCATATTATCAATGTACCTTAAAGAACTGAGGATTCATTTCCCAGGATTTGGATCATAATGATGCGAGACACTCACTATATAGTAAAGAAATTAGCACAGGTCAGTAATGAGGGACTGTATTTACCTAAGCGGTAGGGGTGGGGAGTAGAGGCGTGTGTGATGGTGCTCTCTACGACACACAAAGGAGAAATGAGACAAAGGTGTTTCCCCTTGCACCCAAGAGCATGCTAGCACATGCTTAGGCACATTAGATTGCCGTAGTGCTCCTGAGTTCGCAGGGATGCTGAGAGTTGGAATTCTTATTGAGGTCCTTGGTTAAGTTGAAATCTGGAGCCTGGAAGAGCTGAGTTGCACAGGAGTGGCCGAGGACACAGCGTCCTCAGGTTAATGAGTATTAGGCTGAAATAGGGAGGGGGAGATTTAGTCACACAGTGACTTTACATGGGGGCGTGACTCTGGAGGAGACTTTGGGTCTGTGTCTTTGATTCAGAAAGGGTCTTTCAGCACATCATTAAAATATTACAAAGATTTCCTAACTGGGTGACTTTGTTTCTGTAGCTGGGCAGGTATCAGGTCAGATCCACCAGCGTGCTGACCTGTTTCTTTTCACACACACAATGCCACGCTGGCATTGTATTGGTTTTCTATTGCTGTGATAAGGCAAGATGATGAGGACAACTCAGAAGGAAGGGTGTCCGGCTTCACCGCCACAGCAGGAAAGTACGGCAGTAGCTGGAGAAGCGGGCTGAGAGCTCACATCTAAAACCCCACGCAGGGGCCGGAGAGATGTCTCAGTGGTTAAGAGCACCTTCCGAAGGTCCTGAGTTCAAATCCTAGCAACCACACGGTGGCTCACAACCATCCGTAATGAGATCTGACGCCCTCTTCTGGTGTGTCTGAAGACAGCTACAGTGTACTTACATATAATAATAAATAAATCTTTGGGCTGGAGCAAGTGGGGCCTGAGCAAGTGGGGGCTAGAGCAGGGTCCTGAGTTCAATTCCCAGCAACCACATGATAGCTCACAACCGTCTGTAGAGTTGCAGTGTACTCATATTCATAAAACAAACAAATAAATATTTAAAAAAAAAATAAAATAAAGGCCCACTCAGGAAGCAGAGGGGGGAGTTGTGAGTGGCGTCTGAAACCTGAAAGTCCCCCCTCATCTCAGGGACATCCTTCCTCCAGCAAGGTCACACCTCTTAAGTCTATCCAAACAGTGCCACCAACCGGGGACCAAGCATCCAAATGCCAGGGGCTACAGGGGACCGCTCATTCAAACCACCAACCGCAAATACCTTGTGATTTGCACTCCTATGGCTTGCTGAGTGAAAGCTGCCACAATGATGAACACATTGTCATTTCCTATGAGCACATTGTCCTTTCCTTCAAGAATGAACCCCTCTTCCTCAGCTTAAAGAAACACCAGCTCTCATCTGAATGAACATCAAGGGTGTGCTTTTCACACTCAAAGCCTTGGATTCTGATGACATACCCCCTACTCTCCTGAATAAAGGACATCGGTGGGGACAGACTCACATAGCACTGTGCTTGAGGACAGCTCCAAGTGGCACCTGTAGTCTTGTTCTGTGTGTGACACATACGCTGAGGGTGGAAGCTGGTTCCTTTCTAATTAGGGACCTGGCCAGCCTGTACGTCTATTCTTTCTGGGAAGACTAGGTTCGGTACTGATGTGATGGAGTCCCTCTGTAGGGCTTCCCTGAGAACCAGCCCCCGTTGAGAGACCCGGGTCAGAGGCATGTGAAGTCAGGGCTTTTGGATCCAGCTCTAAGAGCTGAGCTCCTCAGGACCCCTTATTCTGAAGGCCCAGCCAGGAATGGCCCTGGATGCTCTCTCAGCCAACAGATCTCACTGTATCTTTTATGTAACTGTAACAAACAAGTTACGAACAGAAACAAGTTACGGGAGGTAGTAAAGGTTCTCTGTGACTCATGGTTTCAGAGACATCTCAGTCCATCAGGAGTGGGGAAGGCACGGTGGCAGGAGGCCAGAGTGGTGGCTGTTCACATGGTAGAGACCAGGAAAAGGAGAGAGCTAGACCAGAGCCAGGGGTACATACAATTCTACAAGACCTGCTCCTTCTGACCTTGTTCCATCAAGTAGGCCCTGCCTCTAGACTCTATAGCCTTCAAAACAGTGCTGCAAGCTAGAGCCCGAGTAAATGTTCAAAACGCGAGGGACCCTTCAAATTCAGGCCTTGTCCCCACCCTGCCTTCACTCTACTCACCGCATCAGAGCAGCTTCATTGGCTGAGGAGAGGTACCTCAGGGTACATTTCCAGTTCCCCTAGGTCCACGTGCCTCTCTCTATCTGAACTATCAGGTGGGCAGGCTGGGGCCAATGTACACGGGCATGCTCACTCACTCAGGCCTCCCAGGCAGAAAAGCCTGTGGAAGGCAGGCTCTCGTCGTCGCCGATGATCAGAAACAACTTATCATGGTTTCGGTTGCTTGCTTTGATCCATTTCATCTGAGTTCACTTCATACCCTACCTTCAAGCCAGACTTATTTGGACAGATGACGACCTTCCTTCCCTCTTCGTGGTACGAAGATAACATGCACGGTCCATTGAGGAGATGGACCTGAGGACTCCCCTAGTCTAGCCGGGAAGGGTGGTACAGAATGCTGCCCCTTCCTAGGCCTAACCTGGTGGTCAGTACCTTGCCTAGCTCTGTAGAATGCACATGGTAGAGCTTGGCTCTGCGAATGGTGTAGACACATGGACAGACACACTGCCACACACAGACACCTACAACCTGCATGGGGACAGATGACAGAACAGAGAAGCGCTCCCTTTCGCCAGCAGTCTGATTTTTAGAGGAGTGTCTTTCAACACAACCAGTTGTTTCCCTGGTGACAGAGGCCTCAAAATAAACAGGACTCTGCTCAGACAGTAGTCCACTGGGCTTGGGCTTCTGCCCCAAGACAAATCATGCTAAAATAACACCCAAGGTAGTTGCTGCCTCGTCTGCCTTCTCTGCAGTCCCAGGTCTGCTGCAGACAGTCATAAACTAGGAGCACTTTAGAGTTTTTGTGCACTAACATGATGGGGTGGGGCTGTGGGGTGGTCTGCAGGCGGGGTCCTCTCTGGTGAGGAGCAAGGGCCAAAGGCAGACCTGGAGGCCAGCGCTCTCTGCTCCCCCACCCCCCTCCCTGCTTCCCACACAGCCCTCTGGGACTGGCATGGTGTCTGGAGGCGGGCCAGCAACCTGATGTGCATGCCACAGCCCGTCCCTCTCCCCACACAGAGCTGCAGTAATCCTGAGGTTCAGAGAGCCGGCTGGAGAGGCAGCTTCAGCCCAGGAACCCTGTGACAGAGCAAAGGACACTAAGCGGACTTCATCCCCGCTGTGAGCAAGTGGAGTGAAGAGAGCCCCCAGCCAGCCAGCTCTTCAGGTAAGAATTAGGGGGTGTGTTATGGCCTGAGCTGGCTTTGGCTGTTTGTATAAAGCTAGTAGAAAGGGAAGAGAGGGGGACCTGTGAGGGTAGGGAAGTGTTTTAAACAGTTAGCAGAGAGCCGGCATGCCTGCCAGTGTGTTGGATGGACTTCCCTCTGGCCACTCTGAACGGAGGTGCAGCAGCCCTGGAGGAAGGGCCTGCTAAGAGCACAGACGTGGAAAAAAAAAAAACAGTTACAGGTTAGAGACTGCACAAGTAATCCTACACCGGGCTGCCCTATCATCATCTCCTACCAGCGCCTCCCTAAGAAAAGCCGAGGGGGTGGGGATCATCTGACTGATGGAAGCCCTGGATGCAGCCTTTGAGATCTGTAGAAGCTAAAAGCTGTGGCCACCGTAGGTCTGGCTGGCAGTATCTTGCTGTGTCACGATCACTCTACCCAACAGCCTAGAGACTGCGCTGTCTAGGGAGAAGCTTAGGTTTTTAATCTGTTGTTTCACAGAGAAGCTGAAGGATCTCATAGGATGGACTCTGAGGCTCCCCGCCCTGTCACCTGGGTTACTCATTACCTTCTGATCCTCTTTCAAAGTCACAGGCTCATCTGAGGACAGGTCTCTTAAGCTCCTCAGCATACCAACAGTGCGCAAGGCTCCTGGACAGGAGGCCTTGAGAGTCTCAGACCTCTGGGTGCCCATGCGAGAATTCCAGGCATTTAATCAAGGGTCATCTTGCGGAAACCTTGCCTCCCATCTCAGTCCCAAGAGCTCTGTGTCTCAGCTTAAGCCTCCATGCTTTCTTAAGCCCATTTAGCATCCATCATTGTGTCTCTTCCTGCCTGTCTGCTTTGGTGACCAGCACCTTCGCTTTCCTCTCCTTGGGTAAGTCGGGGGGGGGGGTAGTTCCCCATGCTGCAGTGGGAAAAGACAGGTCTCCCAAGAGAGGCTGCCCTGTTCCCCTCACCCTCAACTGCTACCATGGCTTGGCACCCAACAAAAATGTTGAAAAGATAGCTCAGCTGGCAAAATGCTTGTCATACAGGCTTGGAGTCCTGTTTGGATCTCTGTAAACCACTATTTGTTGTTGTTCTTATTGCTGGTTGGTTGGTTGGTTTTTGAGCTGTGTTCAGTGGTGAATGTTTAAAATCCCAGTAATGGGTAGATCGCTAGGGCTCACCAGCCAACCAGTCTTCAGTCTATACTCACTGAGCTCCTGGTCTATGAAAGACCCAACACTCAAAACCAACAGAATAAAAGCAGGAACCAGAAAACAAGCAAAACTTAAGGTGGACAGCTCCCAAGGGGTGACACCTAAGGTTGTCCTCTGGTCTCCGTATGCACATGCACATGTTTATATCTGGGAGTGTACACACACACACACACACACACACACACACACACACACACGACCGAGAACAAATGGCCTTCCTTTTGATCTAGGAACAGTTGCCTGCTGTCTCTGTAAATCAGTGTGGTTTGGTGGAGACGCTGACTCACAGACACCGACTCCCTCTGCCTTCCCTTGGTGTTGATCACCCACGGTTTCCCAGGAAAGTCCCCTCTTACAATCGTATCTTGGAAGGCAAGCTGAAGAGTTTGAGGACAGTTGGCTGAGGATGTGGGAACACTTTCTTCTTGTGGTCACTGTCTTTGAAAGTACATGGATTAGCTAATGAAACACTGCGTTTAAAGTAAAAAAAAAAAAAAAAAAAGGTATGTGAAAGGTTAAGCAGGAAAGCAGCGCTGTGTTTGCATGTCCTTGCCCGGCTCTTAAGAGTATTTAAGAAAGCAGGGCATGGTCAAGTGGTGTGAGTCACAGGTGAGGGCACCAACCATACAGATGCTCTTTTCAGGAGTGATGGCAGGTGGACACGTGATCTACACTAGCAAAGGGATGTCCAATCCAGGGAGACACGCTGAAGCCAGGCTTTTCTGCAGACATGCATTCTGTGAGCTCTGAGTAAGTTAGTAATCAAGGCCCTGCCATCCTGTGTACCAGGAGCGCAGAGAACACACCCACTTCCTCCCATTATCAAGGCATTGCTTGGCTGACACAGTAGCCCTTGATTTAAACTGCTAAGACAGGATTCACACTATGGGCATACCCTGCTTTAAGTAAAACTAACATCTATTCACTGCGCATAGATGGCAAGTGGGTAAATCTTTTTCACCAACAGGCAGTTCTCCATCAGCTGCCAACAAGACATCCCAGATCAGAGGTAACTGTCTGCAGCCCAATCAGACCGAGAAAGGAAGGGAGCTACTAAGTGTATAGGTAACAGCATAGGTTTGGGATGAAAGGTTAACAAGAGAGCCCAAGGCAGGGGACAGGAGCCAGCTCTAGGGCAGTGGGCTGCAGGGACTTTGGCAGCGAGGCAGAGGACAGAATAGCAGTGATTTCCTAAGTCACAGTGAAAAGCCTTGTAGTAGCTAGGGACAGAGCTCAGTGGGCACAGCCACTGCCACGCACACATGGGGACCAAAATTGGGAACCCTAGCACCCATCAAAGACACAGCAGCATACATCTGTAGTCTCTGGGGTCCTGTGTGAGATGGGAACCACAAACAGGAGACACACCAGAAACTTAGAGGTCAGAGAGTCTGCATACATACCAAGGAACAACCAAAGAGAGACCGTAATCTCAAATTAAGTGGAAGGCAAGGACCAAGATGCACATAGTGCTTGCGCGCGCGCGCGCGCGCGCGCACACACACACACACACATACACACACAGAGTGGAGAGCAACTTAAGACAACTAAAGTAAATCTCTGACCTTCATATGCATAAATATATATATATATGTACATATATATATATGCCAATGTACCTGTACACACACGTGCATGCATATAAACACATACAAAGCACACATACATGCGCTCAGGAAAACCAAAGTGACATGGTGACAAAATGCACGGATTCTGCAGTGAGGCAGCCGAGGCCCACATTCTGATGCGCTTACTAATTAGTGTTGTGACTTGCTCCTCAGTTTCCTCATTTGTGAAAAGGGTGATAAATGCTAACCTACTAAGGGCTGGATCCACTGAGTAACAGCCTTAGCGTACAGCCTGGCTTTTGGCGAGGGTTACTGAGAGCTGAGGCTGCAGTGCCCCACTCACCACCCCCTGGCACCTGTGCTTTAGCATGGGGCTTTGTTTGCATTTGTGAAGATCTGGAGACAGGACAGTCATTGTCCTAGTCACCACCGTTCTCATCCTTTTCTGGATCCAGGCACTGGGCTCAGCTTTAAGTCTGCCAACACCCCAGAGAATTAGGGGCTGGCATGGACGCAGGACTCAGGCTCATTGCAGGAGCCATTTACTTGCAGCCCCATGGCTACCAAAGGGCAGTCGAGTCAGGCTGTGCAGCAGGTCTGTGCTTCTAACTGGCATTCTAAGAGACAGGTGGAATTTGGTGACAGGAATTCAGCAACAGGTGGCATCTGAAGACCCCAGAGAATAGGCTAGAGTTTGTAGGCACTGTTTAGAGATGGCAGAGCCCTAGCCTGGGTCATGAGCAGAGTCTCAACCTTGAAGACTTACATGCAGGCATATCCAGTTTGCAGCTGGTGGGCCACATGCACTCCAGGATAACCATGAATGCATCCCAACATAAAATTATAAACTTACTTAAAACAGTATGAGGAGGGCTTTGGCTGTTTGGTTGCTTGTTTTTTTTT
>NW_022196895.1:34994704-34997496 GCF_008632895.1 Mastomys coucha | reverse complement strand
CTCATGGTTCTTGAC
Organism: Mastomys coucha; assembly: GCF_008632895.1. NCBI lineage: Eukaryota > Metazoa > Chordata > Mammalia > Rodentia > Muridae > Mastomys > Mastomys coucha. The sequence goes on along the minus strand of NW_022196895.1, from coordinate 34,997,481 downwards.
TGAACTTTGTGGATGAGAATATCTGTCTCAATATCCAGAGGTTGGACCCCACTAATAGCCTTGAGTGGCAGGATCTGTGGAAACAAGATGGGCTACACGGCTGGGAGGTGGTGGCGCATGCCTTTAATTCCAGAACTCGGGAGGCAGAGGCAGGTGGATTTCTGAGTTCGAGGCCAGCCTGGTCTACAGAGTGAGTTCCAGGACAACCAGGACTACACAGAGAAACCCTGTCTCGAAAAAACCAAAAAAAAAAAAAAAGGAGATGGGCTACACAGGTGCTGTAGCCTCCAGTTTTCCTGGATCAAGCAGTGGGTGGGGCTCCGGAATACAGGAAATGAGGCTAAGAACAAATTCAGGCATGGAGAGAATGCTGAACCAGGATTCTCTGAGGGTAACACTGGGTCATCTTGGTTATAGAGACAGGAGGAATAGATAACCCAAAAACAAATTGTCTTAACCAGGTGAGTTTCTGGCAAAGACAAAGACTGGGCTTTCTGAATGCATCCAATGTAACCTGCGGAGATTGGGTGTGTACATGACCACTCAAGACCACCTCTCTAACCTTGCTCAAGGAAAGCTGATGATGTCAGCAGGGGTTACCTGGCAGGTGGCTGTGTTGGGGTGGAGGGTTACTAGGGGGCAGGACTCAACCCTGCCCCTCCAGGAACTGGGCCCTGGTCCAGGAGTTTTAAACCTTTAAGGTCCATAAAGAATCTGATTCCTGTTGGGCTCAGTGGTGCTTATAAAAGGGAGTGGGGCGAGCCAAATTCCTGAGTCCTATGCACAGAAGTGGCATTCGATGGGTTCACAATGGGACCCAGGATTCTGCATTTCCTTGGCAATGTCCAGGTGGTTCTGATACACTTCATCCATGAGGCACACTTAGCAAGGCTTGAATCTGGCTTCCCGCTGTGGGTCCTTCCTTCCACACAGAGTTGTGTGGCCTGAGTACCAGTTCGCTACTCAATCATACTGACTTGCCTGATGGACCTTCTACCTATTATAACAACACTATTTCATCCATCTCCCATGATACTCAGTGCTCATGAATCCTTCACAACAATGCCACAAGGTAGATGCTATTTGTACACACATCTCACCAATGCAAGAAATGGGTCCACTACATGAATGCAGTGGAGCTGGGATTTGAACTTATCACTAGCAGATTAGCAGAGCCCAAATGCATAACTGAGAGTCTATTCCATGAGAACAGGTTCAGTCTCCCTTTCTCACGTCACATAGGTGAGGTGTCCATCTCTCGTTCCCACCCTTGTCTTACCCAGCTTTCCCAGGCTCATATACCATTTCCCCAGAGGTGGCATGTCCCCACATCTCTCTTCCCTTGTTGCGTCTGATAAGTCAGAAGGATGGGGAAACAGGGGTGTGGAAGCAGGAGCAATAGGCTAGATTCACATGCTGAAACTTCCCCAATCCCTAGAACCCCAGAATGTGATCTTCTCTAGAAATTTCAAGGACACCCAAGTTAAGCTGAGGTTGTTAGAATGACTAGTGTCCTTATAAAGAAGGGAACTTTCCATATAGAGATATATGCAAAGGCAGGAGGATGTGAGGAGACACAGCCACGAAGGAGAGGAGCCTGGAGCAGAGCCTCCGTCACAGCCTCCAGAAGGAGCCAACCTGAAAATACCTTTCTGATGTTTTTCCCCACCCAACAGCTGCAGCCAAGTCTTGTAGTAGGAAACCAAGTTCCCGGTGCTTCCTCTAGGTCCTGACCTTGGGATGATCTAGCTGAAGGTCAGGTTAGAGAAACATTTTTGAATTTCAACTCTGAGAGTCTTTCTGTTGTCTTAAGTGTTGCTCTTGAGAGCGCCCAAAAGGCCCAGTGCCTGGGAGAAGAGGACTGGAGAGAAGGAGTGAGGAGGGAAGAGAAAACAGGAGAAAGAATTGAAACCAGGACTCTGGAACCATTTATGAGTGCAAGTAAGGACCAGGTCAAGTTCCTGCAGCTCACTCCTGGGAGCTTCCTGTGGCCAGGAAGCATGCCAAACACAGCTGCAGCAGAGCTGGGACCCAGAGTTCCCTGAGTAAGAGAGGCCACAGATGGAGGTATAGCAGTCTCTTCGCTGTGGCACGCTGAGCGCATGGGTGAAGTGATGCTTGCTTGGGTGGAGATCTGAAATACTGTCAAGTGGAGGTGGAGGAGGGCAGAGGACTCCAGAAGGTCCTATGGTGTGTGGAAGTGTGGCTACTGAGGAGCCAAAGCGAGGCCAGTGTGGCTGGAGGACAGGGAGAGTGGTTACAAGGGAGGTCTTGTTCTCATTAGCTTCCCTGCGGCTGGATAAACGCTAAAAACAATTTGGGATTGCAGGTTACAGCCTGTGCTCGAGGGAGGCCAAAGCAGGAACGTTTAGGTGAGGTGTCCTTCTCTAACTCCCAAGACAGGAACCTGGAGACAGAAACTGAAGCAAAGGCCATGGCAGAGTGTTGCTAACTGTCTTGCTCCCCGCTTCTGCTCAGCTAGCTTCCTTAGGCAACCCAAGACCACCCCCATTCCAGGGCTGCACTGCCCACAGTTGGCAGTCCCCCCACCCTGCCCCATCACTTGGCAGACAAGAAAATATCCCTACAGACATGCCCATCGGCCAATGGGATGGCAGCAATTCTTCATTTGAAGTTCTCTCTTCCCACATGGGTCAAGCTGCCCATCAAGGATAGCCACCACAAGCATTTAAACTGTTAAGCCACAGTAAGCACAGCAGGGGTTCTCAACCTTCCTAATGCTGCCACCCTTAAAACAGTTTCTCATGTTGTGGTGG
>NW_022196895.1:34978611-34994694 GCF_008632895.1 Mastomys coucha | reverse complement strand
ATGAAATTATTTTGTTGCTACTTCCTAACTGCAATTTTGCTATTGTTATTAATTGTAGCAAATATCTGATAAGCAGGATCTCTGATATGAGACCTCCAAAGGGTTCCATGACCCACCGGCTGAGAACCACTGGCTTAGAAAATGTGACTCTATATAAGGAAACTCTCATTCGGCTAAAGAAGCAGGGTTGGGGCAGCAGCAGCAGTCCAAGAGCTGTTTGCCAGTTCCTCAGTTTTACAGTGTTGCAAGATCCTAAGGGAAGAGAATGTGTTCCAGCCACAATGCACTGGATGCCAAAGGGTCCAAAGAGGCACAGTGTACCATTACTTTTCTTGCCGTGACAAATATCTAGTAAAAAGCAACGTAAGGTCTGCAGGGTTTGTTTTGGCTTACAGTTTAAGAAAGAATACAGCCCTTCAAGGCAGGGAAAGCATAGTTGGTCCAAGGACAGGATACCTGATCCTGTAGACAAGAAGCCAAGAGAGACAGGAAGTAGGGGCGGGCTATAAAACTTCAAGGCCCACCTCCGATGACCCACTTCCTCGATCAAGGCTCCACCTCTTAAAGATTCCACAGCCTTCCAACCAGAACTACATGCTGAGGACCAAGTGTTCAAATGTGAGCCTCTGGGAGACATTTCACATTCAAACCACAGCAGTTATCTGTGGTCACTAGATCCCAGCAGTAAGCTAGGCAGCCAAGCAATGTCATACTTCAGGTAACCAGACCTCACTGGAAGGGGACAAAGTTCCCAGGGGACAACACAGCCTCTTCTTTCTGCTTGTGCTCTACCTGCAGTAGCAACAGCTGGTACACATTTGGGGATCTAATTGTTCAGCAAGGGCTAGGGATGGTAGACAAAGTTGGAGAAAGAAGGGGACAGAGAAGAGTGGCAGTAAACAGACGAGAAAGCTAGTAGAGAGAGGTATGAAAAGGGACCAAAGTTGCTGGGTGGGGACACGCGTAGGCCACAACGCTACCTGTGTCTTAGTCATGACTTCATGTAAGAAGCCGAGAGCAAGTGTGATGGAACACACCTGTAACCTCAGCACTTAGGAGGCTGAGGCAGGAGGATCAGAATTTAAGGACAACATGGGCTACATAGATGGAGCCTGGGAAGGAAAGAAGGAAGGGAGGGAGGGAGGAAGGAAAGAAGGAAAGGAGAGAAAAGAGGAGAGGAGAAGAAATGAGAGGAGGGGAGGGGAGAGGAGAGGAGAGGAGAGGAGAGAAGAGAAGAGAAGAGAAGAGAAGAGAAGAGAAGAGAAGAGAAGAGAAGAGAAGAGAAGAGAAGAGGGAGCTAAAACAGTGCTATTGCCTACAATCGTGAAGGAGTTAAATGACCTGTCACGAAAGTCCTGCTGGAGCAAACTGAATGCACTTTACTTCCTTGTCCCCTCTGTGCCACAGTAGGAATCCCTACTTCCTCTGGATTTAAACAGAGACACTGGAGATGGCTAGGCAAGGATGAACTAATGAAGGAAGAGAAAGAGCAGCCTAACACATGTAACCCTCACTTGAGCCAGGTGGCTTTCTTCCTTTCCTTTTGCTGGCTTGCTCCTGCCTCTGGGGCTTTGCAACTGTGCCCTCAGTGTGGAATGCTTTCCTCTGAGTTCTTCACATAGCAGAGTATCTTGTTTTGTTTATTCTCAGCTTCAGGCCTTACCTCAAAGAAGCTTCCTGTAACTCTAGTCTTCGCCCGTCTTTCCTACACGGCCTTACCCCAATCAGTAGCCATTGTGGCAATATTAAAAAAAAACATTGCTACTGCCTAGTCTATCAGATTCTATTAGAACATAAGCCTCACAGGGCAGGAACCAGCGTTTGTCTGTCTTGTTCTGGCTCCCTCCCCAGGACAGAGGCTTGCCACAGAGGACAGTGAATGGAATGAGCGAATCACTCCATCTTGGGAGTAAGAGAGCCAAGGCCCCCGGGGCCAGCAATGAGGAGTCCAGCCACCCTCTTCTGTTCTCACAACTCATTTGCATCTGAGAGCAGAGCTCTGAAACCTGAGTTCAGGACCTGTCAGTCCTCAGCTGCTCTGGTTTAGCTGGCTTGATGTCACCTCTGCAGAGGCACGGAGGGCAGGGGTTCTCTACCTGTGGGTCGAGACCCTCTCACAAGGGTTTGCCTAAGACCATCAGAAATACCAGATATTTACACTCTGATTCCTAAGAGTAGCAAAATTACAGTTATGAACTAACAACAAAGGTAATTTTATGGGGGGAGGGGGAGCCACCACAACCCAAGGAAAGGGTCCCAGTGGTGAGAAGGTTGAAAGCCACTGCTTTAGGCAGATGGAGGACTATGCCAAGTGTGTAATTCACATAGTGATGAATAATCTCATGGATGGGGGGCATCTTAAGCAAGTGAGTGATGTCAAACACTCGGGAAAGACCCAGGGCTTTCCTCACTGATGGGGATAACAGAGTGGCTCATGGTCATCACCCAGCATATACAAAGTGCCCTCTGGAGACTCTAGAGAAAGAAAGTGCTTCTAGAGGATGCTGCTTTCCTCCTGCCTCAACAGAATCCCCATCAAGAATACCCAGCAAGGGCAGGAGTTGGGAACCAATGCTCCAGAGCCTTGCCCTGAGGAGAGAGCAGGTCCCTTATCTCAGAGTCAGAGGCTGGGTGAACTGGCTTTTGGAGTAAGTCGCATGGCACAGTATTCCTCCTTCAGTGCAATTATGACGTCTGGTAGATGGATGTTTCGAAATGGTTGATGAGGGTTAGGTTCAAAATGGCATCTTTCAAAGGTTTCTCCCCAACACTGAAGGCTTCATGCAGTTAGCTGCATAAAATCTGTTCTCATTCTCCCTGGCTAGTTAGGGGGACGCAAAGTCTTCGGGCTCTGAGTAGGTCAGGAAGTTTTCTAACAACGCCCATTCTTACCCATCTTCCTCCAGCCCGTGGTGCTCACGTGTGTAGCCTAGTAGTCAAGGACAGAGGCTATGGGGAAGGATGGTCTGGGTTTAAATCCAGGATCCAGCACTCCCTAGCCGTGTGCTCCCGGATGAGTTAAACAATGTTTAAGGCTCTATTAAGTAAACATTATGACAGCGCCTATTTCTTACGGCTCTTGCCACGCATTTGTGAGTTGACACAGGTAAACTTCACAGTGCCCGCCAGCACTACCAGCGCTGCCTCAGGGTTGGCTGTGCCCACCTCAGAGGGTTAGACATTTGAGATAACACCCATCATGCTTTAGTTCCCAGTGCATCAATAACAACTAATATTTCCTCAATGAAATTTGAACTATTATCATTACTGATAGACTCAAGGTTTCTGGAAATTTCCATATGACTTTTTTTTTTTTTTTTTGGCTGTGTACATAGGGTGCTTTATTCTCCACAGAGTGATACATGCTAAGGTGGGCAGGGCTTGGGCCGACGTCCCCATATGTACAGAACTGAATAAAGTGGGACTCTGAGAGGTCTGATTCGCCTTGCTGTGAAAGGGACATGGGAAGAAGGCTGTTAAAACCAGAGTTGTTAGTCCTGTGCTGGTCCTGGCTTGGAATGTAGGGAGATAAGGCAGTCTCTCTCTCTCTCTCTCTCTCTCTCTCTCTCTCTCTCTCTCTCTCTCTCTCTCTCGTCACTTCCAGGCAGAGGATGCCTGCCGGGCTTGGAGAGCTTTCTGTACCACATCTTCCCACTGAGCATCCGATATCTCCCGAGCCCAGGCAGGAACCCCTGGTGCAGGCAGGCTTACTCCAGCCATCATCCTTTTCACCAAGTCTAGTGTTCTGGTTCACCGGGATAGAGCTGTGGTTGCTCAATGCTGCAGCTCCTTCCTCATCTTCATATTCACTCTCCAGTGGAGGGTCTGGCAAAGGAAGCCACAGGGCCTGAATCCGACCTTGGATGTCAGCAGCTCCATCTTCTCCTTCATCCACTGGTGTCAGTTCCACCTCTTCTTGTTCAGGGTCTTGATTTGAGGGGCTGGTACAAGTAGCCTGCTGGGCCTGCTCCTGTCCCCTCCTGCTCTTCCTCAGGTTCTTCACTGCTCCAATCCCCAGTTCCTTCAGTAGGACTTCAGTAGCCCTGATGTGGTTCTAAGTCCTCAGTCTGACTGGGGAAGATATGCTCAAGGTCCATGATATCTCACCCTAGAACTACTGCTGCCATCCAGGAAGGGGCCTCTCAGAGCCCACAGCTGGACCTGCCCCCATATGACCATCTTTAAACTAAAAAAGAAAAAAGAAAAAGAAAAGAAAAGATAGTTCAGGACTATGAAGGTTTTCCCCTGCCCTGCTGATTCTGGTAGCCCTGCCCAGAGTCCCCCATCTCCAAAGGGAAGATTATCATTGTGGACTTTTCTTCATGTCAGGGACCTGGAGTCAGTCAGCTAAGAGCTCTCTGAAATGCTGAAGGCATCCAGAGTAGATGCAGGTTACCTATTTGCCACACTGAGCTGTGGATGTCCCCAACAATGCCTAAGAACATGTAGGCCTTTGTTCCTTTTGCCCTATGCACAAAACCTTTGGGCTTCCTACCCCAGGAACCATGCAGGGCCTCCCCCCAAAATTCTGTTCAGTGACCCCTGAAGCTGGCGTTGGGTTCAGATCACTTGGAAAAGGGTGACAGGGATGGCTGGGGCTGTTGACAGTAGCAGATTGCACAGCCATTGCCTGTCTGATGATCTGTCCTCCCTCCTGCTGACTTTAGCTGAGGAACTATTCTTTCTGCTTGACAGAGCAGACTATCGTCTATCTACTATCGACTATCTGGCTATCGTCAGACTAGAGGTGATACGTGGCAGAGTGCAGCTGTCTCTATTGATGCCTTTAGTTCCCTGCCTTGCCCCGCCCTTGTGGCTACAGAAACAGCCAGTGGGATCAATGTCTCAGGGATCTGCGAATCGCTTGCCTTGCACCAGGTGACCATGAGCACATCACTTGGCCTCCAAAGCAGCACAGAGAGATGAAGTCTGGGAAGGGGTCCAGGCCAAAGTGTGGAGGAGGAGATGTCGGCTGCGCCCACATCCCACTCAGCTCCTCTTTTACCCCTGAGGCCTAGGAAGTAATATGGATTCAAACCTGGCTGCTCTCCGGGGTCTTTGGGCAGCTGCTCACTGAAGATTGATACTCTCTCCAAAGGAAGCTGGAACCTCTCCAGTCCCCCTTTAGCCCTTCCTGATACTCCCTCCCACCTCCCACTAAGGCCTGAGGGTTTAATACACAGCTGGATCAGGGTGGATCCAGAGGCCTGCAGCACAAGCAAGCAGGGAGGGCGTTTCTAAGGCAATGCCCCAGTTGTTTCTGGTGACCCATTGACCTGACCCTCCCTGCCTTACGCAGTCCTAGACTGAGCCAAGCTTTTGGAGGGCGGCTTCACCTTGGGGTAGCTGGCCTGAGCCTACTGTGTTGGGTGGGAGGTTTGGATCCCACGCTGGGTAGGCCCTGGGGGAGGTCAGGGGAAGGATGGGCCAAAGAGGGCCTCATCATGTCTCTCCTTCACACTCATCAACAGTCAGATGAGGGCTGCGGGGACCGATGTTCTAGGAACTGTCTTGAAAATCTTTGAGCACGTCTTGGCTGTAAGAGGGAAATCTATCTTGAATTGGTGACATGTTGTCTTTTCATCGGCTGGGTGGCATTGATACATAATCTTAGCACTTGGGAGGCTGAGACCGAAGTTGGGAGTTTGAGATCTACCTGGCTACATAAAGAGACTGTTTTGTTTGTTTCGCTTATTGAAAAAGCCTTATGGGCTGCTTAGATGGCTCTAACTGTTAACAAGGTGCCTGCCTTTATTCGCATCCCCTGCATCAACATAAAAAGCTGAGTACCATAGAACAGTAATCCTGACACGAAGGAGGAAGTGGGATGGGGTGCAGGCATGTGGGTGGAGGCAGGAGGATTCAGTGTTGATGCCTGGCCTCCTCCTGTGTCTGCACACATATATGCAACTACCTGCACACGCACAAACTTGTATACATGCATACAGTACAGACACAGGGAGAGACACAGAGACACAGAGAGAGGAGGAGGAATTTCAGAAAACATCTCACAGACTTGCAGCTGGAGGGAGAGGGCTTCTGGTAAAGGGCAAGGAGCTGTCCATTTGTCAGCGGAGGCAGCCCTGACAGTGTTTTCCTGTCAGATCCTTTTCTTCCTGGCCAGCATCATATCCTGCCAGGAGGTGCCGGCCAGCTTATGTTGCTCGGCCAGCTTATGTTGCTCATTATCTCTCCCCATCTTCTCTCTCCTCACTCTACCCGAGGTGGGGGCCGGGGGGCGGGGGGGGAAGTATTTTTAACCTGCACTGTAATGCTAGGACTGAGCAAGACACACTGCCTCCATCCACAGTAAGCAGGGCTGCCTGGAAAGACAACCCCTCTTCCAGTGCCGGCAGAATCCTTTCCTTTCACCTTGCTTTAGCATGCACTTCCTGAGGGGAACTGCACAGGAACAAGGACAGGGCAGCAGCGGTCCCTGCCCTTAAGGAACTCATATTCTAATGCAGCAGAAGCAAGGGCAGGGTCAAAGAAAGTACGCGCTCGCGTACGTGCATGGACGCATGCATGCGCACTCGTGGTATGCCAAAGAAGAAGTTAGAGACGTTGGCAGAGACTGTGACAGGTCTGTGATGGAAAAGCAACAAGGAAGACTTGGCTGGGGAGACTGTGATAAACAGGGCAGAGAAGCAAATCTCTGGGAGGTGACAGAGGCAGAGGCCAAGAATAGGCAGATAGAGTCTTCTCTTCCTGAGGTGGGAGGAGCTTGGTGTGTTCTAGAACATAGCAGGAAGCCCAGATGGAAGGGGAAGTGGGTCTGGGTAAGGCTGGGAGACATGCAATGAGGAGATGATACAGAGCCTTGGAGCCATGCGGACTGGAGGCTTTATTTTGACTGCTGTAGAGAGCCATTGGGCAGTTGGAGATAGTGGGTGACGATGGTGGTAGTTAAGTTGTCACTTGGCTCTTGGCAGGAGAACAGACTCAACAAAGCGAAGGAAAAACTGAAAAGATGCACGAAAGACAGGCCAGAAGGGCCATCCTAGGAACAGGCTGTTGGTTCCAACTTGCCAATCACTGAACAGTCTCCCTCCGAAAGCTGGCAGAACTGTATTGTACAATCATGAGACAGAAGAAAGGACTATCCAGCCCCTCTGCCACAAGTGCTTAGTAGAATAAGGATACTGCTCGGGATAACCTAGTTATTGGTTACAACAGCTGTCTTTACTAGCTTTCTAAGCACGGTAAGCTGTGTGTCCAATACTGGCCCCCTTTGAATCTTCTGGAAGGTGTGTAAATATTGTTTTCATCATGGTACATGTCTCTGTCATGTTTGGAAAGGCTGCGAAGCCAAATGTGGCAAATGCACTTGTGTGTATGTGTGAGAGTGTTCGCGCATGTGCGTGTGCGTGTGCGTGTGTGTGTGTGTGTGTGTGTGTGTGTGTGTGTATTGTGTATGTGTGTTGTTCATGTGTGTGCATGCATGTCTGTGTTAGTGAGGCTTAAACCTAGTCTTTGATTGTTAGGAAATTACTTTACCACTGATGTACACACTTAGTTCTCATTTTACTTTTTATTTTGCGATGAGGGACTAACTAAAGTGCCCAGATAGGTCTTGAACTTGTCATTCTCCTGCTTCAGCCTTTTGAATAATTACAATGAAAGGATTACATCATCAAGCATGGCTCAAATCCCTTTTTTTTTTCTTTTGATTTTTTTCAAGACAAGATTTCTCTGTGTAGCCCTGGCTGTCTTGGAACTCATTCTGTAGACCAGGCTGGCCTCAAACTCAGAAATCTACCTGCCTTTGCCACCCAAGGGCTGGGATTAAAGGTGTGTGCCATCACTGCCTGGCCCAAATCTGCCATTCTTAAAGAAGCTATGGATATTTGTGTATGCTTTTTCAATGTGTGTGTGTGTGTGTTGTGTTGTGTTTGTGTGTAAGTGCATATGTGTGCATTGTGTGTGTTGTGTGTGTGTTTGTGCATGTGTGTAGGTAAGTGCATATGTGTGCAGTGTGTGTGTGTGTCTTTCTTTTGCTAGGTTGCAGACTGAATTTGCCAGGGACTTGTATATTCTAGTAAGTGTTCTACCACTGAGACACATCATAGCTTCACTACTATACATTTTAACATCTGCACAGAAAAGACTTGAGGGATGCTAGCAAGGTGGTTTTGGGTTTAAAAGAATCTGCTGCTGCCAAACATGATAGCCTGAGTTTGATCCCCAGACCCAGATGGTCGAAGGAGAGAAATGACCCCTAAAAGTTGTATCCGAATTCCACACATGGTGCAACCCCCTATACACAAAAACATGCACATGATAAAAATGTAATTTCTTTTAAAATTCCAAGAGACACAACACAGAGCATTTTACCAGCAGTGAGCATGAGTGAATTTGAAGTCTTTCTCACTTTTAGGTTTTATGGATTCGAATACAGTATCTTCACAAAGAATAACCAAAAATTTTCTTGTTGAATTATGTTCTTGAATACATAAGAGGTTGTCACTCAAAATTATTTTTGGATAACTAGAGGGGCCAGTTTTATTGCTGGAAGTATAAAATAAAGCTTAGGAAACTTTAAAAAAAGTAAAAATATACTTGTTATTGTTAAACTCCTAGAAATGTTGATTTATACCTCAGCAGATTTGCCCTTGTGCTTATATCAGTCTGTTTATTATCCTGCTTACCTATTATATGCATGAGTAACAAACACAGGATCAAACTGTATTTATAGGATTTTCCCTCAATAGAGCACATATACTCTCTATCCTATTTAATATATTCCCAAAACAAAATTTTGAGTTGTTGCAGCATATTCCTCTATAACTTGTAGTAAGTTTCCTACTGTTGAATATTCAGTTGGTAATGTTCAATGGTTCTGCACTACCATAACCCTAACCCTAACCCTAACCCTAACCCTAACCCTAGCCCTAGCCCTAGCCCTAACCCTAACCCTAACCCTAAACCTAACCCTAACCCTAACCCTAGCCCTAGCCCTAGCCCTAGCAAAGCCCTAGCCCTAAACCTAACCCTAACCCTAGCCCTAGGCCTAGCCCTAGCCCTAGCTCTAAACCTAAACATAGCCCTAGCCCTACACCTAGCCGTAGCTCTAACCCTAACCCTAACCCTAACCCTAGCTCTAACCCTAATCCTAACCCTGATTATGATTGGGTCCTATACCAAATCCTATACACTGGGTGGTTCCTAAGTGAAGGCAGTTTATTTCTTATGGTTCTGAATGTTGGAGAGTCCAAGACCCAGGAGCCATCAGACCTAGTGTCTGATGTAGGCTGACTTCTTTTCCTGTGAAGTAGAGGAGTGACAGATCTCTGTGGCCCGGCAATGCCCTGCGTGCAGGCTCTGCCCCTGAGCTCTACTCATTTGCAAAAGGCATCACCTCCTACTACTACCTTGGAGAAGGGGGCTCAGCATGGGAATTAGGGACACACAAATGTTCAGGTGGTAGCAGTCATGTTACCATTAAAAAGGAAACCCACTCAAATACAAAAGAGGAGCAAGTCAGCTGGCCTGTTTTTTGCCATTGTCCTTCAGAACAATTAGAACCTAGATGTGTCTGAAATGCCTCCATTTCCTCATGGCTGCTCCTTGCTCTCCTTTTGAGTATGTTCTTGGTGCAACTCCACCACAATGGGGTAAGTTAGGAAAAATCCCAATTGTGACTAAAATGCGAATCCTGAAGTCAGGCAGTCTGACCCCTCGACAGCTATGTGGCCACAGAAGACCCATCCTTGGAACCTCTGGTCCCTGTGCATCAATGAGAAGGACACTGGGTAAAGTAAGGGAAAACTGGGTAAGACAGTTAAGGGAACTTTATCCTCAGATTTGGAAAACAACCTCCTACCCATTTTTTTTTTCTGTGGGAACCAAAGAGAATGAATCTTAAAAGCAGTCAAAATATCTGCTATCTTTACTGCTCCTTTTCCTCATTTGGGATTGGGGGAGATGCCAAAACCCAGCACGTTAAAGATAGTGGTTCTTGTTTTCCTCCTTACCAAGAACTAGGTTAGTTGGATTAGAGCTAAATTTAAATAATTCCGTGGTTCACAGCTGCGTAAAGAATGTAGTCCCTTTTCTCCTGAAGCCAGCTGTGTTTTATAACTGTCTCTCCTTAACTCTAAACAAATAGAGTGGAAAAAAAAAAAAAGCAGGGCTGTCTAGAGCCATCCTAAATTGCTCTCAGTTTTATAGAACAATCCAGAAATAACTAACTCTGCTGTGCAGATCACAGAGGCACTGTGTCTCGTCTGGTGAACAGACTGATGTTGACAAGCACATAGTAGGTACTCAGTGGGCTGTGCTGGAAGCATAGTACGGGCAGACACTTTTCTTACCGACAGCAAACCGTAAAGGAGTAAAACAGAGTACCCGCTGAAACACTGGCTGACTGTAAGGAGGCCGGAGACTGATCGATGATTAGATGAACAAGCACGATTTGAGTTTGTCAGTTGAATGTAGGGAACTTCTTCTAAGTCATAGCTCTCGGAGCATGTCATGGTGGAACTGTGGAAGGATTTCCTTAAACCACTGCTGCAGGCCCTGTGTGTAATAAAACACTGCTGATGGCCAAGCTAAGCTCTCCCATTTCCATCTAGCTACGGGAATGAATCCAAAGTCTTAGGATGTGCAGCCATGTCTGTTCAATATCGAGATCACAGATGGCACATCTGATTGTCCGGCAACACACACACACTATGTGCTTGGCTGGTGTTGGCTGTGGGCCTGCTGTGTATTAAGAAACCACACCTCAGAACAGTCAATGGTAAAATGGCTTTTCTTGGGACTAGGGAGACAGCTCGGTGGCTACAGTGCCTGCTGTACCAACGTGAGAACTTGAATTGGAGCCCCCAAACCCACCACATTCAAAAGCCAGGAATGGTTGCATGTTTTTGTAAGTCTAGCAGTAGGGTCAGTGGGGGCAGAGACAAGTGGATCTTGGTGAATGCAGCATTCACTGGCAGACCCCCACCTTATCCTTTGAGGTAAGGTAGCCAGTGATAGTGGAGGACAGCTTCCTCTCATGCAAAATACATACGTGTATACAAAAGTGCATGTGTGTCAGTGCACGCACACACATACATACATGCACATCTCCTCACACATGCACATACACTAACACAAAATAAACACCACATAATGGGCTGCTTTTCTTAGACTACTACAAGTGTTAGAGGGAAAAGACAAGCCATAGCAAAAGTAGGCAGGAGAGAGTCTAAGCTCACTGAAATAACATCATTTGAGGTCCTCTAGGATCCAGTGTCAAACTTACTCTAACCTTGGGCATCCCTGCTAAACCCTCTGTTCAACAACCTAAGGCTAAGGAAATGCTCTCTGCTTTCCCATAGGCCTTTGTTCAAGTGATTCCTTTATTCTGCTCCCACACACGCAAAGCCTGCTTGTCCTTCTGGCAGAGTCACCTCATTTTCCACCAAACCCTACCCTGTATTCTCAGCTCCTGGTAATGGCCTCTCATAGCACTTAGCAGAGCCTGATACGGCGTTTATGACTTAACATCTCGTCCACTCTCAAAGACAGTGAGACCATCTTATTCATCCCGAATCATCATAACAACGAACATAGCGGCTGTAAGATGAGATTCTGCAATGGATGTTTTACTATGGGCCAGGGGCTGGCACAAGTGCTTCTCTCGCACCTGGGTAACCACATGAAGGGTAGGAGCTGCGGTTGCTTACAGATGCAGTGACTGAAGGTCAGAACGGTCACCTGACTTTGTGGATTTAAATCCAGGATGCCTCACATTGAAGCCTGTGTCTCTAACCATGATTCTGACTTTACTCTCTTGTTCAGTCTAGCCAGGTTTCTTGTTCATAATAGCCTCCATGGGGCGGCTCCCTGACAGGACAGGGAGGCTAAGTGCAACCTCTCCAACATCATGCTGTGAAGTCCCAGCCACCAAGACTTGACAAATGCCATAGTTAGTGTCCACATCTTCTCTTGTACTTATCTAAGACAGTGGTTCCCAACTGTGATGGTTTGAATAGGGTTGGCCCAGGGAGTGGCACTATTAGGAGGTGTGGCCTTATTGGAGTAGCTGTGGCCTTGTTGGAAGAAGTGTGTCACTGTGGGTGTGGGCAATGAGACCCTACCCTCCTCCTAACCGTGTGGGAGCCAGTCTTCTAGTAGCCTTCAGATAAAGATGTAGAACTCTCGGCTCCTCCAGTGCCGTACCTGCCTGGAAGCTGCCATACTCCCATCTTGATGATAATGATAAACCTCTGAACCTGTAAGCCAGCCCCAATTAAGTGTTGTCCTTATAAGAGTTGCTTTGGTCTGTTCACAGCAGAAAACCCTAAGATACACCAGCTTTCCAAATGCTTGCACCCTTTAATGCAGTCCCTCATGTTGAGGTGACCCCCCCCATGATAAAATTATTTTTATTGCTACTTCCTAACTGTAATTTTGCTACTGTTATGAGTTGTAATGTACATATCCATGTTTTCTGCGGGTCTTGAGTAATCCCTGTGAAAGGCTCGTTCAACCCCCAAAGGGGTTGAGACCCACAGGCTGAGAACCACTGATCCTAGACATAAGGGTAACAGTTGCCAATGGAAAAGTGAGCATTTTGAACTGGTTTACCACAAAAGATTAGATGGCGGCTTAGTTAGTTTAGACTCTTTGGGTCAGTGGTACAAACCCACCATGCAGCCCTGCTTGAACCCATGCTTTCATGTTCTGTCTCTGTCTGGGCTGAGAGGCTCTTCCCTCCTGACTAGCCCTGCCAGCTTCCTCAGAGGAGAGTGGTGTGGTTCCCCAGGCTGTCCCCATGTGTTACCCTTCTCGGATCCAGACAGGCCTGCTTTTGTGAGCACAAGTGGGTGGGTAGCCCTCTGTGGCATCCCAAGTTGGTGGGAGCAGGGCCAAAGGGGCAGTTGGGTTGGAAAACTTAGGAAAGAGAGAGAATGGGAGAGCTTTCTGCAGACAGCTATCAGCAGGCCAGCCAGAGTGCTCCCTCCATTTCTAAGTCATGAATAAGGTGAAAGCCCAGACCCTGGTCTCCTCAGGGTTCCCCAAGACTGCTATTTCTGTTGGTAGATAAGACAGACTGTTGTGTTTTCCGTC
The DNA here is from genome assembly GCF_008632895.1 of Mastomys coucha. Taxonomy (NCBI): domain Eukaryota; kingdom Metazoa; phylum Chordata; class Mammalia; order Rodentia; family Muridae; genus Mastomys; species Mastomys coucha. The sequence continues at coordinate 34,981,635 of NW_022196895.1, read as the reverse complement.
TTCTTTTCCCCTTCTGTCTGTGAGGGACTAAGGGCTTGCCTGAATGTCTCTACCAACTCTCGAGCTGAAAGCCATCCTCATTGTAAGATAATCAGAGCTGAGATCGGGAAGGCCCTAGGAGAGGTGGCTGTGTCATGATGGCTTTGAACAGCCTCGTGGAGTAATGGGCTACTGTGCCATCTCCAAGGTAGGTCTTTAAATTTGTCTGTTTTTGAGATAGTCTCTAATGCAGACTGTTCTCAAACTTACCATGTAGCCAAGGAAGCTGACTTTGAATTTCTGATCCCCCTAACTGGGGTGACAAGCATATGCTACCTCACCTGGGTGAGGCAGTGTGGAGGGTTGAACCTAGAACCTCATACATGCCAGGAATACACCCTACCAACTGAGCTATGTATCTTTCCTTCAGGGTAAGGGTTTTCTTTTTTTTTTTTTTTCAGTTTTTACATATATTTCCTTATTCACATGTGTGTCCATGTCCATATGCACATACTAGCACATACTATGGCACATGTGTAGAGCTCAGAGAGCAACTTGCAATAGTTCATTCTTTCTTGTACCATGTAGATCCTGGGTACTGAACTCAGGTCATAGGCTAGGGAGCAAGAACCTTTACCGGTCAGAACCAAGTCACTAGCTCAGGGTAGGTCTTTCCAAGCCTGCTCGGCCTCTGTTGTGTCTCTCTCTTGCCATCTGATGCCTTGTGCTGCCCGCAACTCTGAGGAGAGAAGACAGTCCCCACTAAATGTGACCCCTTGACCTTGGACTTCCTGTCCTCCAGAACCATGAGTTAAATCAATCTTCATTCTTTAAAAGTTACCCAGTAGGTGGCTCCATTCAGCAACAAAATATCGATTTGCTCTGTTTCTTTCCTTGACTTGAGCTTGGCTTACCAGCCATGTACCCATCTTTATAGGCTACTCCGTATGCTCAGCTTAGCTGCCATGTTTTTTGGGAAGATACACCAGAGGACAAACAGACAGACACAAAGGCAAACAGACAGACTGACAGATAAATGAGCGATTGATGCTGGCCCATCTAACGTAGCACACCATCTTTTCCTGATTCACTGATGCCGTTCTGCTGGGGCCTCCATGAAAGCTGTCATGTGCACAAGGCATCATGAGATTCTCTAAGGGTCAGAAACAGGTCCTGAGAAGGTGGGGCTTCTTCTCTGATATTCCCCCTCTGACCATCAGTTATATTCCGGTTCCATGGCCTCCTGGGGGCATCTGCAAGTATCACTCAAAAGCCAGTCCTCTATTTCAGGACCATGGGGTGGAGGTTCCAGCTGAGCTTCACTCAACAAAAATCAGACTTTAATTACATTCTGTGCAGCGTGGCTCTCCACTGACAAGGCTGTTAATTCAGGTCTGACTTCCCTGACGTTGGTTTCCAGAGAGTGAAACAGGACAATTAGAAAAGAAATTGCAGGAGGCGGCCTCATCCCCAAAGAGAAGGGTTTGCAGACAGCCAGTCTGGCTAGAGGTCAGTAGCTCTTTCCTCAGTGCCTTGAAACAGGCAGACAGACTAGCGATGAAGAAAAGAGCAGGCAGTGTTTGTCTCCCTGTGAACCTTCCCCGGGACAACCGAAGAGAAGCTTGTATGTGCCTGGGGAAACGCCTCTACAAGAACCCCGTGCCCAGAGTACTGTGGAGAGGAAGGACCCCGAAAGGAGCCCTGGGACAGCCACTGCTACTGAAGACAGAAGGCTTTAATTGAGACTTTGTAGGTAAAGTCGTAATGAACCCACGACCCTAGAGCCTTGACTCCTACCCACCGGGTAAAGGGCTTCACTAGCCCAAGATAGTGGCAAATCTACAGCACCATGCAGCAATTAGCTACCCAGTACCACAGCTCCTGCTTCCTAGATGCCCGTTTCCGTGTTTGACCAGACCTAAAGTACTGTAAGCTGTAAATCATTGTGTGTGCCACTGAGGTGAGATGTCCCCACATCCTGTCTTAGGAGATGCCAACCTACTCACAACCTGTGCATCTGAGGTTACAAAAGATTAGGCACCCCAGTGGGCCAGGAGTCCAGCTTCTACTTCCATGCCACCTCAGCAATATCTCCTCAGTGTCTCCCCTGGCTATGCAGGAGAGGACACAAGGCTTAGAGCAGTGGAGTCTGCACCTGTGGCAGGTGACACAGCTGGGGAGTCACAGAGCCTGGATCTATCCTGTGCCCAACCCCCCCCCTGCACTAACTATTGAGCCACACTGCCATTTGTTCCTCCTCCTGGGCTTGGCAAACAGAAACCACAAAGGAACCACCAAACTGTAGGAAAAAAGGAAACCTTGTTGTGTCACATCCTTTCCCATCTGGGCTCACTTGTGCCTAGGCTCATTTTTATCTCAGGCTCCCTGGGATTTACACATCTGCCCTTGGGTTGTGGAGTCAGGCAACTTCTGTAAGAAGGGTTCAGAGCTCTGGCTATTCACTTCCCGGTCCATAAGCCTGCTTGGGATGGGTCTTTCTTTTCCTGACCCATCTCTTCACTTCCCAAGCCTCCACTGGTGATTTGTGCCAGATTTCATAGCATCATCCTTGACCTTGAGCCTCATCCTTCTTCCCACATCTTCCTTGCTGCCTCCCACCTCCCTCATCATCTTAACCCTTCAGCATCTCCCTGCCTTCTTCCAAAGCCTTATTCATGTCTTAATCACTTCCTGGACCACTCACATCTCCATCTCATGAAAAAGTTTCCTAGAATTCTTGCCTCTTAAGATGAAATAATGGGATGAGATGTCTGTGTGGGAGAAAGGCGACTGGACATGTCTTCTTGCTCGCTTTGCGGCCCATTGACCTTTCCTGTTGACTGGGGATCACACACAGACAAGCACCTCTTGGCTCCCAACTCCTGTATCACATCACCGTCCGCCTTGCTTGACCTTTGGCTCTCCTTCCCCAGTTTTCCATGGTGCTAAAGGTAAATATACCCACTCAAGTCCTCCCCATCTCTTTCAGACGCTCTTATTCTCTTCCTTCCTGGCCACTGAGTCACCCTTTCCTACCACATCTCT
>NW_022196895.1:34974205-34978475 GCF_008632895.1 Mastomys coucha | reverse complement strand
CCTGATTTTACTTGCTGCTTCAGACCAACAATAAAACCATGCCTTGGGAACACTTCCTAACTGGCCAGGCCTCTCTATTGGAAATGCCTGTTCCCTCCCCCACTGACCTCCTCCTCGCTCAGCCTCTCCCATCGGAACCCATCCTCACCACACTCAGCTTCCTGACATGATCCCGCCAGGAGGAACCTAGAGACACTTGCCATATCGACATGCTTTCAATCCTGACTGACACGACTCACTTGCCGGATTCAAGTGCACACTCCGCTCGGCATAGGTCTCCTTGGTTGTAAGTCCCCAGGGAGCACAGAGATGCCTGCTGCATTCACACTTCCTACAGGCCCAGGAGGCCTCCCAATGCATGGGCTGACGACTGAGGTGCAGCTCACTGGCACAGCACAGCGTTTGTCTAATGTATGCAAGGCTCTGAGATGGACTCCCAGAACCCCCAGCACCAATTCTGAAAACAAAGAAGAAATGTAAAGAATGTCCAGTCACTAGTAGTGTGTCCGTTTTAGACTGGAGCTCCTCGAAGGCTCCTTTCATTTGATGAGAATTTACAGATCCTACTGTGAACTGAGTCTTGTGCTAAACACGGTAAACATAACAAAAAATAAATAAATAAAACAAAAATCTCCCACTTCTTGAAGCTTGTCTTTTAGCAGAAAATGTCATTTTCTAAGTAATTATATTGTTACCTACCGAATATTGTAAGCATATTAAAAACAACCTTTGGAAAAGATGCACTGTGCCAGCCCAGCTACGTTCTCAGGCCCAAAGTACTGAAATAGCAGAAAGTACTTCAAAAACAGCTTTCTAGAGATATAATTCACACATTACAATTCACCATTATAAAATACACAATTCAGTGGCTTTTAGAACATTTATAGAATCGTACAAGTATTGCCACTACTAGTTGGGGAACGTAACTATTAGCAGCTATTTCCTTTTTTTTTTTTTTTTTCATTCCCTTGCTCCCTGGAAATAACCAACCTACTTTTTGTTTCCATGAATTTGTCTATTCTGGACATTTCATATACATGGAATTCTCCAAGATGTGACTGGTGTCTTTCACGGCCCAGTTCATCATGCCGAAGCATGTAGCAGAATTTAGCTCTGTTTAATGGCTGACTAATCCATCACATGAAGGTATTTCTTGGCTCTGATGAGTAATTCCACCAACACTAGAAGACTCTTATGTGAACATATGCCTTCCTTTTTCTTGGGTAGGTACTTAGGTGTGAGATTGTTGGGTCTTGTGCTAACCCGTACTTCACCATTTAAGGAACTGCCAGCCCTTTCCAAAGTGGCCACACGATTTTGTGTTCTGAGAAGCAGCAAACGAGAGCTCCACTTCCTCCATCCTGGTCAACATTTGTTGCTGTCTACCTTTTCCCTTGAGGTCCTCTTGGTAGGTGTGACGTGGTGCAGGGCTTTGGACTTTGCATGTCCTCAGTGGCTAAAGATGTGACCATCTCTGCATGTGGAGATGAGAAAGTGTGAATTATGTTTGTGAGGCAGGTCCTGACTGGGGTACGCAGCACAACACCTGCAGGGTGTCAGCTCCTCCATTAGCTACAGCTCCCGGGAGGTATGTTTTACCGAGATTAAGCAATGCACTTTCATTGTACCTCCCCATCCCACTGCTCATACATGGTGCCCCAACTCTCTCAGAGACTAAGATGGCAAGCCTGTCATTGGCATCCAGAGAAAAACAAGAGACACAGAACAAAGAAGACAGTTGACTCAACTGCCTAGACCTGTGGGCATTGCTCTCAGCTCAGGTGATCTGAGAAAGGGCTTCCGTTCTCTTATCACATGACGAAGGTGAGGATGAGGCCTGACGGACACAAGCTGGAGTTCCCACCACTTTGGGAACAGTGGGGAGGGCAATGCCTATCGGCTTCTGAAGTTTAGAACCAAAGATGAGATTGTAGAAGAGATCTGATGGGGGTCCTCTTTACTAAACAAGCATCATGATGAGTTAAGGGCGCATCAAACACAAAGCCCTCCCAAACTGTGGGTCACAGGGAGTGCTTGGTTGAACGGGTCCATTAGCTGGTGAGTGGGTGTACTCTGATACTGTTCCCATATGATGTGAGCCAGAGGCCACTGTGGAGTGACCCTACAGTGGGGTCAGGGGCAGACCTCCTGGGTGGGGAGGCAAAGGCCCATAGCCAGAAAGAGTTGGTCAGCCAAGGAGCCGCCCTTAGCCCCAACACAGCCAAGAGAGACCAGCAGCCCCAGTTTGAGTCATAAAGGCAAAGGAATGGGCAGACTAAGACAGGCTGAGGCCCAGAGCAAGAGCCTTGGAAGACAAGCTCTTCTCTTTTGGAGAGGCAGAGGGGCCCTGACTCCTCTCTCCCATCACCACTGAGGTCCAGGGAGGGTAAAGCTGGAGAAGTCTGAGGGACAACACATGGCCTAAGAAGATGTATGATAGGCAAGGTATTTTTAGCCACCGAATAGCCTGAGGTACAAGAAACAGCCGTCATGTTATACAGAGAGCTCAAGAATTGGACTTCCATAAGCTGGCTCTGCATTGAGTCCCCTGTACTCTGCTGATGAGATGACATGTCTAATTAATGAAAATGCCCTCAGTCGTTTTCAGGGACAACTGGAGTCAAAGGAGAATATAACTCTCCCCAGTCCCCACTCCAGAGAGAGAGAGAGAGAGAGAGAGAGAGAGAGAGAGAGAGAGAGAGAGCAAGAGAGAGAGAGAGGAAGCCTCTCATCTTTGACAGTGAAAACCAGCTTGAAGTATGTGTCTCTGGTTGCCAGTCTTTCAGAAAGCCACTTGGAGGAGCCATGCTTAAAGACACATGCTTAAAGGCTTATAAGACCTTACCTTGTCCCACATGCTAGGCCAGCTCACCCCATGTGCCCTAAGTCTTCCCAGAAATCCACGCAAGCAGATAGAGCGACGGATATTTCATGGACATAGAAACTGGAGCCTTGGTGAGGCTTCCCAGGACCTGGTAAAAGGCAGGGCCAGCATTTGATTTCACTGAAGAGGCTGAGTGCTTAGCTGCTCTGTTCTGCCTCTCTCTGTTCTGCTAAGAAAAAAAAAAAAGTTACCCTTAGGGCTCTAAGTAAGGGCTGTTCCTTGAAGACAAATACAAAAATACTTCCATGTGTAAAATACATACTCATTTCACATACATACACACACACATACACACACACACACACACACACACACACACACACACACACACAAAGGTAGTTAACCACAAAGGTGGTAGAGAGCCTGAGAGCTTCATTTCAGCCCTCTTCAACACACACACACGTTAATTCTGTCTGCTTCAAGGCTTCAGCACTGTTAGTTTTGTAACTGCTCCTAAAAGACACCATACTGAGCTCAGCCCGCATCCTTCTACCCAGGCACGCATGTGTCTATCCATCCAGTTTCTCATCTTACAGGTTTTTTTAAAGATGTATTTATTTATTATATGTAAGTACACTGTGGCTGTCTTCAGACACACCAGGAGAGGGCATCAGATCTCATTATAGATGGTTGTGAGCCACCATGTGGTTGCTGGGATTTGAACTCAGGACCGTTGGAAGAGCAGTCAGTGCTCTTAACTGCTGAGCCATCTCTCCAGCCTCCTCTTGCAGGTTTTTAACTTACTCTGCGCCAGGCCTTGGCAACCCAAATGTCCAGGAGATCCCCCCTCCTACCCCTGAGGAGCACAATCAAAAGACCTCCCACCCCTCAGGAACCAGTACATACAGACACCACTTACAGATCCCAGGACTATGGCCCTCTGCATCCTGCGTCCTACCCCTTCCTTCTGGTCTAGGAGTGCAAGGCATGCACATCACTCTTCAAAGATCTTGCCTGTCCATCTGACTTTTCATTCCTATTTGGTCCCTTGATAGTAAACAGAATATCTTCCATATGCAATCTGCTGTTTTTCTTTTTTTTTTGTCCGATGATGATGATGAAGTATGTGTGTGTGTGTGTGTGTGTGTGGCCCTGCTACAATGTGCTCCCCTCAGTGTGAAGACCAAAGCTAATCACACAGGGTATCTATCTCTAAGGCCTAACTTACCTCCAGTACCTAGTCTGATGCTTGAATAAACAAAGGTTGCTGTATTCTTTCCAGTCAAGTTGTTAAATTCGGGCTTAGACTCTAGGCAATAAAAACTAAAAGTGGAAATTTGATCAAGGGTAAGGTATGATCAGATCTGCGGTTTATAAGGAAAAGGTGTGGACAAAGTATGGAAGGAGAAGAAGAAGAAGAAGAAGAAGAAGAAGAAGAAGAAGAAG
>NW_022196895.1:34969702-34973860 GCF_008632895.1 Mastomys coucha | reverse complement strand
AAGAGGAAGAGGAAGAGGAAGAGGAAGAAGAAGAGGAAGAGGAAGAGGAAGAGGAAGAGGAAGAAGAAAGAAGAAGAAAAAGAAGAAGAAGAAGAAGTGGTGTAGAAGCAACTCCTGCTGGTAAGCTGAGGATTCACTGGCCTGAGTAATGACAATGACGGCAGAGAGGGAAATTTTGATAGGTGGGATCCTGACAAAATGCCTATAAACAGTCAGTGACAGGAAGTGTGGCCACAGCTGCACTGGGGGCGACTTTGCAAGCCCCACACTGCCATCAATCAAGAGGGTGAGACAAGAAGCAGGGGACAGTGGGTGTTTTCAGGTTGGGTGGGGCTCCCCCTTCTGGAATAGGTCCTCAGTAGCCACAGTACTATCTTAAGACTGCACACTGCCTAAGGATGCTCCTTGGAGGAGGTGGGAGCTATGGCTCTGGGGGATTGGGGTGAGGAGCAGGAAAGAATCTAGGAGACATGGTAGTCTCTGGAGTTGGTAAGGGCACTCAGAGAAAACATACATATTGATAAAGACTCCCTAGGCAGGTGCTTAAGGCTGCCATACTTCGAAGAGTAGCTAAAGGAACAGGTGCTAGGCCTGGGCATTCAGAGAAAGAGCCAGAAGCCTAAGTTACTGGGGAGACCAGAGAAGGGGAAGGGGCGTTCTCTAGGGGTAGCATTCAAAGTTCTGGGCCCATTCTGCTGACTTCTTTTGGAGAGCTCGGATGAGAAGCTAAAGGGAGGCACATGCGAGAGCCCTGGGGGATTCCCTGGAAAATTGATCAGGTGGCAGGGACCTTTCATAGAAGCAAAGGCGGTGTGACAGAGCTGTGGAGAGAATCAGGACACCGGGAAGTCACAGTGAACTTCCCGTGGTTGCAGATGGTTTGGAGAGGGCCCAGATGTGGAAGAGCAACCAGATTAAAGTTGAGTCCTCCTCCGTTCATTCTGCTTCCTTGAGGAATTCTTCAGAGTTCCCTCTCCATGATGATTTCTAAAGCACCCCTGAGAGAATTCCACACTCAAGATTCCATTTTCTCTATGCTTTAATGCTCATAGGTGACTATCATGTGCTCGGCTAAATAACTTGGTTTCTCATTGCGTTACTGATGCTGCGTGGTTTCCGTATTTTTTTTTCCTTCTGCACACAGCTCTGCGCACATAATTGTGCTGCTTCCCCAAAGGGCTCCTTGAGTCCATCCCCTCTCCTATTAAAGACTGGGACTGAGAAGTGCAGGGAAGAAAAAACATGGAAGCTTGTATATATTGGCTGAAAATGGGGATTTAAAAGTATTCCAACTTGATGACTGCACTGGTTTCTTTTTAATCGAGATGCAGGCTGTAGGCGATGTATTTATGCAAAAGCAACTCTGATTAACCTGATGTGATATGTCCCAGATGGAAACGCATCTCAAGGACAGAACATGATGGTCTACCTTCTTCTCAGTCTAACTATCTCCTACGCCCAGCCAAATATGTGAAGGGGACACTGCCTCCTTGTGGCATTTTTATACTGTTAAGAGTATGGCATGTTAGTTGTCCACAGATTTCAGGGTTCAAGTCAATTAAAATGTTTTGTGAACATGACAATATCTCTGGGACTTGGTATTTAATACATGAAGTCATCAGTTTAATTGTCTTTTCACAAGATTATCTTTGGCACAGAGTGGGGAAGCCCTCTCCACTCCCCGCAGAGAACACAAAAGCCTTCAGAGAAAGAACAAAAACCAGGCAAAAAGGACCCCTGGCTCACCCTGCAGGAGGCAACACACTTGTCTGAGAGCGCCCTCTTCTGGCTCTAGGCCCTATTGCATCATCACCAGTCCAACCCAGCCAAGGGCAAGAGGAGCCTGTTTCATCTTCACTAACATCAATAAACCTTTGATTTTCTTATGCTGAAGCCACTGAAACCCCAAGGCATTCTCTTTTGATATTTGTGCTATATTTTCACTTTGGGTAGAGCCCTCTTCTCCAGGGATGAGTCCTTGGTGACTACATTTTTTTTTTTTAATTTCCTCCTTAGATCTGAGTTGAGCCATCAGAATTCCATTTGCATTTATTTATTAGTGGTCAGGAAGACAATCCGAAACTTTGGATACACAGGAAGTAGATTTATAAATAAAAGCAGAAAGGTACAGTGCTACTCATTACACATCATGTATGCCTAGGACTCAGGTTTTCTGACCACTTTGCAAAGCTGGCCTCCTTGACTTTCCTGCCTTCATCTAGTAATATTTTCTGAGTACCTACTGTGTGAGAAGAAATGTGCTAGAGCCATCTTTGCAGCCAGAAAGCTGTGAACAGCATCACTTTCCACACCGTTATTGCTAACTGGGCAGGAGTTTTATTTGTGAAGTACTTGAACATCTACGCACATCCTAACTGCTTACTGGAGCCCTGGGTGTTAATCTGTCCTATTGTGTGACTGTTCAATTTAGCTAGGCTAATTCTTGCAGTTCCAAAGCGGCTTCTTTATAGCATCCTTAAAGGAGACTATTCAGTCCTCCAAGGACCAGGCTCATGGTCTGTTGGGAGGAGCCAGCACACACACACACACACACACACACACACACACACACACACACACACACACAAAAGCAACTTTTCCAAGTAACTGTTTTCCCTGGAGCTCTGAGAGCAAAGCTGAGGCCAGGACTTGTTTGGATGCAGGAGTCTGTGGTTACCTGGCACTAACTCCAAAAAGCCCGCTGGTGAGCCACAGGTCTGTAACCCTCTGCCTCTGCCTAGTCACCTTGCCCGGCTTCTTCTGTTCTTCCTCCAGGCAGAAATGGAACCTCCTTCTCCCTCCTTTCTTTCTCATGCGGAGGCCTATCTGCCTGATAGAGGGATAGACCCAGGCTGTCCTAGCCAGGCCTATCTGCCTGAGAGAGGGATAGACCCAGGCTGTCCTAGCCAGGCCTCAGTGTGCATGGAAGACAGTAAAGCAGTAAACAACAGTGCTGGCAGGTAAGCTTAAAAGTGTCATGCCAGAGAGATACGAAAAGTGACCCACTCAAGACCAAGGACTGTGACGAACCAAATTTCAATACAGTGTCCAATGAGTGCTCATCAGCTCCTTCTGCCCGGACTTACTCTAGACTTCAGCTGGACCAGAGAGTCAGAGATGCGCATAGATTTACAACCCCAATACTGATGCTTCTCGGAGAAAACTGTGTGTGTCCTAGTCTACTGCCATGGCGCTAATATCTCTCTCTCTCCCTTTCCCTCTCTCCCTCTCTCCCTCTCTCCCTCTCTCCCTCTCTCCCTCTCTCCCTCTCTCTCTCTCTCTCTCTTCCCCCTCTCTTTCTCTCCACTGTCAGTAAACCTGACTTTTGAAGAAAGCTATTATTCTCTCTAAAACCATTCCATTTTCCAAGACATCTGGAAGAGGGCTACGTTTTATAGGGTTGTTTCATCCAAAGTTCCAATATTTCCAGCACCCTTTCTGAAGCCACATTGTTCAATCAATCCCAGCTCATGCAGCCCAGCTCCTCAAATATTTATTGAGCTGAGCAGTGCTTTAGGAAAAGGCCTGGGCCCACCCTCAGGAAACGCATGAACCGAGAGTGAGACACGGCAAACAACTTTTCAGTGCCGCACGAGTAGGCGCAAGGAGAGGCTGCCACATCCGGGAGCACCGTGGAGCTACTGTCTGGAGGGATGGCCAGATGTTAATTGGAAAATTACTCAAATAAAAGGAGAATCTGGAGTCTGAGCTGTGTCGTGGAGGAGAGGCAGGTGGTGCCCTGCAGCTTTAATGCCGATCAGGCTCGGTTGGAGGAGCATTAGGTGAATTGGCTGAAAGAGTGTTCCAGGCACAGGAAGAATGGAAAAGTGGCAGGGGGCCACAGAGAGCTGCATTAGTAACTTATCACTGTGACCAAATACCTGACCAGAAGCTACTTAAGGGAAGAGGGGTTGACTTTGCCCTGGGGATTAAAAAGGGATACAGTCCATCTCTGTGTGGCCCGGAGTGTGAGGCAGATGACCAGATTCCAGCAGTTAGGAAGCAAAGAGCTGGCAGGAGGTGGAACAGGCAGGCCCACCCTCAAAGGACCCATGTCCTCTTGAAAGGCCTCACCTAAAGAATCATAACCTGGGCTGGTGAGATGGCTCAGCGGGTAAGAGCACCAATTGCTCTTCCAAAGGTCCTGAGTTCAAATCC
>NW_022196895.1:34932118-34967118 GCF_008632895.1 Mastomys coucha | reverse complement strand
ATTCAAAGGATGATGGGTCTGAAGACAGAGTTTTGCCATAAATAGCTTCATGTGGAGAAAATACAAATGAAAAGGCCATTGTGGGGTATGAAGAGAATCACACAAAACAACTGGGGTGACTTTGCAGGTCTGCTGGACAGAGAAGGACAGAGCCAAGGTCCTTCCTTCAGACATGACGCAAAAAAAAAAAAAACAAGAGAATGCAGGAAAATGGGAAAGCCCCTCTGCCCAGAGTTTGTGCTCAGTGGAAAACAGAAATATTGGGTCATTCAAATAGGAAAGAGAATAAAGAAGCCAAGAAAGAGTATGGTTCCTGAAGTCTGCTTGGCTTGGTGACCGCTGTATTAAGAAACCATCTAAGTGGGCCAATGTTCCAAGAAGGCCCAGGAAAGCCAGTGGTAGTTATTGAAGTAAATGTGAGAGAGCCAGATGTTGCGACACAAGGAGACAATCATGTCCAAGTTATCGACAATCCAGGAAAGGATGGGCCCACACAAGGCCTTGCTGATTTGACAGTTGTTTCATCAAGAGTGTCATGGTGAAGATGCCCGCTGCCTCTTGACTGCTCTGTGGCCTCAGAACCACACTCCTCAGTCTGAGGGACACTCCTCTTCTGTCCTACAGACAGAGCAAGCACAGACTGCCCACTTCACAGCATTTATCCCTCAGGAATTCTGCTTTCTACTGGCCCAGGGCTTCTGAAATGGAATTTGTTCATGAGTCACCTATGAGGCATCTTGAGAACTTGAGGATCAAGGAGGACTCTTCAGAAGCAGTGGCATCAGAATTGACACCTGAACAATGAGAGGGTCAACAATCAAATAGCTAAGAGACGAAGGACATCTGGGGTTCAGGGACTAGTGTTTGGAGCAAAGGGAATAGCGACTGTCTGTTGCTGGGAAGGCAAGGAAAGCTGCAGCATGGTTGGAGCACCGCTGGCAAGCAGAGAAAGTAGAATGACTGGGCCAGGGAGAGCCCAGAAGCTGCTCAGCCCACAAAACACACATCCCATCACCGAGCTCACTGAGCTATGTCCTCAGCCTCGATGGGAGCATTTTGAGCAAGCAAAGGGACATAATCTATCTCAAGAAAATTGATCCAGAAGCATAGCAATTGAACGCAGGTGGCCCGGGGACATGGTGGCAGCCATGGAGAAAGAAGAAGTCAGAATGATGACATACTTCGGAGACGGAACTTGATGATGAGTTAGATGAGGAAGGGGTGAAATGCCCTCTTATTATTACATGCTCTGCTGGGTTACAGATTCTGAAAATGAAGAAATGGTGGGAAGTCAGATATCGGGTACTGGGAGTCTTGATATGCAAGCTGACAGATTCCTACAAAATGAGAGAGTACCTGAGAGCGAAGAGGGATGACCATGGAGGGAGGCTGGGCTGTGGCCTGAGCTCAGGAGGATGGTAGAGGTAGAAGCTAAGGCCTGTAGGCTACGTAGCATGGACGAAGGAGTGAAAGCGTGTACATAGATGGAGAAGGGGAGAGCATAGAGATGTGGAGGACAGCGTGTAGAAGGAGAAGGGGAGGAGAGCATGCAGACAGAGAAGCAGAGAGGGTGTGGGAAGAGGATGGCAACAAAGAGGAGGAAGAAGACATAGCCAACAATGGCGGCCACCATCAATGGAATGTCAACCACATGCCAGACACCACAGTAGACATTTTCTACCAATTTTCATTATTACCTTATCCCAATGATCCTGGAGGAGGTATGGCTATTTTACTCACTCCAGAGATGAGGGAGGAGCCTCAGGGTACAGATCTGGGTGGGGTTGGGGCCGGTAAGTTACTTAGGGTCACTGGGTTAGGGACTTCAAGAGCTGAGATTCAGATCCATCTCTAGTCTCCCACCTTCTGATCTTGGTTCAGGGACATTGCTCCCATCGAGCCTGCCACAGCAGAGGAACGAGATGTCTCCTGGCACCCCAGAGAGCAAGGTGCTGAGTGATGAGCTAATTTGGAAGTGTAACTCAAAACCCTTCTGTGACTGAGCTGTCTCAGAGCCCGATGTACTCATCCATCACCGGGAGTATTCACACCATTGTGTCTGGCCCTACCTAAAGGACTTTTTTATTGTCTGCCCTTCTTCATGAGTAATGCCACTTTCCATTTTAAGCAGGGACCTTCAGGAGATGACCACAGTGTAAGCCATGATTTAAAGCTAAGCATTGCCTGGGTAGTTACTCACCCCCTTCAGTGTGGCTGGCACACACCCTCCCACCAGGGACACTGCTGGAAGACCTGCTTGCCTGCTGAAACCTGAAGGCAATCTGGATGCCCCAGAGTCCGACTGGGCATGGTGCCAGGATATGTGGAAGCTGGTGGCTTGGCCGGTGCTCCACCTGAAATGCTGGCTGGTTCTGAGCCTCCTGTGTATACTAAAGTTGTGTTACTTATCTGTGTGGCATCTGCTGAGGGCCTACTACGTGCCAGGCACTCTGGTTCTCTGCTAGAGCAGCTGCACAGCTACCAGTCTAGGGAAGATAAACAGGCAAGTATAGTAAAATGTCACAACCAATAGATAAAATATGTAATCCAGCAGTCCAGGGAGATTTGGGGACCAGCAGCCATAGGACTCGATGCCATGGTAGGCAAGGAGGACAAAGAAAATGTTGGCTGGTTTTCAGAATTGTAGGCTAACAAAACAAGCTAAGGAGAGAAGTTTGAGGTTTATTCCAAGAGTCACTGGGAAGGCAACGTAGCCCCGAGTTACAACGTAGGCATCTTTCACCCAGACAAGACGTGTGTGTCTGTGTGTGTGTGTGTGTGTGTGTGTGTGTGTGTTTGTGTGTGTGTGTGAGAGAGAGAGAGAGACAGAGAGAGAGAGAGACAGAGAGAGACAGAGACAGAGACAGAGACAGAGAGAGACAGAGACAGAGACAGAGACAGAGACAGAGATGGAGACAGAGGTGTGTGCACGAAAATAATGATGAAGATGGGTGGGGCTGAAGATGCTGGGCAGTCAAGGATGACAAATGTCCAGAGAAGCAGGTAGAAGTGGGGAAGGTAGGGAGGAAAAGGCTGGCTCTGGATGACCTAAGACTGTCTGAGTCAGAGAAGCCAGGAGGCCCAGCTTAAAGAGAGCCCAGGCTTCCTGAGGGAAGCAGGCACCAGGCACAGCCAGGCTCCTAGGGGGTTCCTGGCCAGAGACATCTAATCTCTGAAGGTTCTACCACCTCTTCGGAACGCCTACCACACGCCAGCAGGTAAGGAGAAACTATGTTCTAAGTCTCTTGTATTTATGTGCTCCTGGGGCCATTCTGGAGGGCACAGTTTTCGCTGTATGTATGACTCTGGGCTTATAGAGCCAGTTAACTCAGAACCATGTTCCTCACGTGGTAGGTGGCAAAGATGAGGAGAAGCTAAAGGGCATGAGAGCAGCCGGCCTTGCAGGGCTGTGCCGACACAGACTGACAACATTGTCTATTGTCCCCTTCTTAGTACACTTGCTGGTTTGCAGGTGAAAGACTGGTGCACAGTGGCTAATGGTATGACTCAGATTCTGTAGTGGGCATGGTGGGACCAGGGTTCAAGTGCAGATGCAGCTGACGACAGCTGTATGTTGGCAGGGTCATGAGGAAGTGAGGGTTAGATGAAGTCAGGTGACCATCTGAAAAGACTCTCTTCTCCCATGCTAAGTGCATAGCAAGTCTTCCCTGCACCATAACCCCTCTCATTTGAACCTTAAGATCAGCTACTGAGAAAGTTCAAGTTTCATTTGCGAGGGGGTCCCCGCTTTCCTAGAGGGAGCCTTAAAAAAGAAACTTTCAGCACGAACTCAAGGCATTAAGCTCTGGACTAGCAAGGGGGATGCCCAGCATTTTTAAAATTAATTATTAAAATTTCCTTGGTTATATAAAAAGGGTTCCTTATAAATTGTACAAAAATAATACAACACACACAAAAAATAAAACCATTGATATTAAACAATAAACTGTTAAAGGTCTCTTAGCTATAATCTTACCATTCAGTGCTGGCTATGATCATATTTTAAGGGGTGTATATGTTCCATAGTGTGCATGTGTGTGCAAATGTATGTATGTAACTTGTAGTCTCCCCTTCCTACCATACTCATTGGTATTGCCTTTTGAAATCAGAGTTCTTAATATCTGAAATCATTATCACCTGATTTAATCTTTGTCCTTAAGAGAGACATGTGCGCTAATATACAAGTTTGGGAGTTCACTAAGGATCAGCAGAACATGGCAGTGACTACCACTTTGTTCAAATGGTTGGACACCAACCGGATACAGTTTATGGGGAGGGATGTGATTAGCACTTTTCCTTACCTACTAAAGTCTGTTTCTTTGTTTTTCTCATGTGGCTGAGGATGACTCTGAGCTCACCATTCTCCTCCCACTGCCCAAGGGCTAGGATTACAGGTGTACGCCACAACATTGGGTTTAGATGATACTGGGAAGTGAATCCAGGATCACTGAGCTACACCCTTAGCCCCAAGGACCCAACTATTATTAACTACTGACACCACACCACAAACAGAGCCCCACAACTTAGTCATCCTGACTAACTAGAACTATGGGCTCAATATCCTCTGATTTCTATTACCTTTCTGCAGGCTCCACTACCTTCTGTTGCTATGAATTTGACTTGTTTTATATTTGACATATAAGCAAGATCTGTGCTCTTTGTCTTTCTGAACCTGACTTATCTGCTTACTTAATGTCCCCGGGTTCATCCATCTTCTTTTGATTAAGGCTAAAGAGTATTCCATCTGTTGATGGACATCTAGGCTGATTCCTAACCTTGGTTGCAGTAGATGCAAGATAAAAATATCTTGGTTGCAATAGATGTGGGGATAAAGATGTCTATTTAATATAGTGATCTCAATAGATTCGATAGTGGAACCACTTACCATCTCTTCAGGCCCAAGGATTTCTTTATTTTTATTTTATGTGTATGAATATTTGCCTGCATGTATGTCTGTATATCATATAAATGCCTGCATCCATGTAGGCCAGAAGAAGAAGTTGAATTGTCTGGGACTGAAGTTATGGATGGTTGTAAGTTACTGTGTGGGTGCTAGGAACTGATCCCTGGTACTCTGCAGGAGTAGACAGTGCCTTTAACTACTGAGCCATGTTTCCATCCCTACCCCTACCCCCAGCCCATTATTAAGAAGTTTTTTCTTATGTATTTTCTTCTAGTAGTTTATAGTTTTGGCTTTATACGTCAGATGCCCATCCATTTTGAGTTGATCTTTTTATATTATACGACCCAACATATTTATTAAACATGTGTTACATGCCAGACCTAGGTGAGAAACTGGGAAATAAAAGCTGACCGAGACAGACAGGGGCTCTATCCCTCATGCAGACAGCCAGACAGCAAGCATGAGGCTTGCTCCGAGTCTAAGGGAAAAGCAGAAGTGCCCTGTCTTTCCAAGATGGGGGTGGGGGGATGGAGGGGTGGAGATAGGGCTGGTGCAGAGAGCTCTAGGCCAACAAGAAAGCAAGATCAAAGGTGAACACAATGTTGGCATATTTTGGAACTGGAAGTTCACCCTTGTTGGAAGCCACTGGTGGATGTGATGCCAGGGAACTCTTGGGCCATCTGTCTTCTCTCAATTCAAAGACCAGGAAACAGCTCAAATATACACTCTGCAGGTGTGCTCGCCAATGGAGAATGGGGCCGGAACACAGTAGATTCTCCGCAGCCATGTGTAGAATAAATGAAAGAGGTCAGGCAGGTGGTCTCAGCCATCTTCTCTGGCATCACCAAGTGCCAAGGGAAACAGGTGTGACTAGGGATTTAGAGCACTGGTTGTCTTCCCTGGCCATATCCCTCCTGGAAATGACAGCAGTTTTCAGAATAGTTAGAACCATGTCGCTGGAAGGCTGAAGTATGGGGCCGTCTGTCTAGGCTCCCATAAGTGGAAAACAGGCAAAAGAGGAGTGGACAATGGTCCCAGTGCCCAGCCTGGCACAAGAGGGTGAGCTGGCTCCTCTGCTAGGTGTCATTGCCTGAGCTATAATTATGTCTCGTCTCAGTCAGCTGCTTCACATCTGAGTCCCACATTCCCAAGACATGCTGCCACCTTCTTAGAGAAGGTGCCTAGACTGACATCCCCCAAATATTCCGGTCAGGCAGCTGTGAAGACTGATTTTGCCCTTGGCAAACACACCCACACATGGGAGGCTTCCTTACCTACTATGTGGGCTTCTGCATGCACACCCCTGTTCTACCTGTTCACCATGCCACTCAACAGCCAGAGTGACCTTTTAAAAATTGCAAATCTGATGATGTCACCGCCCAGGCTACCTTGTCTGGTCTTTTCCCATAGTCCTGCCAATAAAGGCCCACAGAGCTGCAAGTAATTCGCCAGCTGCTCTAGCCACAACCTTCTCTTCTCCTCCCTGATGGATTCTTTAGTTCCTCGACTGAAATATTCTCCTTCTGGACTCAGTACTTTTGTATATGCCTTTCTCTACTGCCTTCCGGGAGGAACAACCCTTTCTCTGGGACACCTTGCCATCTCTCAGGCTCTGTAGATGGATTGTCATGCGGCTCCCTGAAGGCCTTCCACTTCACTGTTCTGACGTCGAGTTCATCCAGAATCCCTTGGAATTTGAACTTCAAGAGTGCCTCATTATGTGTGTCTTACTCTCTATTACTTTCCTCATGCCTGGCACTACTAGGTGCTCATCAAGGCATGTTACATGAAGGCATACACATTCAGATTCTTGAACCCGTGGAAGCAACCTCTCCAAATAAAATGAGGGCAGAAAGAAGCTAAAACGCAGTGCTACTGTCTTGTTTCAGCACTGTCATTTCATCTGGGGTGGGGTGGCCTGCTTCTGTGCTGTGGGTAGGCCTGAGTTAATTCTTCAGAACCACTTGCTGGCTTAGCTCAGAACAGTCTGGGACTTTGTGGTAGGCCATGCCAAAGCAAAGCCTCGGAAAAAACCCCACAAACATCAGACCATGTCCAGGTGCTTCTGCATGGCCCCAGCCTCCTGCCACACAACAGAGCAAGAGCAAGGAGCCTGCCCTCCTCCTGCCCCGTGCTCTGTTTTGGTTCCTCCTCCAACCCCCTCCCAGTAGCAACAACAATTATTCAGTAAAGAAAATAAGAGTAATGGAAAGAAAGAGAAAAAAATAAACATTGAAATGGGCAGTGTCCCTTAGCTATTGCTTAAACACACACACACACACACACACACACACACACACACACACACACACACACACACAGAATAGATTTGGAGACATTTCAGTGACTTTGCTAAAGGAAGAAAAATAATCAAGTTTGTTCCTCTTAGGTGGCACCACTTTTCTTTATGTTATCACAAAAAGAGAGTTACTAGGCCCACGGTTCACACAGAGTCCCCTGGGGTAACCTGCTAGAGGAGAGGTTCCCAGGGTTACTTGGCCCAGTGCATTAGAATTAAGAAGAGGGATGGTCCACGCACAGAAGAAAGCTCAGGATGTGAGCAGCATGGTGGGTCCTGCGCTGATACCAGGAGAGGCAGCTGAGAAGGGAGCTCCACTAGCCCAGGAATTCCAAAGGCAGGTGCCAAAGAGGCTGAACAGAGAAAAATGCCACACATCAGACTATGACACGCAGACAGATGGAATCTCCTGGTCCCTCTTCTAGTGCAAGTGGGAAAAAAAGGGACAGATTCCACTAATTCACTAAGTTAGCACCACCTGAACTAAAGCTAGCAGCAGGGACCTGTGGCAGACAGACTAGGAAGGCAATGGTGGCAGTGGGATTGGACAGGAGCTGGTAGTCGCTTCGTGTCCATCAAGACCTTTGTGTATGTGGAGTGTGTTTCATGCATTAGGTCAATTACTCCACCTGGACACCTCCCACAAGATTAGTACGGTCATTAGTCTCTGAGAGAGAATGTTGAGATTCAGGGGATCCAAGGGACTTGCCTAGAGTGAACTGGTGCCAAGCTAGATGGGAAGCCAGGTCCCCAAATTTGGAGTAACTGATGTAAACTGTTATAGTGTATCTTCCTGATTTCCTGGTGCTTATAATCAAGTGGAAAAGGCCTCATAAGATAAGCCTGCTGCTCTTCCAAACGCTTCCAGACCCGTCAAGTTCTGCTTAAAGTGTGCTATCGTTCCTAGCCCCAACTTCTGAGCTCTCCCACACTCCTCCCACAAGTCAGTTCCAAAGGCTTACAAACCACATGCTCAGGTTTATCAGTGACAACCCCACTCCTTGTACCAACTTTCTGTACTGGTTAATTCTTATGCTGCTGTGGTAAAACATGCTGGCAAAAACAGCCTAAGGAAGGAAAGGTTTATTTTGGTTTAAAGTCTGAGGATAAAGTCCACCATTCAGGGAAGACACGCTAGCAGGAACATGAGGTTGCTGGTTGAACTGTGTCCTCATTCCAGAATCAGACAGGGATGAATGCTAGCGCTCAGCTCACTTTTCCCCTTTTTATGCAGTCCAGAACTCTAACCTACATGATGCCATAGGTTGGGTCCTCCCAATTTATTCAACCAAATGAAGAAAATCCCCCACAGCTATGCCCAGAGATCTATCTCTTCAGACATTCTAGATCCTGTTGACAATCAATATTAACCATTATAATGTTTATATAAGTGTATGTTTATATAATTTTATAAAATATTTACATTTTTAATATAAAAATTAACAGGAGAGCCCAGCACCATGGCACACAACTTATAAACCCAGCACTCAGGAGATAGAGGAAGGGGGATCAGGAAATCAAGGCAAGCCTCTAGTACACAGAAAGTTCGAGGCCAGCTTGAACTACATGAGACTCTGTCCAAAAGAAAAGAAAATGTAATGGGAATTAATTCTGGCAGAGATAATCATATACCTTAAAATATTTTTGTCATTATGTATATATTCTAATTTTCCTATCTTTGCCTACCTATATGAATTGTCCACCTCCTGTTTATGTGTTGAATTGATAGGGCAGAGCTAAAATTAGCCCTGTTCCCCAAGTATGGGGGAACCATACCCCGTGGCACAGGAGAAGACATGTGTCTTAGAGATGCTGTGACCACAAATGAAAGCCCCTGCTGAGTCTCCGGTTTTTTGTTGTTCAAGGAGAATGTCCTTGTTTGGGATCTTTATGTTCCCAACTCCCTGGAAGCACTGCTATTCTGTTGGTAACCTAAAGCACTCTGTGGGCAGGATGCAACCAAAGGCAAGATGGACGAATCAGCGACACTCTTCCTTCAAGGAATTTATAGCTGACTTGGACTTACGCAATTACTCCACAGAGTTAGTTTCCTTTAGTAAGGAGAATTAAGTTCAATCTGACAAGTTGCAAGTAAGGGAGCTTATATGGGAAGGAAGAAGGGAAGCCTCACACCTGTGCTGAAGGCAGTGGGAGAGACATGAGCTCTGGGGAGGAAAGAGCCTCCCCTCCTGGAGGATCATCCTAGCAGCTTGATTTCCTCCCATCTTCTCATTTTAATGCACAAACAACAGCATCAAAATAATAAATGAGCAATTGACTAAAGTAATGGTCCAGCCAGCATGGGGGGTAATTTCAGAACGGAAATCTGAGTCTGGCCAGATAGTCTGCTGAGAGAATGATTGAAGAGAGAAGCTCCTAGAAGCAGATAAAATTTCTTTGTAATGTTTGCCTTGAGGAAAGGCATCCTTTCACAGGAAGAAGGCCAAATCCGGTCTATTTTTGTAGGAGCATTTCAAGTGGTCAGTCGACTTATTTCCTGTGGTTCCCAGAAATTCTGCAGCTGACTCTGAAGAGGATGTTGGTGATAGGGAACGGGGACTTGATGAGTGAGAATCAGTAATTATCTCTATATTTGCCTCTTTTTTTTTCTATAAAAATAGTCTAGGGGAAAGCCACCTGTTTAAAAAGTGCAAGGTTCATTACAAAAGAGCTTAGGGAGGCACATGAAAATCCCTCAGTGTGGCAGAGTCCTTGGGTCTTGACAATTTGCAAGCTGAAATTTTATTTATCTGCTCATTCTCTCTCACCCTTTTCCTCATCACCTAACAAGCATTTGGGCCAACCCTTGAGGACTAAGAAGAAGGTGAAGAAAAGTGGGCTCTACCCCTAGGAGCTCAGTGTCTAAGAAAGGAGACACACCAAAAGGGAACTCATAGTGAGGGATAAATAATTCATTACAAGTGGTGGTAAGGAAGAGAAGAACAGGAGGCTGCACAGCCTGGAGAGATGGCTCAGTGGTTTACAGCTACTCTTGCAGGGACCCCATGTTTGACTCCCAGTACCTACATGATGGCTTACAACTACCCATAACTCAAGTTCCAGGGAACCCCCCACACCATCTTCTAACTTCTGTGGATACTAGGTATGAACATGGTGCACATACACACATGCAGGCAAAATATTTGTACAAAGAAATCTTTCAAAAACTGATCAATATATTTTAGAGAGGGAAGGAGAACATAGGGGGAAAGGGGCACTAAACTTGGGTGAGGAGGTCAAAGACCATCTCTGAGGAGGTGGCCCCTCAGCCACCATCGAAAGGGTGAGTAGAAGCCAGCCAATAGCTACTGCTAGGAAAAGACATTGCTGGAAAGGGAACTGTTTGTTGGAAGACTATATGGTGAATGAACGTAGGATCTAAGGGTAGATGAGGAGGAGGCTGGAATATGGGACCAAAGTAGTGTGGGGATGTCCTGGGCCACATAGCATCATAAGGCCCAACCAGGATTTAGATTTTGCTTCATAGAAATGCAAAATTATAGAAAATTTAAGCCAGGGAATGATCAACCTGAAACAGGTTTTTAGAGCTCTCGCTGACACTGTGCATTAAGTAACATAATGAATCATATAAGAAAAGTGGGCTCAGATGGGCGTGGTAGCACACACCTTTAATCCCAGCACTTGAGAGGCAGAGGCAGGTGGAACTTTGTGAGTTCGGGGCCAGCCTGGTCTATATAGTGAGTTCCAGGACAGCCAGGGCTACACAGTAAGAGCCTGCCTCAAAAACAAAAACAAAGAAAAAATAAAATCAAAGGAAAGGAAAGAAAAGAAAAGTAAAGAAAAGAAAAAGAACAAGAGACAGAAGTGAAGATGTGTAGCCCAGTGCAGAAAGTGCCAAAGGAGCTGGTAATGAGGTGTACATTTGTTACGCCTTCAATGGAGTCAGAGTCTGACTGGTGTACCTCAGCGATGTCAGGCAGCTAATAAGGCTGGGACTGGGGTAACATGAAGGAAGCCATTGTTGTAGGCTTACTTAGCAATCATGCAATACTTTATTTAAAAAATTCAATGTAATGGGGGAAATATGTATATTAGAAATAATAACAATAATAATGAGGAAGAGGATGAAAGACAGTTTCAGTAAAAACGGTAAAAATATGTGAGCAAAACAAACATGACATGAAACATGAAGTTTTTTTTTTGTGTGTGTGTGTGTGTGTGTGTGTGTGTATACATATACACATGGACAGGTGTGTGTGTACAGTAGTTGAGACAGATGGTAGTAATAATCATAAGTTACCATGACATATTTAGGCCTGAGATGAAGCAGGATAGTGAGGGGAACTTCTTCAGATGAAGGTGGTACAACAGAATTTAATGCTGAGGAGGCAGAAGCCCTGCCTCAAAATGCTATGTGTTAGTAAGGATTTTCTGTCAATCAAATTCTCTGCACTGTGAAATCCTATAGTCTAAGGACTATCCCTGTGGAAGGTCATGTTGAGCAGCAACATTCATCTATGTATGGACTTCCTATAAGATCAGATCTATGGGAATATCACACCACTGTAGGGCTTCATGCAGTAGGATGGAAATACTGAGAGCTATCCGCCTTCTCTCTGCCTGGCTCTATGAGCCTATCCAAAGGCAGACTGATAGAACTCTAGAAGAGCCCCTGGAACTTGACGAGACCGGGGAGGATCCGGGAATGTAGACCCTTGGCTGTCCAGGGTAGTTATACACATAAATATGGCAGCAGAGAGAAGACAGGAGACCCTCTGAAGCCTCTCCTTCCCCCTTGTTGCCCAATCTGTTCTCAAAGGCCAATAACTTAAGTATCTCCATTTTTTTCAAAAGGCCACACCCAACACAGTGATTCTTTGATCCCTAAAACATGAGAGGGGTAGTGGATGCTGAAGAAGATAAATGGCTTTGGAAGGTCAGATAGAAAACACACACAAAGGAGGAGACCATGAGCGCTGAAGATCTTCGAGCACCGTATGCTTTGAGCTACCAGCCAAGCTTGAGTAACCTTCTCGGAGAGGCCTCCTCTGACAGAGGGGTGGGCAGTCGCCGTGGCTAGTGGTGCCTACCTACCCTCAGCATTTTCTGAGATACGGCGTGTTGACCGTAACATGTACCTTCCAGGAGACAGGAGATACCAGGGCAGATTTATCTCTTAGGTTAGCTCTTAAAAGGCATGAGATTTCAGCTCACTTCCAAGTGATTTCATCCCTTATCCAAGGCTGGCCATTCCTTCCTGCTCCATATCCCTCCCATAATATGCACCTGGGTGCTCCACTGTGTGGGTACCTGTATATGAAAAGCTATGTTGCAAGATCCTGAGAGCCTCGGGGAGCATTGAAATGCAGAGCAAACGGAAAAACAGCCTTTTGGGAACTATTCATATGGGATCAGAGAGAGTTGGTAAATACAAGGAAATCTAAAAATAACCAGAGCCCTTAAAAAGAAGAATACCAAAGGGAGCAAGTGTGTCCCTGCTCTACTGTAGTTCCCGCAAAACCAGCCTTGGAATGCTTGTGCCCGCTGGAGCCTGTGATACCCATAGGGTTCTTCTGCAAACCCTGGGCCTAGCTCTGCCACTGGGTTCCAGCCTGGAATTCTCAAGACCCAGCAGGGGCCTCCATAGTTTTCTTTCAAGGTCTGGAAGTAAGCAAGCTCCATGGATTTCCATTCCTTCCTTGGTACCCAAGCATCTTAAACATCAGCTACACCCCCCTCCCCGGCCCTGCCACCTACTCTTCCAGAGACACTTGGATAACATCTGGCCAAAACATGAGTTTCATCCTTCGTTTTCGTACTGTTTTAAGTGACCCAGGGCTATTGAAAAGGAGGCTGCTGCCTGATAGTGAGGCGATGTTATAAACAAATGTTGGGGGGGGGGGGGCGAGGGCTTTATGTCTTGGCTAAGACAAAGGTCTACTTTGCTGAAATGCGCAGTTCCTCCACTGCACAGTTGTCTAGGGCTGAGAAAAATGGGCTACTTATATGGCTCGCAGAAGGAGTAGAAAGCCGTCCCCAAATGAGCCTCTGAGAGAAGCTCATTTGCTCAAAGTGTTTCATGAAACTCCAGTAGTTTAATTAAGAATCGACCCACCAAAGCACAGGAGCAATGAGCAGTGAGCAATGTAATAATCGTACCTAGCAACACTTGTCATGTGGAAGGTTCCTGCCTAGGCCTTGTTCTGTTTCCTTATGACACTGTCACAAGATTGGCACTCCTGGTTTTCTTTATTATGATCTGCTGTACATAGAACCTTGGGCTACGTGCTAAACACAACCTTTACCACTGTGCTATATTCCCCAGTCCCAGATAACCCAGAGAAACAGAAAGGTCAAGTAACTTGCCAGCCATAAAGGAGGCAACGACACCACAGAAACAAAAATTCAAGTCTCAAAGGGTGAGAATGCTTCCTTTGTAGGGGCATTTTCAAACCTCTAAAGCTGGCTCTTCCCTAAGTGGGTTCTGGCCTTGTCCCACCTCTTTATCAGCCGACGAGGGTGATAATGATACTCTATGACTCTGGGTCACCTTGAGGCATAAAAAGGAACAAGCTGGAGGTCACCACTGCAGCACACGGGAAGGGACAGCTGGCATGAGCACCTTGCATGAGAGCAAGTTCTCATCCCTTCTCTGATGCTGTCTATGGGGCTACACAAGTCACAAAGGCTGGTAGGGTACAAAGAACAGAGAAGGTGAAGGGTCACTCAGTACAAGGACCATTTGTTCTCCTGATCACACTCAACCCAGCTGTGGAACTGTAGAAGCAGAAAACCTTACGTTCAGATCTTAAGCTTTCAACTCTAAAATGGGACAGGATACATTTCAAAACTGAAAATATGATTCTATTCACTTACCACCTTTGTTAAAAGGGGGTGGGGACAATGCTTCTCTAAGAGAGTTTCTTTGAAGGTTAATAATTAATGTATTCAGCATGTTCAGGACCATGCCTGGTACCCCCACACACGTTTAGGAACTTTTACTGTTTATGGTTGTATCTAGACAGGCTATTGGGCAATGCTTTGGTAGGGCAAGGCTTCGGCTGGTCCAAATAGATAACAAGCACACTCGTCAAAAGACTGAGCTTGAAGATGTTAAGCTTTCTAGGTCAGGAGTGGGTGGGGGTCAGGGGAGAGCAAGCAGGAGAAAAGACTCTGCAAGCACCATCTTCTAAAGGGCAGAGAAGTCAGCTGACTTGAAGAAAGGAATGTCCTTGCTGAGCCCGTCCTAGAGACTGTAAAGTTGCACAACAGATTAAAAAGATTTTTGGAGACACATCAGTCAGAGGAGGTTGAAGGAAGAAGATTGAGGGCTGCAGGAACCCCTGCAGAATCACTTAACATTTGGCTCTGAGCCCCAGCTTTAATGCATCAGTCTACAGGAAGGATCTTTCTGTTTAAGATGTGTACAGGTCTTCAGGACACTCTGGACCAGAGTGTCCCATTAAAATCCAGACAGAACTGGGGCCAGCAGAGCACACCACTGCGCCAGGCAGCCTCTGCTTTTCCTCTCCATGTGCATCTGTTCTCCGAAGGCACTTAAAAGAATGTCTGACCTCCGGTTGGATGATAATCTTGTGGCGGGGAGGAGGTTGGAGGGTGGACTAAACCAGGCTGCAAAGGATAAAAGGTCTCCAGTGGAGGGAGAAATAAAAGATGTCAGAGACGACCCTCATGGGGAGGAGGTGCATCCGTCTCTCTCTGTCTCTGTGGAGATGTATAAGGTCATGGGGCTGAGACTGAGCTGCCGGGTGATGCACCTGAATGAGATGACAGTCTCACTCCCTGCCAATTGCACTTGATCCAGGCCACAGTGGCTTTCTCTGGAGCCTGGCTGAGTCTGTCAAGGCTGATTAAGCCACATCGAGGGCAGAAAGCACAGCGGTACATGCTTTTTATCCCAGTACTCAGGTAGCAGAGGCAAACAGATTCTGTGAGTTCAAGGCCAGTCTGGCATAACATAGCAAGTTCCGGGTTAGCCATGGCTACATAGAGAGACCCTATCTTGAAAGATTTTTTAAAATGGAGTCAGGATAGTTCATCTGTCATACATCATGGAACAACCCCAATGGGACACACAGTCCCCTAATCAAACATAATAGCAATTCTATAGGCAATCAGATAGAAGTTAACAACGGGTAAACAACGACTTGAAAAGGGCTTGTAGAGAACTTGGTCACTGAGTTATGAAAGTACTTATAGTTTTTTAAGATTTTGGATTGGGAACTAGGGACTCCGGGGCTCCCTTTTCCTTTCTTTCTCTAAATTCCCAGGTCATCTACAGCATACTCTCCATGACATGTGACTGTGAAGTTATTGACATATGAAGGATGTCATCTTGATATCCCCCAAGTATTTGATTCTGGAAGCCCAGGAACAGTGTATGTCTCACAACTTGTGAGTTCCTTGGAATCAGAGGGCTCCTCAAGAACTGGAGAGGGGGGTGGTAATGTAGATCAGTAGTAGAGAACTTGCCTAGCATGCAGGAGAGACTGAGTTCAGTCCCAGTGCTGAAAACAATGGAGAGGAAAACTAGTAAAATTACTTAAGCCCCCTGTCATCGTGGACAACATAACCTTCAAACCCACAAATTCACAGAGAGCCCCTGACTGCACATCTAACCCAGTGTTTCTCAACCTGTGGGTTTCAACCCCTTTGGGGTCAAAGGACCCTTTCACAGGGGTCACATATCAGATATCCTGTATATCAGATATTTACATTGTGATTCATAACAGTAGCAAAATTACAGCTCCGAAGTAGCAATGAAAATACTTTTATGGTTGGGGGGTCATTACAACATGAGGAACTGTATTAAAGGGTTGCAGCATTGGGAAGGTTGAGAGCCACTGACCTAAGCAACTGAGAAAACAACACCGTGGCATGTGAATGATGAGGGAACGTTCCAATCTAGCAGAATGGCTCTTTCGAAGCACCTTTAAATGTTAAGACGCAAGTTCCTCCCCCTCTAAATCAACAGCATGAACGTGTGCACAGTGACAGTCAAGTTAGCAACAACCAAATGCTCACACGTTCTCCTAGGGCCAGGCTAAGCACTTTGGATGACTCGTAGGTTAAGACTCACAGTGACTCAGTGCAGCAGCCGTGGTTATGAGGGAAATAAGCCCCTGCAAGAAAGAATAGTTTGCTAATGAATGTCCAACAAGATCTGAAGTCGAATGGTACGCTGGTAAATCAGGTAGGGGGTGGGTAGAAAGAAAAGAAAGAACAGAATGTTTAAAAGTATATTCTTTAATTAAAATAGAATTCATCTCTTTCCCACCTTTCCCCCCTTTTCTCCTTCCAGCCCCTCCCAGGTACCTTCCCTCAACTCCTTCTTTCTTCCCACCACTCAAGTGAACCACCTCTTTTTCTTCATTATTGTTACACACACATAAATGTATATTTATGCATAAACATATAAAAATAATTTGTTGAGTCTGCTTTTGTTATTTGTATATACAGCTTCAAGGCCACTCTACGATGGACAGCCAATAAGGGGGCTCATCCCTGGGAGAGGGTATTTCTCTCCGAGTAGTCATTAGTTGACTGCAGTTCTTTGTCTAGGGTGGGACCCCATGCAATTTCCCCACTTCCACGTTAACATGCTGATTGATATTGCCATTGCTCCAGTCTTGTTTATGCAGACATTACTATTGTGTAAATACTCACCGGAGCTGATTTCAAGCTATTAATGATGGTCTAACAGAAGGCAGTATGATTTCTGCCTGGGCTATGATCTTTCAGGAACTTGGAGGGCTTAACTCCTGAATTCTCTGGTCAAAGTTCACCCCCAAAGTTGAGTACACAGTGTATTGTCAATGATGGAAAAAGATTTCAGCCCATGGAAGAGAACTGGCTTGGGACAGCAGGCTGATATGCCAACCCAGGCCAGCGCAGCCAGGTCACACTGAGATCCATGCAGAGCACCTAGGACACAGCAGGAGAAATGAAAAGAGCTAGGAACACACTGTCTCCATGCCCATAGCCAACTTTCCTTCAGAGAGGGTGTGCCTGCCTCAGGACTATGTGCGGCAGAAATAAGGAGACCTGAAATCCTTCTGCCAGGCACTATCAATGCATTTTCTTGGTCAGATAAAGAGTCTAGACCTCCAGATAAGGGCTTTGACCCTTGCCCTTCTGGACTCAGTCAGTAATTTTCATAGTATTTCTTCTGAAGAAGTAAGGAAATAATAACTGCAAGTGGGAACAGAGTTTGGGGGTCTGCTTCTATGGATAGGGTTTCCTGTCTAATATGATCACAATTAAAATCACGTAAGACTTTTGGCTCAGCCTCTCTGTCAATAGCTGCAGGACGGCACCTGCTAATTAGGCCTCCCGAAAGCAGGTTTCCATTGGAGCAGACAGGCAAAGGTACCTGGCAAGCGTTGGAGGCAGAAGGAGTCGGTGGCTGCCATCTCCGAGCTCCAGAGACTAAGGAAGCGGGCAGTCAAGAGCTAGTTAAACTGTATTCACTCACTCAACCTACAAATATTTGTCAAGGGCCCGTTAGGTGCCAGGCATCTTGCCAGCCTCTGGGATGCCATGGTAAGCAAGACAGACCAGTTTCTGCCTCTAGGAAGCTGGCAGCTCAGTCTCAAAGGGAACTATTAATTAAATAATCACGAGGATGAAGGTGTAATTAAAAACTGATGCCCGGTTTCCAAAGGAATAGGAGGTGGTCCTGTGAGGACAGGAGGAGCCGGGCGGGCTCAGTTCTCAGAAGTCAGGAAAGGCTTTCTGAAAGAACTGTTGGTTGAACTATGATCTGAAGACAAACGAGCAGTTAACCAGGTAGGTGGGGCAGAGGGAAAAGGAAAGTACTCCAGACAGAGAGAAGGGCACGGACAAGCAGCACGGGGTGGGAGGAAGGGCAATAATCTCTAGGAAGTAGAAGGCAGGTTTGCAGAGGACACTGGATAGGACATGAGGCAGGGTTCGGGGAAAACAAGGCCTGGGCTTCCAGCAGGCTAAAGCAAAGTTTTAGTGCAGCAGGAATGCACTGAAGGGAACCATGGAACAGCTGTGACCATGGAACACAGCTGCCAGTGACATTGCCGCTGAAGGAGCCCAAAGAACCAACATCTGATCTGGTGTGTGCAGTGTGGATGGGTGTTGGGAGGTCAGAGTTGGGGAGTGTGTCTACACAGAGCTTTCTGGAGGAGGAATTATGAGAGATGAATTTTTGAAGAGTGGATGTGATTGGCTGGGCTACAGTGGAGGAAAGAAAGAATCTGCCACTGTGGGGAATGGGATGAAGCCTAGAAGAGTATAAAGGGGGCAGGAGAAGGTATTAAAAGGCCAATAAGACAAAGCAACAGAGTTAGGCAGAGACCAGATCATGAAAACCGCAGAGGCAAATGATAGGACTCCACATTTATTCCTAAAGGCAGCAGAAGTCTGCTAAGCCAAACATCTTCTGGAGGGAGCAATCCTCGGGTTTCTGGGGTAGGGAGGTCTTAAACAGCAGGGATGAAGTGAGCATTGTTAGAGACCAGAGTGCTGCGCAGGCCACAGCTGTCCAGGTGGGAGCTGTGCAGGGTCTGCTGTAGGCAGGGGAGAACAGAGGAAGCTGCTGGGAACCTGAAAAGCCTTGCCACCTCCTGATGGGTGATGTTTCTATTCAAACAATAGTCTGGGAAAATAAATGCTTCTATCTGGGTTGAGTCTTGCTTTTGCGATCTTGGTAAATATCCCACGGATCCTTGAGAGTAATGGTGGTCACTTTGTTGGTAAGTGAAGATCTTCTTGGACAGCTATTCAGTGAAACGGTGGTGATGACGTTCCATCATCTGCATCCTTGTTTGTAGGTTTATCTGTTCATACTATCGTCCAAGACAAAGGTGGGCCAAAGATTCTCACCATAATTGTAAGGTTATCAACTTCTTGGGTTTTTTTTTAACCTTGAATATACTGAAGCTGTGTCATCAGATATACATGAACTTGGAAATTTCAAGTCTATCTGTTGAATTTTTCTGTTTATCACTACTTGATGATTGCTTTATGTTTTTAATCATTCTTTTTACTTTGGAATTATTTTATCTCATATCAATGTAGCCAGGGCAACTTTTAACCTTTTATTATTATTTGTCTATCATGTTTAAATTTTTAAAATACTTATTTGAGAGAAAGAGAGAGAATGATAAGGGTGAGAATCCAGGGTACATGTTTGTGTGTGTGGGTGTGCATAGGCTAGAAGTCAGCATTGGGCGTCTTCCTCCATCATTTGTTTTCTGAGACAGCATCTCTCATTGAACCTGGCTCTCACTCAATGGCTGGCTGGCCACTGAGCCTCAGGGACCTGCCTGTCTTTGCCCTCTGGAATTACAGATTACATCACATGGTGTTTTCATAGATGCTGGGGATCAGAATGTGTGGCCTCATCCTTAAGCACCAGGTACTTTACTGACAGTCTTCTCCCAGCCACTCTTCATGGTTCTGTCCTATGTACTTATCTTAGGCTGGCCTGACCTGAACCTCCCCCTCTCTATCCCTCTCCCCCTTATACCTGATCAACCCTCCCACCCCCGGCACCCATCCTTCCACTCCTACATTGCATATGTTCTGCCACCTTCCCTCTCCCCTAAAGCCTGTTTGTCTCCTCCCACGGCCCTCTTTCTAGTTGTTTAGTCTCTAAGCATTCGTGTGCTCACATAAATATACATAATACAAAAATTAGAAGATAGGATCTCCATATCAGAGAGAATACAATCTTTTTGAACCCTGCTTACCTCACTCAGTGTGATATTTTCAAGTTCCACCCATTTTTCCAGTAAACTTCGTATTTCCCCTTTCTTTATGGGTGTGCAAAATTCTCCTTTGGTGTATGTTCACTTTCGACATCCATTCACCAGCTGATTAACATCTAGGCTGCCGTCATCCCGTAGCTATTGTAAACAGAGCAGCAATGAGCTTGGCTGCGCAAGTGATTCTTCCATAGGACACAAGAGTGCTTTGGTTATATGCTCAGGAATACAGCTGGGTCATGCAGGAGTTGTAGTTTCACCTTTTTGAGAAGCCTCCACACAGATATCCACAGTCCTGTGGATGTGGTTTATACTGTCTTCGCCTCTATTTCCAGTCCTAAAGGTTTCCGTTTCCCTACGTCCTCACCAGCGCGTTCCCATTTGCTTTCTTGGTGACAGCCATTCTGCCTGAGATGGATCTCAGGGTAGTTTTCCCTTTCATCTCCCTAATGGTTATGAATGCTGATCTGTTCTTAAAAGTTATTGCTCATCTGTATTTCTACTTTTGAGAGCTCTCTGTCTAGTTCCTTAGTCCCTATTTTGAGTGGGTTGTTTTTCTCTTGTTTAACTTTTATGAGTTCTTTATATATTCTAGATATTAATCTTCTGCCAGCTGATGAATCATTTGTCAACTGTAAAGATTTTCCCCTACATGTAAGCTGCCTCTTCATTCCACTTGTTTTTTAAGACTGGGTCTTACTGACTTGTCTGTAGTGTGCATGACACTGAAGCTGGTTTTTTTTTTAACCCTTTTGTTTTAACCATTCTGCATGCTTATATTTAAAATGTGTCTCTTATAATCAAAATATATATGCCTATATGGATTTTAAAGAGCGCCTATGCTAAATAATTTAGTCCATTTATATTTATTGTGGCTATAAATATGTTTGATTTTATTCATGTATTTTTGAATAATATTTTAACTTTTCTAATTTTTTTCTGGATAATTTATACAAATGCAGTTTTACCTACTCTGCCTCATCCCTCTAACCACTACCAGCTGTTAGCTAGAAATGCCTTTTATTTATTTTTAACATTAACATACAGATCTGACTTAATAAAATCTAAAGTGAGCTAACATCTCTAGAGGTAGTATTAAGGTTTTTTTGGGTGGTTTCACTTAGAGAGGCATGAACAGTATATAGAACTGAAGCTAAGCCCTGTTTTATATGTGCTAGGTTTGAGGACTACTTTAGTAGAAACTCACTACTTTTAATGGCCTTATGCAGTTGCAAAACGCCTTTCTACATAAATAGTCTCTGTTATGTAAACAGCAACAGGGGTTAAAACAGACGTACAGATGTCAGTGGTTTTTTGTCTTTGGTTCTCGGAACTAAAAACCTTTCTCCAATCCCCAAGAGTTACTTCCATAACTGTCCAGATGCCCACATCTGAACCTGAATTCTCCTTTACACAACAGTTAATCTTTGCCTCTTTCATCTTCTCTGTTACCACCTTAAGAGCAAAAGCTTAGCTAATTTATGCTACATATGGAAGGGAATTAAAAGAAAAAAAAAAAACTATCTTAAATAGAGCTGACCCAGACCACACCAGGCTTCAACCAGTTTAATAATACCATGTGCTCTTGTGTCTAACAGATTGGGTCACATTTTTATGCCTTTCCAAGTGCTTTTTGAATGTTGTGTTTGTTTAATCCTTTAGAGGATTCTGTGCAGCAAGTAGCATGGGGAATCGTTAGAGGAAACATCTCCTGGGCAAGTGGCCCAGCCACATTCTCACAGCCCATTTGTGCACGCCCAGGGCTGTGCAGTAGGTGCTTGGTATCCCACGTGGAGAAATGACATGAGTTCCCAAGCAAGGCTATAAACTTCCCCGTTTCATGTGTCTGATCCAGAGGCCACAGCCGGCTGACTCTGTCCGCTTTAACATGGATATTCCAATTGGTTTAGTGCTCCTCTTACTTTTCTGTCACTGGCAAATCAAGAAAATCATCTGGCTTTCCTAAAATCTCAGCAGTGTCCTAAATCCAGGAGCCAGCTTAATGTAAAAGAATGAAAGGTCATCCACTGGACTTGATCTTCCCCATGTCCCACACAGAAAATCCCCTCTCCAGATAGCCACTAAACCAGACAATAGTAATGAAAAGCAGGGCTTGCAAATCCACACTATACCTAACGCCTGATTTCACTTAGTTGATGGATTCATTTATGGAAGCAATTTGTGTAAATTCCCAGGGACCTGTTAATGTTGCTGCCTTATGGTTTCTGTCACGCCATATACTTCCTTTATTCATATCCATTAGCAAACAATGGATTAGCCAAAGAATTCTGGACTGTCCAATTCTCAAAACATAGATAAATTGTAAATAAGATTAAGAATCGGAGGTTTTCCATGCCCCACCCTCTGGCTTCAGAGGATTCATAAATCCACTTGCCATAGCCAGCAGCTCCATAGTGACACCATGCTTATTTTAAGGGGGCAACATATGGCTTTCAGCATTCATGTGCAAATGTGAACGACAGGGTTAATAGAAGGAAGTGTCTGGACCATATAGCCATCCTATGACTGTCCTGCTTACAGGAGGAGCAGGCAGAGAATAAAGAACTGTAGATACCGCAGTTCTCATTGCATTCCAGAAGGACCAGAAGGACCTGCTGGGTTCCGGCCAATGTCACTAAATTGTTGAAGGTTCTGAGGGGACTGCATGGCTTATACACACATGTAAATGAGACCACTAGTGTAATCTTTAGCCAGAGTTGGTACCTCCAACCCCGTCCAGCCTTCTGGTGTATCTAACTGCTCATCTTCATCCCAACTGATAGAGGCAAGAATACAGACAGGGAGAGCCAAATCCATACCCAGCACTTTGAAAACAACCTAAGAGCCACTTCTGGCTGGGACTGAAGAAGGAAGGCCATCCTTGACATGGAGTTAGCACACATCAGAGCAAACAGAAACTGCCATTGGAGGAGACCCCGAAATAACAGGAAACTTCTACTCTCCTAATATGGACGAAACCAGTGGTCGCCATTAGACTGTGGCTATTGTTTCCTGTATAGCAAATTAAGTACACAGTTTAGGAAGTATAGGAAAGGCAATCAGAAACCACCATTGGAGGAGACCCTGAAACAACAAGAAAGTTCTAGCCTACTAAGATTAATACCAGTACGGCTATTGTTTCCTATACAGCAAACTAAGTGCACAACTTAAGAAGTACTGGGGATAAAAATAAATGGAAAAAAATTATATTATCTCTTAGTGACACTGTAAGAAAGGGGAATCTACAAGCTAATGAAGAGATATGTGAAGTTAGTCCCACTTGAAAGAGCTATATTGCTTTACATCATAGGGGATCCAGGGAGCTGGGGTGTAGCTCAATGATACAGTGCATGTTAAATTAATATGTAGAACTGGGCAATGTTGGCCCATGCCTTTAATCCCAGCACTGAGGAGGTAGGCAGATCTCTGTGAGTTCAAGGCCAGCCTGGTCTACAAAGTGAGTTGCAGCCAAGGCTACACAGAGAAACCCTGTCTCAAAAAATCAACAAGTTAGTATGCTGGAGACTCTATCCCCAGCACTTCTGGGGAGCGGGGGAAATAAAGTGATTCAGAAAGAAGCAAAGGAATGAGAATGGGGTAAAAGTTGAAAGAGGAGGTGGAGGGGGACAAAGAGACCAGAAGCTTGAGATGAAAGGGCAATGTTCACAAAGTATTGAGAATTTGGAAATAAAACACAATGTGACGTGCTAGGCAAACCCTCCCTCTGCAGCTGAAGTAAATAACATTTTCTGCCTCTTACTGTATTATGTGGCAAGAACAGTGTCTCACCATTTTGTTTAGGAGCCATTTGTGATAATCTGTCTTTGAAATTGGGGGAGCGGGGTGTTTGCAAGGGCATCCCAAACAGTAACTGAAACTGAAATCAATAACCGGCCTGTGGGACTGCAGAGTCAGAGAATGTACCAAGAGCAGAGAAAAAAAGTAGATACTTCCAATTCAAGCTCTAATTCTGGTCACAAAGATAAGTTACCCAGATTGATGCTTTGGTTTATGATTGAATAGTTTCCCACAAGTACTCATGCGTTTTGGCTGGCCACTGGCAGGAGTTTCTTCTGGACTGAGCAGCTATCAGTGTAATCCTGAGAGCAGGGAACAGATGCAAAGGAGGTTGCTGGAGATAGCTAGCATTTAGATCATGATGGTAAGCTAAAAGACAAGTTCATGGGAGCAGGTGTGCATTCGATGCAATGGGTAAAAACCCCACTTCTGGTCCTAATACTTTCATATCAATGAAATCATGTAACCTTCTCAGCAATTAAGGGCCAACTGGGGCTCTGTGTTCACTGACTCATCCTGAGACTTATCTTGTTGTTGACCTTACACAAGCAATTTAACACTTCCAAGCTTTGTTTTCATTTTTAAAGGTATATATATATATATATATACTGTTGCTGTCTTCAGACATACCAGAAGAGGGCATAGGATCCCATTACAGATGGGATCCTATGAGCCACCATGTGGTTGTTTGGAATTGAACTCAGAACCTCTGGAAAAGCAGTCAGTGTTCTTAACTGTTGAGCCATCTCTCCAGCCCGTTTTAATTTTTTTTATAATGGGAGTGAGTATTAGCATCCAGATTAAAAGATCATGGTTGAATTAATAAATATTATCTTTCCAGCACAAAATGTGTTGTTGATGATAATCATTGTTAATCATTGTTATTATAAGACCACTCTAACATATGTGAGTGTGTGTGTGTGTGTGTGTGTGTGTGTGTATACAAGCTCTTTATTCTCCTTTAAACAGACAGACTAAAACAAAAAACTTTCACCATCTTTGTAGTTATCAGAACTTTCTCCTAGATGCTTGGGCAAACACATGGCTTAAAATTCTATTTCTTATTGATTTTGTTTTCAAGTCCCCTATGTCAGCAGTTGATCTATTTTACACCAATATGAATTTATATATAGTAGATATATATAAATATAAAATGTTAGAAGTTTATAAAATGTTCTGTGTTTGTCTCTGTGTAATATTATATTAGTGTATATCTGTACTGTTACGGGAAATATTAAAAAAAAATAACTGGCATGTTCCCAAACTTGTGACTCTGCCCCAGCGGCTGCACTGGCAGGAATCAGACAACTTGTTTTTCATCTACTGGAGTTTCTCTGACCCAGAGCTCAGGAAACATCACCCTGCTCGATAAGTTCCCATTGGTGGGTCTTTACCACGCCAACCCCAAGCTTCACATCCCCCACGGTCTTTGCGGTGCACATCTGGCAAACCCATGTTTTGCCACCGTACCTTTTTCCCTTGAACCCAGACCAGCTGCCGAATGGAAAAAAACATAACAAAAACTTAGTTCAGAAACAACAGTAACTCAATCGCTGGGCACAGCATCTAAAATCCTAATCTTGTAAGCCTTATTAAATCTAAATCCTCCGGCGGCAAATCCTGGCGGATCTGCCACTGAAACTGGGAGACATTCAAAGCTATATTTTGGCCTCATGCTATCCCCGTCCAAAAGGACCTAACTCTCTCCCGCTTCCTCTCTTCTTCTGTCCAACCAGGAAGTCCCGCCTACTTGCCCAGGGATTGGCTCCTTTATTCATTAGGGGATTGGTTCACAAGAAGTCACCTGAGTATGTGACTCAGTCCTTGTCTGCAACCCCTCCCAGGAGAGTGGTATTAGCGTTAGCATCAACATACGAACAGCACCAGGCCCATCCAAAACACTAGATATGATAGTGTATATTATAATAGCTGTATCTGTGTACAGCTTATATTAGAAAACAATTAAGGTGAAGATGGTCTGGTCACAAGGACAGACCTGAGTGATAAGAGGGCCTGTGGAAGACGAAGCACTGGCTAAGCACAGCCTTCAAGACGTTCTGTCTCAGAAAGTGTCCCTGGCCCAATGCTTGCTTTTCAAAACAGCCCCAAGCCCTTCTCTCTGCCTCTTTCCCTTCCTCCAGCAAACTTAGTGGTCTCGAGACATATTAACCCTCTGTTGATCTGCAGCACCCTTCGCTCACAGGTGCCCAAACACTGGGGCAATCCGTGCCCTCTGCCCCACTCCAGCTTGGCAGTACCTAGTCAAAACAGTAGGGTGGAGAGCAAAACCTCGGCCTCGGCCTCTTGGCTTCTGTGGGTTTTAGTCAGACCCCAGGTGTTATTTTAGTGCAACTTGAGTATTTAATTTGAAGATGTGTGTAGACCAGAAGGAGGGACCAAGACATAATGCTTTTCCTCTTGACCAAGTGATTAAATTTGAAGTTCTTAAAAAAAAAAAAATGTCTAGCTTGGGCATCACCTGAGCAGTCTGTGGCCTTGAGTGCCCCTTCCCTTCCTGAATATGTCCATCCATTTACTGGAAGAGTGGTCTACAGGCGTGTTTAATTTCTTCCAGTGCTGAGCGTGCTGCCGCCGCCGCCGCCACCGCCGCCGCTGGTCGCTGCTGAGCCATGGCTGAAGGCGAGATCACAACCTTCGCAGCTCTGACCGAGAGGTTCAATCTGCATCTAGGAAACTACCAAAAGCCCAAACTGCTCTACTGCAGCAACGGGGGCCACTTCTTGAGGATTCTTCCCGATGGCACAGTGGATGGGACAAGGGACAGGAGCGACCAGCACAGTAAGCAGCTATCTGAGTTACACTCACACCTTTGTGTCTTCTCTAGTCCAGCATGAGAGGAGGGCAGGAACTGGGGGTTCAGGAACCCATTTTCCAAGGCTCTACGTAGTCAGAATGCACTGAGAAGTAAAGGTAATACACATATACCAAGGGGCTGGCTTTGGAAGATGAGGAACTGTGGGCTACCCTTAGCTAATTAAAGCTCACTGTGAGCTTTTGGAAGGATTACTTGCTGACCTGATATAACTTTTGCCAGAGTTTAATCACTGCACCCCCAACCTCCAGGCCTATAAAACTAACATAAGATCATTCCCCACTCCTAGCCAGACAAAGGCCTGCTTACCCTACAATGGGAAGAGCCTGATGAGCAGGGATGGGAAATCCTGAGCAAAGATATGGGTTCAATTTCAAGTTAACAGACTCTCCAGGTGATGTCTCCACTGGGCTGGATTTGAGAATCCTAGTCTCCAACCACAGACTAACACCTTATAAATTATGCAGCTTTCCTGCCGCACACTGTGCAGATGTGGCTGTGGTATGCAGAGCGGGTAAAGTCATTCTCCAGCCACTAATGGAGCCAGAGATGGGAGCTACAGAGCCAGAGGCTGATAGTTTGGGCTTTCCCAGCAGCCTGGCTTTCAGACCACTTTGATAAATGGAGGTATGACTTAGGAGACAGAATCTGCCTAGCCAGTACTTCTAGTGCTGGGGTGTGTGCCTGTGTGTGTGTGTGTGTGTGTGTGTGTGCATGTGCGTGCGTGTGAATGTGCATGCGCTTGTGTGTGTGTATGTGTGTGTATTATTGGGTGTCTGCTTTCTACTAAGAGTCAGAGATTCCCTGAGTATCCCCTAGGGTATTAGATGTTGTAGGGAAGCCAAAGGTCAGATTCGATCCCTGCTTAGAGGAACGGCCATGCCAAGAGCCAGACGTGCTGCAAGCCAAGAGAGGAAACCAAGGAGTGAAGTCAGCAGATGAGGGAGAACACAAACGGAAGCAAGGTTCTATAGGACTGGCTTGAAAATGGGATGCAGGTCGCTTGTGTGACAGATGTTTAATGATAGCTGGTGTAGGTACCAACTTCGCAGACCCAGTACAGTGGCTTCGGGGAAACCCCTCAGTGCAGCTTCGGATGCACATGTAACTGGGATGGGTGACGGCTTTGTCTCCTCCTTCCTCCAAGAGGCAGGCGCTAGGGCTTGCAGCTGGCACGGGTCTATGATGATGATTTGGGGGCTTTGTTTTGATAGCTTGCCTTCAAGTGGGCCTCCTACATGTTTTCCGCTCCATGAAGAACAGGTACCAGAACAAGCCAAAAATAGAGATTCTAGAACATTCAAAACAGCCAAGTTTGGGCTGAGGCTATATGTATCCCAGTTGACAGAGTGTTTGCCTGGCACGGGAGGCCCATCAATAGATAAACTGGACCTGATGTCCC
Source organism: Mastomys coucha (assembly GCF_008632895.1). Lineage (NCBI taxonomy): Eukaryota > Metazoa > Chordata > Mammalia > Rodentia > Muridae > Mastomys > Mastomys coucha. Next base: position 34,939,161 of record NW_022196895.1, on the reverse strand, counting down.
CCATCTAGGATCTCAACACTTGGGAGGGGCAGGGGAGGAACAGCCGGAAGCAAAGGTTGTGTTGCTATATGATGTCACGTGACTCTCCCAAGAAACCTGTGTTCAGTACTCGCATGTCTTAGTCAGAAAAATAAGACCTGAAAGTCTGTGTCCAAGTTCAAATGACGAACACCCCGTTATACTATACTGCTGATGGGAAGGCTTCTGTGTTAGATGCTTGATTGTACCTGGTGTAGGTACCACACCTCACAGAGACACCCTCCGTGCTGTCTCAGATGCACGTGTGACTGGGATGGGTGACAGACAGCTTTGCTCCCTCCTTCCCCAGAAAGCAATATAGTATAATATAGTAACATAACTCAGGGGAATCAAGCTTTAATTGCTCCGACTTTAAATGTTTAGACTTCGTCTTATCAATCTTCTGAACCCATGGGCGATCCCAGTGACAAGCTTCGTAAGGTTTGCCTAGTTCTTGGAAACCTTAAACTTCGGAGTAACAAGAGTCTACAATCACTGGGTTTCTGGACAGATATCATGTGCCTTCACTATGATCATTCTATCCTTAGCAGCACAGGATGTCTCTGGGTGCAGGACATTGGGACAGCTTGCGGTGGGATTTGGCTATAGGGCTTACGCTGTCAGAAACCTTGAACCCAGCATTGCTCAGGGGCATTTGTCTTGTGAATGTAGGCATGAAGTTTTCAAGCCTTATGTTTCTGAGTAAAAAAAGTGAGAATATTGATGGCAGCTTTCCTGGGAGAGTTAAATGAAATAATACAATAACTATTGTGGGTACAGTGCCTGCCTGGCCCAGGGTAACGGTGTAGCACATTGCTGTTACCATCCACAGCCTACAGACCCCCCCTGCAGCGTACAGAGACAAAGGGCTAGAGTCTGGATTGAGGCTTTAAGTCTGAACAGATCGCCTCTGCCAACATCCGAAGCAGTTATATGAGCTTTATTGTTTGCTTCCTCTGAGATGGTGAACGAGGGCCAAAGGGACCGAAGTCCATCCTGCAGTTAAGTAGGCAGCAATCTGCCCTGTACCAGTTGAAACCACAATGGACAATCTGCCCACCCTCTGCAGTCAGGGCCCTGGAATGCTGGCGCTCATGCCCTACCCTGCCACTTTCTAACCAGACACTCAATATTCTCTCTGTTTTGCATGAAGTGCTCTGGGAGAGAAGCTTCAAGTGGTCCAGCAGTCTTCTGATCCCTAGTGTCTCCCCGAGGCCTAATTTGGGGGCAGTCTCATTGAGACTCAACTTCCTCCTCTGTGGAATTCACATCCTAACCTCACTCTATGGCCCTCACACTACCTATCAGCCTGCCAGAGGGCATCCCGGGCATGGGTGCTCTCCCTGAGTGTGGATCTGTCGCCCTCTTCTGCCTAGCTTTGGCACTGCTAAGGTTCAGGCCTCCGAGAACCAGAGTCAGCTTAGGGCAGTTGGGAGTGGAAGCCCTGGAGAGCCATGATCCATACACACAGTCTGCCGGATTGGGAGTTCTGTTCTTTAATCATTGGTCTGAGCATAACAAGAGGCTGTGGAACCAGGCGGAGCCACACTCCAACACTTCCTGAAGGAAGGGCACCCCTAAAATCCAGTCAGATACTTGGGTGAATTATAAAACCCACAGAATACAACTTGCTTCGGAGCTCTGAAAGACAAAAAACCTAACTCCTTTCCCGGTATCTATTTGTCCTCAATGAGCTGACACGCTTCGAGCAAAGTGAAATTATCCAAACTTGTCTGTTTTACCCTTGGGAGAGACAGTTTCTAGGTACCTTATCTGTCGGTGGGCTCAACCTCTGGAAGGTGCTGTGCATTGACTATCCTAAAATAGATCTAAGTAAAATGTCTCAACCAGATGCCTGTAGAGAGAGGGGGGTGTGTCTGAGCTTGTGGCTTCACCAAGGCCTGGGACATAGCTGCAGGCAATTATCCACACACGATAGGTACAATGTCATAGTAGAGATGAGTAGACATTGGAGGCTGCCAATTCTGGAATCCATGGGGATGCAGTTTGTGAAAAGACTGCTTTTGACAGCAGAATGCTGGTCTGAGAGACAAGTAGCTAAGTGTCCATTTTGGACATGGAGTGTGTGAGAGACAAGTGTCTCTCTCCTTAAAGCTACACTTCTGAATTTACTTGTCTGGTTATTTACGGGACTTCTTTCCTGCAGGGTTCCCCCTGAGTAGAAAGACTCTAGCTCTTGACTTCCATATTACAGCTTTTGTGTCCAGTGTATTGACTGTCTCTTGGTTCAGTGCCCAGTGAGCATTTAATTTGATGAGCCACCGACTTGTATCATTGACAGAAAAATTTAAATCCAACAATATCTCAAGAAATGCCAGTCAAGCACTGACGCATGCTAGGCCCTGCACAGATGGTCATTTTTAGCTAACAACAGCCCTCTGAGGTCACCGCTGTGCTGAAAACCCAAAAGCTAACACAATGTGACCAGCCCCTCACAGGGACATCGTGTGGAGCTTATCTCTCTGTCCTCATACGAACCTGATTTCCCTGAGATCCCACCACCCCGATACTAACATTTTCACCCCCACAAACTAATTATACTGGCGTACTTATCCTATCACGTGGCACAGACAGGCAAGGACAGGTTGATGGCTTCTTACTGTATTTACCAGATCTGAGCCACCTTTCAACAGTTACTTTTCCTCTCTGTGCCTCAGTGTCCTCGTTTCGAAAATAAGCATGCTAACCGTGATCTATGGCACTGAAAAGTAGGGATGTGAGATGTGATGTTTCTGAGGGTGTCCAGCACACTGTCAGGCACCTAAATGTTCAAAAAAGGTGACATTCTCCATGGTTGTCATTGCCTTCCTCCCTAGGACTGATAGCTGGCCATTGAATAAATATTAAACGTAGCCAGGCAGTGGTGGCGCAGGCCTTTAATCCCAGCACTTGGGAGGCAGAGACAGGCAGATTTCTGAGTTCAAGGCCAGCCTGGTCTACAGAGTGAGTTCCAGGACAGTCAGGGCTACACAGAGAAACCCCGTCTTGAAAATAAAATAAAATAAAAAATAAAATAAATAAACGTGTTCACAGAACTTCCAGTGATTTTATACCCCAGCTTCTCTGAGACTGTCCTAATTGGAACTCCTGCAGCCTGGCACAGAGCCACGGCTTGCCCAAGCCATAGTCCATCAGGTTCTTTCCATTTAACTTCCCTGGCACAGAGGCCACCAAGGCAAAGAGTTCTATGCTTGTCTGCTTCTCCTGCCAGAGTTTCCTCTCTGGAGAAGGCATGCCAGGACTTACTCTTCCAGGAGATCAACGACTGGAACAGCAGCTGTAGAGACAGGAATGGCACACTTGTGACCATCCCTAAGCTCCGGCCTCCTTGTGAGCCCCTATAACCCCCTGGCTCTCCCAGCACGTAGGAAGGAGACTGGGGGTAGGAGGGGGGATCCTCAGCACCACTCGCCACACAGATGGAAATGTTCTTCAGCAGAATGTGTGCCAATCAAATATTTATAAATCTAGCCACATCCTAAAGGCACCAGGGGAGTTTGCTGGTCCAAGGGATCTTACTGCATTGCCCTGGATCCAAGCAGACCACACTCTAGTGAAATCCCTCCCCGTATACTGTTTGGGGGGAGTCCAGACTTCCGTTGTCTGGTCTGATGGGAATCCACATTTAATGGCAAAGGCATTCTATTCCCCACCAGCTTGGACGCCAAGTCAGAACAGCTTTCCAAGTAACCACAGTGGGGAGGTCTGGGCCTTGCTGCTGTAGCCAGAGAGAGGGGCAGGCCTACAGGAAGGAATGTCCCCCTAACGGGATACACCAGCCTGCCATATGTAGTACATCAGGCTCCCAGGTCCCTGAGTCTAACCCAAGACCCCTTATTTGATTATAGGGGAATTCTTCTAGAGAATCTACATTAGACATAGGAATATAGACACAAATGTGTCAATCTCTGGACTAAATAAAAAATTCCCTGACTTTTTTTCCAGATGTTAAAAGACAAGACACCTTCACAAATGTTAGCAAAAACTCTTTTCCATATGTACGCACACGCGCACACACACACATATACTGGAAACCACTGGAATTTCCCCCCTCCAGTCCATTTTTCCTCTTCTCTGTCTTTAATGTTTTGCAAAGCCTGGTTTGTGGTTACACTTTAATTATAAACTCCACTGACATAAAACAACCTGGCTGAGTTCTGAATGAGGCTGACCTCACTCTGAGTAAACACAACCAAGGACGGGAAGTCTCCAACCCAGAATAAACTGGGCACGTAATCTCTGCGGCCTCTCCCTGGGCAGCAGGCATAAAGGGCAGGCCCATGCCACACAGAAGCAAGGCCCTCCTCTCTGGCTTCCCAGCCCCAGATACCAGCTGCCGCCTTAGCAGTAAAGATCCCTAGCACAGGACGGGCGCGGACATGAGGTGTGGCCCTAGAGCTCACTGCTCTTGGCACTAGCTACTTTGGATTCTTTTCCCTTCTTTCTGCTCTTAGAAAGTAAGGGATCATGTGCCTCTCCATGAACAAGCTTCGGTCGCCACCGCATGGAAGCTCATGGTCACGGATAGGAAAACGGACCCCAGCTATTCCTTAAGCATAAGGGACTAGTACCCAGGTGGAGGCTGGTGGAGCCTCTGGAAAGCATTGGGCTCCTCTTCAGGAAGGAGCTCTAAGTACCCAGAAACCACAGGGTGATGAACAGTAAGCGCAGCGCACAGCAGTGTGAGCCACCAAGGTGATCTTGTACATCTCAGGCTGATATGTATGTTTTGTATTCTCAAACCAATACCCTTCAACATCTATGCTTAGCACAAATGACGTCCTAGGTTCAATGCCCAGCATCAAAAGTCAAAACCAGAAACAAAACAAAACACCTAATGGTGCGAGCCTGAGCTCTCCTCGGGAAACATAGGGCCACAGATCCACCAAATACTTGGAGACGGCACTTCATGCTTGCCATAACGGTTCTTGGGAGCCTGAGGCAGGAGACTCACTGCAACTGCAAGGTCAGCCTGGGCTACAGAGGAAAACATTGTCAGTTAAACAAAAATTTAAAAGTCTACCACATAAGCCTTTTCCAACACTCTCTTCAAGTCCATTTTTATAAGGCTCTGAATTTCTAAAAGAATTTCCTATTTACCACTAGATTGCCTTTAGAAAGCTGTTTCCTGCTCCACTAAATCAAACTTTGCCGTCTCCACTTCAGAACTGAACTAAAGGAAGTACTCAACTAGCTGCGGGCTTTGGTTTTCAATGATAAACAATTTGAAATGGCAGGACTGCGGTCCTTCCTGCGCACAGACAGCAGAGTCTCTCTCTCCCAGTGAGGACACCATTCACCTGGTGGTGGGTGTTGAACATAGAGAACCTAGGGCTCCCGTGACCCTCCATCCCATCCTGCATCCCACCCCGGTACTTCTGGGTCCTAAGGACACTCACATCTTATGGATTCCCTATACTCAAGCCTGATCACTTCACAGATCAGGGCCACAGATCACTTCAGAGATCACCAGGAGCAAGAATCCAGTCAGCAAGGGTCAGCAAGGTAGCTTGGTAGGTAGAGCACTTGCTTGCAAGTCTAAAACCTGAATGTGTTGTTGTTTTGTTTTGATATTAATAGAATTCCTGGAAAGGTTTTGGAAAGAGAGACCTGACTCCATAAGATTGTCTTCTGACTTCCATACTCACATCACAGCATATATACCCCCTTCCATACACACTTCATACACACAAGATGAAAAAAGGACAAAGGGGGCTGGACAAATGGCTCAGCAGTTAAGAGTACTGACTGCTCTTCCAGAGGTCCTGAGTTCAATTCCCAGCAACCACATGGTGGCTCACAACCATCTGTAATGGGATCTGATGCCCTCTTCTGGTGTGTCTGAAGACAAAGACAACAACAGTGTACAGTGTACTCACCTAAAATAAATATATCTTAAAAAAAAAAAAAAAAAAGGACAAAAGGAGAGAGAAAGGAAGGTATGTAGCAAGGAAGAAAGGAAAAGGACCAGAGTCTTGGATAGCTCTGAGGGGTCTGTCCATTGACTAGAAATAGACCTTTAAAATATGTCCACCCGCCGGGCGGTGGTGGCGCATGCCTTTAATCCCAGCACTTAGGAGTCAGAGGCAGGTGGATTTCTGAGTTCGAGGCCAGCCTGGGTCTACAGAGTGATTTCCAGGACAGCCAGGGCTACACAGAGAAACCCTGTCTCAAAAAACATATATATATATATGTTATATATATATATATATATATATATATATATATATATATATATATATGGAGATATATATATATATCTCCACTGGAAATGGTGAATCTTTGACAAAAAATTTATAATAGTTCATATGTATGTAGTTATAATGCAAAAAAACATGCACTAGATACAGACCAAAGACCAGCAAACGCCATCAACCCAGGATCCAGAGATGGTTGCAGAACTGATTTTTTTAGAATTAGAGAGAACATGGAGATGAATCAAACCTCCCTCCACCACCTCTATGGTCCCCAGACCCCTGCCCATTTTCAGCCTTCCCAGGGCAGCTGCTATACACACCTGCCTGGTATCTAGTGAGTTTTACACTTTGCACACATTGGTCCATGAGCTATACACACTAGCTCATGCTTCTTATGAAACTTTCAGAGGGGATTTCTTCCTTCGCTCTCTTCCCTGTAGGTTATCTCCAGCTTTTCTCTACAGCCACGGAGGTGGGAGAGATAACAGAAAGAGGGACAGAGGAACGGGGTGGGGGAGGCATGGTGACCTTAATTGTCCTTTTTACTCTTGTATCTGCTTTTGTTATTGAGCGGTTGAGTCACAGGTTTGTGCGTCTGTCTCCCTAGTCCTGTGTAAGCCCTGGACCATGTCTGGCACTGTGCATAAACTTTAGTGAACACACATCTGTGCATGTGATGGCACAGAATGGCTTTTGATCCTTGTCCCTACTCTGCTGCTACAGGAAGAAAGGAACATGCCGTGTGGCCTGACCTCACATCTTTCTGAGGTCACAGCTCCAGCTCTCCTCCTCCTCCTCCACCTCCTC
>NW_022196895.1:34931568-34931826 GCF_008632895.1 Mastomys coucha | reverse complement strand
TCCTCCTCTTCCTCCTCTTCCCTCCTCCTCTTCCTCCTCCTCCCTCCTTCTCTTCCTCCTCCTCCTTATCCTCATCCTCCCTTGATGGTCCCCAGCAACCAGCAGTCGGGAGGATGTAGGTCTGCAGAACTAGAATGGAGTTCCCACCAAAGGGTTTGGATACCCAGCCTCTGACATGGGCACTGTAGGCTGAGTGTCATGCCATCCTGCCTGCCCCGCTCACTGAAATATATGTGTAGGAAACTCAGCCAGAAAAAA
>NW_022196895.1:34928453-34931541 GCF_008632895.1 Mastomys coucha | reverse complement strand
AAAAAAAAAAAAAAAAAAAAAAAAAAAAAAAAAAAAACAGTGAAAATGAGCTACGAAACTTGGACATCCTGGAGAAATAATATTTCTAGAGGAAACTCTTGAGCCAACTCTCACCAGCAGACCGTCCCTGGCTGAGGGCTGAGGTCATGAGCTAGGCAGGCCCCCAGCTCTTGTTTACCTCTGTGAGGCCTTTCCAAGGTCACAATGGGATTTCACAGAAGGCAAGAACCTGCCCTCACCTAGCCCTGTAGCAAGAGACAGAACTAGGAAGTGAAATGCTTTAAAAACAAACAAACAAACAAAACCTTCCTCACTGAGTACAGAGACACAAGCCTATAATTCTAGTACTTGGGCAATAGAGGTGAGAGAATTGATAGTTCAAGGTCATCCTTGGGTATATAGCAAGTTTGAGGCCAGCCCAGGCTACGTGAAACCCTATCTCAAACAAACAAACAAACAAACAAACAAAACCAAAAGAAGAAAAAACAAACCCTAATCTGCAGTGGGATCCAGGTCACTTGGTTTGCATGACAGTGGCTTTTCCCCACTGAGCCATCTTACTGACCCCTACAAGTTTTATTCACAAAGCTATACAAACATCTCTACTATTTTTGATTTTCAAAATAGAATCTCCAAGGCTCTTAACCTCTTCTACCTCCACTCCATCCCCTGTCCAAGTCTTGGGCTCCACTAATCCATTCACTATACTTATGGATTTTCCTGTTCTGGGCTAGTTGGGAGGCAAGGTCCAGCCTCCTGCCTTATGCCACTCATCTTGACCCCATTAACACCAGAGAATGTGTTGGAAACGCAATTCAAAGACCACAGCTTGTTGAGGATGGCTTGGCAGAAATATCTCTGTCAACATTAGCCTGGTGACATGCACTCAGCAGAGACCAACTGGACACTGTGTGGCAGGAGAATCACCCTGTATTATGCACACTGGGATCCAAGGAGTCAAGATAAGACAGACAAAATTCCTTCCCCTTCCTTCCTTTCTGCTTCCCGGATAAAGAAAACTCTAAGTAATGAAACAATTGCATGCTGAGTGTGCACTAGGGAGGCATGGGGACCACAGGACCCACTGGCAGAGAGTCACAACCACCTGAGCGGCTTCTCTTTGAAGATATTTAGGCAGAGGCCTGAAGAAGGAGCAGAGCCAGCCTCATAAACATCTGGAGGAAGAAGGTGGCAGACAGAGGCATAGGATGTGCAAGGATCCTTGGGTTCAAAAGAGTCTGGTGAGGGCTGGGGAGAGAGCTCAGTTAGGAACACATTTGTTATGCCAGGATGAGGACGCAGCATCAGTTGTCAGAAGGCATGTGGAAAAGCTAAGCGTCATGATGTACACTTGTAATCCCAGTGCTATTAAAGACAGCAGCAGGGCTGGTCTGGGCTCACTGGCCACGGCCCAAACTAACCAGAGAGTTCCAGACCAAATGAGAGACTCTATCTCAAAAAAAAACAAAGATCCTGAGGGACAACATACACACGCACACACGCACACATGAATTTAAAAGTTACGTAGGTAGAACACAGGGAGCAAGTGAGTGATCTGAGGCTCCAGAGAGCAACTGCTGGGTGCTCTTTGGCCTATGGTCTCATGACCATATGTTCAGGGAGACCTGCAGGAATGGAAGCCAGAGGTTCCTAGGTCCCTTCCTATAACTTCAATAAACTCTACTCACCAGAGGAAGTTGGAGGAAGTCTTGAGTCTCTAAAGCAGACTTCTGAGGACAGAGAGGTGCATCTTCTAAGGGTGATATAATTATTTGTCAGTTGTATGTGCATTGGAGGATGAGGAAAGCAAAGGGGGAGGGGGGAGCCACCAGCTCATCCATTGGGATGTGGCCACCTGTTAGGATACAGATAGCTGCAGAATGGAGTATGAGCCAGTTAGCAAAAAAGAACAAGCCAGAGGCCAGAGAGATGGCTCAGCAGTCAAAAGCGCTGTCTGTTCTGTCAGAGGATCTGGATTCCATTCCCAGCACCCTCTCCTGAGCACTTCATCTCCTCTAGGACTCATTTGGGATGCCCTGAAAGTTGAGGGGCTCAGGGAACTTCATTGTAGGTGAGTCCTGATTCCCAGGAACTCTCTCTTCTCTAGGAAACGAGTCTCTGGGTTTAAAACATTACCGATCTGCCATCGTGCCCCCTCTCTGCCTCAAAGATGTTGTGTGGAGCAGGGTGACAGCTAAAGCAGCTGCCACTGCCTGTTCTACAAGGACTGCTGTGCTCCAAGAAGTCTGGGGTAGCAGGACCAGGGAAACCAGTATCACTTCTCCCTGTAACCATTTTCCCTCAGGTGATACAGGGAGAAGACAGAGGAACTGAGCAGGTACGTACAGGGTAGATGGGCGGGCAAGCCAGCCCTTGTCTCTCTTTTTCTCAGGAATGTAATTCCCTTGGGCAGCTCTCCCTGGAGCAGAAAGGAGAGGAAACTACTGTTTTGATTCACTAAGGGCTCATCCTTGGAGCTCTACAAAAAAAAAAAAAAAAAAAAAAAAAAAAAAGGCTAAGCAGAATTTTCCATGGCTAGCCATCCTGGCTGTAGGGCTATTGGCAAAAAGGGTTGTGTTTGTTGACTTTTACTTGTGTTATTTTCATTCCAGTTCAGCTGCAGCTCAGTGCGGAAAGCGCGGGCGAAGTGTATATAAAGGGTACGGAGAGCGGCCAGTACTTGGCCATGGACACCGAAGGGCTTTTATATGGCTCGGTAAGTGTGAGGCCGACGCCTCCAGACTCAGCCAAGGCCTGAGGTTTCCAGAAGGCTTGTTACACGGAGTGATGCAAATGAGACACCATCAATTAGTCTTTGTTTGTTGTTTTTTCCAGTACGGTTCCCACCCCTCTACCTTGCCTTATTTTAGGCACAGACATAAAAGAGTTTCTTGTGGTATCCTCCCGAAATACTCAGCTTATCATAGGGACGCAGGGGAAAGGAAGGGTGAACTGGCACTTTAGCAACTTTTCAGGCACTCATTTCAGAACACCTCAATCCTACCTTATCCACTCAATCCAAAAATGTTTCTTGAGTCGAGTGAGGGCTATGTGTGTCTCTTAATGTTCTGCCTGGGGGGGGGGGGGG
>NW_022196895.1:34900342-34928398 GCF_008632895.1 Mastomys coucha | reverse complement strand
CAGGTGATGTCTACTTTTAAAAGAAAAAAAAAAAAAGAAGAAGAAGTCAGGGTCCCTCATTAGCCTAGAGCTTGCCAAGTAGACTAGGCTAGCTAGCCAGGAAACCCCAGGGCCCAACGGTCTTCTGGTACCCGGTGCTAGGACAAACACAGCACTGTGCCTGGCTGAAGTTAGGTTTACTGTGTATATTATCTCCCAAGCTCATAATGCTTTTTTTTTTTTTTTAAATAAAGATCAAAGTTGTAGTCCCTGAAAGTTTAAAAACAAAACAAAACAAAAAAACAGTTGTATTAAAATTTGAAGATAATGTCTTCCGTCCCAGGATCACCTAAAATGTTAAACAAATTTTAGGAATTCAATTTAACATTCATCTGTAGGTGCTAAATGGCCTGTAAAGATAAAGAGCCAAGTGGAAAAATGGTATCTAGTTGTTTCTTAGTCTCTATGTGTTCCTTCCTTCTTGGAGTCAGAGCTCGATGCTGGTCTGACTGAGTAAACCTTGCCTTGGTGGGAAAGGGGCAGAAATAGAGGCAAGCTGGGTGACCCCTTTGGGCATCTCTGCTCCAAGAGTTGTGCAGAGAGAGGTCAAACCGACTTTCAAAGCTTTTGAATTCGGTGTTCCCTTCCCTGTATCTGAGGACTTATAAGAATCTTGCCTGTAATTTGTGACCCAGTCCTTCCCTTTCAGGAAGATGATGCCTACAAAAAGGCAGTCTGTAGGGCAAGTTTAGTCTGGTCATGCCTTTAGAGGTATCAAATTGCCAATGCAGCACAGGCACAAGAAGTCCGCTGAGTGCAGACACAGTGCAGTTCTCCCATGGCCCACTAGAGGGCAGGAGGTGGAATCCTGTCATGGGAGAAGATGCCGTCAGGGGGTTAGAATTGGGCAGTGACTGCTGCCACACAAGAAATAGACTTTAGCCGGGCGGTGGTGGCGCACGCCTTTAATCCCAGCACTTGGGAGGCAGAGGCAGGCGGATTTCTGAGTTCGAGGCCAGCCTGGTCTACAGAGTGAGTTCCAGGACAGCCAGGGCTACAGAGAAACCCTGTCTCGAAAAACCGAAAAAAAAAAAAAAAAGAAATAGACTTTAAGGCAGTTCTTCCAATCGACCATCAAATCAGTCAACTGATCAAACATTCCCTCTTAGACTCACAAATGAAGCACATGCCTCTCCTATTCTGAAAGTTGTCCACTGTGAAACTCTAGCTACTGACAGTACCAACCTCACTTAGACGGTTCAAGGAGAACTTGCTCACTATCTTCAGGCACTTGAGAGACACTGCACTGGCAACGCCTCTAAGACAAACAAGCAACTTGTGTGCCCCACATACTCACTATATCATAAAGATTATGGCACGGCTTTGGGCTTTTTTTTAAATTGAAATTAATTTTGACATTTATTCTAATATTTTATGCTTGAATACAAATGTTGAGGGAGAAATACCTGAAACCAGTCTCCTTCAGGCTCTAGGGGAAAAAAAATCTCTCTTCTCTTATATCAACTGAGACCATCACTGTAAGTCACCAAATATGGTCTTAGCATGTCATACCTAAGAGTCTTGACCAAATTGACAAAGAAATATTCTAACACAGCTAAAGTCTCTACCTCATGCCCTGAACAAGTTTTAGGCATGCATCTATTCTGGTCTGGATAGAAGGGGTATTTTTATTTTGAAAACTTTAGTTTGAAACACTGTATAACTGAAAATTAGTACAGTCATCTACAGGGGTGGTAAGTGGGTGGGTTTAAAATACACTAATGGCTTCCTGTAGTTTCCAAATTTTCTACAATGAGCGTATGTCACCTAAGTAACTGGGGGAAAGTGTGCTAAGTATAAAAATAGAAACAATCACAACAATAGGCACGAATCAAGAGCTGAGGAACATGTCCCCAGCACTGGGCCAAGTGCAGAAGAAGACACAAAGCCTGGCTGAAGGGTGCAGCACCTCTGAGATGGCTGGCCAGCTCGCCCATGACTCAGCCACTCTGCTTGTTGGCTGCACCAGTGTGACCGAGAAAAACAGGTGCAGAACGTGACCATCCCCACCTTAGCATCCTCAGGGAACACAGGCCTGACACCCACCTAGGGCCCTCACAGGGTGATGCTATTACAGGGTCATGACAACCCATGACAGCTGTCTACTCCCTCCTCCTTCCTTCTGTCTCAACAATGTGCCCAGGACTAGTGTCTGGACCAAGGTCCTCCAGAGGCAGAGTCATTCAATTAAATACTATATTTATATCCTATTTTGTTCCAGAAGGGTCCACAATGTCTCACCCAGGTGTCATTTCCCTAGACTATAAATGAATAAGAAGCTCAACACTTCCTGTTGCATAGTGCCTTGCTAATAAAAGCTAACTCTGGGGCTGGGATGTAGCTCAGTAGTAAGCTGTTTGCTTAGCAGGAGTCTGGCTCCTACCCAAGCAGGAAGAAAGGAAGAATTCCGTTAACCAACTCCTAGGTAACAAGGAGGCATCATCCACAAAGCTCTGTGTATAAAGGGAGAGACAAGACCATAAAGGCTAATGGGCTTCTACCTCTCTGCTCGGTCGGTCTTATACCTTAATAAAACAAACATGCCCACACATAAAGAACAATGAATGATCTGATCATAAACCATGGGAATCACAAATCAACTATGGGTAAAGAGTCCATAAGGATCATGTGACTGGGAGAAGGCACAGTTCGATAGGGCAGGTCATCCAAAGGACAGTGTCCAAGCTGAGAGTTCTTCCCACATCGCTGCCTTAAACCCAAACTGAGAGTGTTCATTCCAAAATCTGGTGCAATAAAAGAATTGAAACATTGGGGTTTTTTTCCCTCTTAATAGACAGACTGTAGGTAAACTGTCAGCTGACAAACATTTTCCATGAAACCATATTATTAATACTCTTGGAATTTTTCAATAAGCCTACAGTTGTACCAGATTCCACTGTGAGGAGGGAACTGTATCCCTTCTACTGATCACCTTATCTTAGATATATTTATTGCCACAATAGCCAGTACTTCAAAACCCACCTCAAAAATAGGCCTTTACATTCATTCAATTGCCTTGTAGTGATAGTGTCTTAGAAGTGAAATTGTTGGATCAACAATAATGCATGTTGTAGGGTTTGGAATATAGCCTGGTGTAGAGTTCTTGCCCAGTATATGGGGAGATTTAAGTTCAGTTCAATTCTCAGTACTGGAAAAAAGAGGGAGGAGAGAGAAAAAGGAGAGTGGGGTAGAGAGACAGAGAGACATGTTTCAAATTTTGATACCTATTTGCAAACCATACTCAGAAAGATATTATAACTAACAGACAATGATTAAATTTTGTGGAGTTTCTGATTCATTTTGTTCTTCTTAGAGTCAAAGTTTCTCTGTGTCCTGGAATTTAATCAGCCTTGGCTGTCCTGGAACTCGATCTGTAGACCAGGCTGGCCTCAAACTCACAGAGATTTCCCTGCCTCTGCCTCCTGAACTCTGGGAATAAACGTGTTCACCACCATTCCTGGTCATTAATATTTTAACTTCACTTTTCTTTGGTAGGGATATTGAATACATTTTCATAAGTTTATCGCCCAGTACTAAAACTGTAGCTAAGGCTGGGTGTGGGGGTACATGCCTTTAATCCCATGACTTGAAAGGCAGAGGCAGATGAATCTCTATGAGTCCAGCCTGGTCTTCAAAGCAAGGTCCAGAGAAACCCTTGAAAAAAATAAAACAACAAAACAAAAACAACAATAAAAAAACACAGCAGATAAGTAGAATATGACCTTTATAGATATATAAATAGGTATATGGTAGGTATATGAACATATACCCATAGGTCCTTATACATTCTATGTGTTTGATAAAATAGGGGACAGTACTGTTAACTGTTAACAATTGTAGATAGCTGGGAACAGTTCTGTCGGAGAGCACTGACCTGGCAGGTACAAGGTCCTGCATTTAATCTCTGTCTCTGTACCAACCAAGCAAGCAAGCAACAAATGCCCACAGGTACCTAGTATGTAGGTGCTGGGCTTTGGGGGTTTTCCATTTTAAAGAAGTTGTGGGTTGTTGGTTTTTTAAATTTATATATATACACCCACACATATATATGTATTTGTATATATATGTATATATATACATATACATATATGTGTATTATGTATATATAGTGTAGTGGAGCAGAGGAGCAGAAGACAGGGTTAGAGAGATGTGTACCATGGCACAAGGTGAAGATCAGATGACAACTTGTGGAAGCTGGGTCTCTTCTTCCACCACGTGGGTCCTCAGAATCAAACTCAGATCCTTAGGTTCTGTGACAGGTGCTTTCACCCTTCGTCCCGTGGGTTCCTTGTGAATTCTTCAGAGTACAATTCGTGAACAGGCTACATGGCTCAGTGGGTAAAGGAAGGCTGTGTTAAGCCTGACAACTTGAGTTAGATCCTCAGGTGCCACATGTAGAACTGACTTACACCAACTTCCTCAGGTCCCACATGTATAACCGACTTACACCAACTGTCTCTGACCTCCACACATGAGTGGGTATATGAGTTATGCACACAAACATGCATGCACACAGACACACACAGACATAAACATATGCAATGAAAAATTTAAAAACCAGTATAATAGTCTTCGCAGATAGCCCAAGAACAATTAAAATAATTAAAATTATTTTCTCTTTTCCTAAATGGCCAGGCAAGATTGGCACATGCCTGTACAAGGTAGATGGAAGAGAATCAGGAGTTCAAGGCATGTCTCAAAACTACAATAGAAACACAATGAAGCTCCAGTATATGTTTTTATGCTCAGGGCAAATTTTACATTAGTATTCATGTTCATAGTGATTCTGAGGCAAAACCCCCGGCCTTTTAGTGAAAAATCACCAGTACAAAAGAAATTTTCAGATATTCGTACAGGTGAGCAGCACTCACTAACTATGCTCCCCCCATCCCTGGTTTCTATCCTTTTAGCAGACACCAAATGAAGAATGCCTGTTCCTGGAAAGGCTGGAAGAAAACCATTATAACACTTACACGTCCAAGAAGCATGCGGAGAAGAACTGGTTTGTGGGCCTCAAGAAGAATGGGAGTTGCAAGCGTGGTCCTCGGACTCACTACGGCCAGAAAGCCATCTTGTTTCTGCCCCTGCCTGTATCTTCTGACTAGAGGAGTCTGTTCTGGGTGCTCCCTGTTTTGGTGGACCCTACCATGTTCCCTTGACCATTGGCTGCGCTAACCCTCAGCCCACAGAGCCTGAATTTGTAAGCAGAGCTTCTAAATAGCCAGTTCACCTTTCTGCTGAACCCTTCCCCACCACCCTAGCACAGTTTGGAACACAGGGACCAAATTGCCTCTAGGGGACAACTGGCTGGCCAGTCTAGGTCTGGGTTTGGATACCCGGATGCCTCGGGGCACCTGCTACAAGCTGGACCTCATGATGCAAAGAGGGGGGCCATGTGAGGCATCCAGGGGGGGTCTAAGAAGTGGGTTCTTTCAGTAGCTGCATGCTCCTTTCCCTTCTGAGCGTTTTGAGTAACCCAGGCAATTAGCATGACTACCCTTCGCCCTACCAGCACCTCACAAATATCAGTAAAGTAACTGATAGTGAGACTTAAGGAATTTCATAATAGAGAAAAAAAAAATCCCCCCACCATACCTCGCCCCACCCCCATGTACAGACAAGACTTAAAACGGAAAGGGAGTATTGGCGATTCCGTGGACAGCCTAGAAGCATGGGGTCTCAGAACAGAGTAAGAAGGCATGGCTCAGCCACGGGGAGTCAGGATGAACAGCCCAGCAGCTATTACCAAGTTACCAAGGCAACGTCCACAGTCAGGGAAAGAGCCCCCGGAAATGGTTTCTTAGTAATGGCAAACACAGAGATCTGGGGTCTGAAGAGTGGGTGTAGGAGCAAGGAGACAGGAAGGATGCCTTCAGCTGTGGGTGTTAGCTTCTAAAAAGGAAGATGTTAGACGGGAGGAGGAGGAGGAAAGAAAAAAAACGAGACCATGTCACCAGGTGCTTGGCCACCATGAAACTGAGGCTGTGGGGTCCCAGCACAATGGTCCCAAATGGCCCATGTACCATCTGTATTCAGATTCATTTGTATGAATATGAAACCTGACTTTGGGGGGCTGTCGTGGGGGAGTTCTGTGTTTTGAAAAGGCCCCCTGGTCCCATAGATGTTGCTGGCTTCTCCCCGCCCCCCCCCATGCTTTCAAGAACAGCCCCGGAGAAAGCTTATTCAAATGAAGGTTGCTCCTGCTTCACCCTCTTTTGCCTCCAAGGCCTGGCCTTCCCCAATATTCATTCAGGCAGTGTCCATAGTAGTTAAGCATGGTTTCAAGACAGCTTGGCCCAGTGCCTATAAAATGCCCACTTAGAAGTCACTGAAACCATACTTCAGAAAATGTTAAACCTCACGAAAAGCTTTTTCCCAAGAGACCATTTCTATTACCATTAATTCTCTAAACTGGCTTCCTCCTTAAAGTAAACTTGGCCCAAGTGACCAGCAAATTAGAAACACTATTCATCTCTGACATAGGACACAAATGCCATGAGAAGGCCTTTCATATCCCAATTCAATATACTGTGAGACTTATTTTTTCGTCGCATTTTATGTAGCTTGAAGGCATTAAATGGATTCACAATCAGCCACAGAGAATAATAACAGTATGGGACGTAAAAGCTGCTTAGTTATCTAACACACTGCATTCATTCATGAGACCTTTCCTCTTTGCCTTCTACTGTGCTTTAAGAATAGGTATCTAGGGGCTGGTGAGATGGCTTAGCAGTAAAGAGTACACACTGCTTTTGTAAAGGACAGGAGTTCAGTTCCCAGCACTCACATCCTGATGCTCAGACCCAATTCTAACTCCAACTCCAGAGACGTGATGTCCTCTTCTGGCCTCCAGGGGTACTGCATGCACAGGTACAAACCCACACTCAGACATGCATGCACACACACTTTTTCAAAAATATAAACCAATGATATGGTGGCTGTGGATTGAAACTGATGGCAGTGTTCACTTGTTTGACGGGGATCTAAAGCAATTATTTGCTGACAAAAGTCCTTATAACAACACTGTCACATCTGATGACATTCTTAAGAGTTCAGAGTGTTAATGGAGGAGCTAAACGGAATTATTTCACAACATGGTTAAGAATAATGTTCTTACAGGAGGCAGAAGCAGGTGGATCTCTGTAAGACTGAGGCCGACCTGGTCTACCCAGTGAGTTTCTGGGAAGCCAGGGGTATGTAGAAAGGCCCTGTATCTCTCTCTCTCTTTCTCTCTCTTTCTCCCTCTCTCTCTTTAATCATAATGATGCTTTGCTTTTTTAACAACAAAAAAAAGATGATTCATGACTTTTTAAAGTCTATAACTTAAATAACATGGTTCTGTTTTGTTTTAGTAAATTGTAGGCACACTGATAATACAGTATGGTTTCCCATATCTTTATATGAAGATCTGGCCAGGAAAAGTATAGAGATGAAATCTATGATATTTAGAATAGTGAGTAGTTTTTCTTTTTTTTTTTTATCAAATGAACCAAACACAAGTATAACACTGACCAAGACAAATTAAAAACCACTGCACAAGGATGAAATGGAGTCTGAGGCCTCAGGGACTCAAAGCACTGATGATGTTCATTGTAGCCTTAACCATCAACCTAGTCACAATTCGTGTATTTGCTCACCATATACTGCAGACCCAATGTGTGTTAGGCACCGAATATGGCCTCTGGGGATAATGTCTGTCCTCTCCCTGGGGTAAAGAGAGATGTTGTGGATTGTTTCTTTCAGGCAGGTCAATACATGGATTTCATAGTTTCTTAATGAATCAACAGCGTGTTCTAGAAACCACCCCCAGTCGATAGCACCACCCCACCCCCCAACAAAGAGATAGAGGCAAGCTTTGCAAAGGAAACCCAGGACTTTCAATGTTAGTCCTCTCAGAGGAGTGGACTAGTTTCACATGGGGGGTGGGGGGAAAAGCTGTTGGATCTTGCAGAAAGGAAGCAGAGAGCCTGTCCCTGTGCTGTTGGGAACATTGATCATAGGAACATTTGGTTGTGTACTCTCTTCCATAACGAAGTCCCGAGACCATCTGCTTGTCACGTGCCTCCTGCATGCTCTCAATTCCAAGCTGACTGCAACACAGTGTCCAACACTCACTACGAACTGTGAAGAGCATGTGGGCTTTTGACAGTTAGTGACACACTGGAGATGGAACTGGGGGGTTCCCCTGATGGCCAGCAGTGTGTCCATACAAAAATCCTAACTGGTACATCAGCTGCCATTGAAGACGAGGTCCCTGCTTTGTGTTGAAGGCAGTGGAGCCCAAATCCTCAGCTCTAAAGACAACACTGCCTAAAGCAATTGCGGTCCCTGGCTGCAAAGCAGGCTCTGATGGAGATGATGCCTGACATTCACCCTGCGCCCACACTGTATTACACTCTGCACCTTATCAATATTAATAAATGTTGTATTAATGGGTGACTTGTCTCCAGGTTTTTAAGCATCTCTCTAAGGACACTGGGCATCCCTGAGGTGAAATCCAGAATCCCTGATATGACATCCAGAGGAGACAGCTGCTTCCTGTTCTACCATCATCTTACTAACAGACAGGAGATACTAAAGGCTAATGAGAAAAGCTAAGATACAAACACTTTCACGTTGTTTGGAAACAAGGCAAGAGGGGGGATTTTCTAGGTCTCAGGAAGGGGAGTGATCTGGAAACTTGCAGGTACTCTTCATGACTTGAGCTTTTTCTCCCTTGTATAAGGTATGTGAGATCACACTGCTGTTATCAAGTTAACATGCTTCTGCTTAGGAAAAGATATTATGAACAGGAAAAATTAAGAATTTATTCAAAATTTTAGGTCCAATGTCAAAAAAAACTACATATCTTTAAGGCCTCTGATGTGAGACTTAGGAACAAGTACTCTGTTCCCTAGCATATTACTCTCTCTCTCTCTCTCTCTCTCTCTCTCTCTCTCTCTCTCTCTCTCCCTCCCTCTCATACACACACACACACACACACACACATACACACACACACACACACACACAGAGTTATTCGTGCACAAAAAAAACCCCCAAAACAAACAGATGCAACATGCACTCTGTCTTAGTTAGGGTTTTATTGCTGTGAACAGATACTGTGACCAAGGCAACTCTTATAAAGGACAACATTTAATTGGGGCTGGCTTACAGGTTGAGTGGTTCAATCCATTACCATCAAGGTGGGAGCATGGCAGTGTCCAGGAAGGCATGGTACAGGAGGAGCTGAGAGTTCTATATCTTCATCTGAAGGATACTAGGAGAATACTGACTTCCAGGCAGCTAGGATGAGAGTCTTAAAGCCCAGGCCCACAGTGACACGCCTACTCCAACAGGGCCACACCTCCTAATAGTGCCACTCCCTAGGACAAGCATATACTAGCAATCACACACTCACTCTGTAATTACTATCAGTCCCTCCTTCTCTCTCTAACATTGAATTAAATGCTAGCGAGAGGACTCCAAAGTTAACAGTGCTTGCAGTGTGAGCCTGGCAACCCAAGTTTGATCCCTAGAGCCCATGTAAAGATGGAAGGAGAGAATCTGCTCCACAGGGCTGCCCTTGTGTGTATCATAGCATGTGTGCCTGCTAATAGGAGGCAGAGGAGGAGGAGGAGGAGGAGGAGGAGGAAGAGGAGGAGGAGGAAGAGGAAAAGGAGGAGGAGGAAGGGGAGGAGGAAGAGGAGAAGGAAAAGGAGGAAGAGGAGGAGAAGGAAGAAGAGGAAGAAGAGAAAGGGGAGGAGGGGGAAGGGGAAGAGGAGGAAGGGGAGGAGGAGGAGGAGAAAAAAGAGGAGGAGGAGAAAGGAGGAGAAAGAGGAGGAGGAAGGGGAGGAGGAAGAGGAGGAAAAAGAGGAGGAGGAAGGGGAGGAGGGAGAGGAGGAGAAAGAGGAGGAAGAAGGGGAGGAGGAAGAGGAGGAAGGGGAGGAGGAGGAAGAGGAAGAAGAGAAGGAGAAGGAAGGAGGAAGAAGAGGAGGAGGAGGAGGAGAAAGAAAAAGAACAAGAAAAAGAAGACTTTAAGTGGTACTTTAGAGTTTTTGAAGCTCTCCCCCCCTGCCAGAACTCAGAATATGGAAACCTTTACACATACACACAGCTGATGCATATCCGCACAGCTGAAACACAACTTTACAGAATGCATGGGGTACATTGTGTTCTGTGAACTCAAAGGTGCTGGTCAAGCATAGCTCAATTCCAAAGTACAACTTTAATGGGTCACAACCACAGTTTGAAAAAATGCTAGCTTAAAGCAACCGCTCCCGTTTGCCGAGGTGAAGGGGCCCAATTATGATCTGTGCTGTGACTGTAGTGTTTACAAAGATGTGGCTCATTCTCCAGTAACTAGGACAAGGGGACTTCCTGTGAGACAGGCGCCATCTGTTCTAAAGCTCCATGTGTTCTCTGAGCCCTAAGTGACGCAAAGTGAGCAAAATCATGAGATGACCAAGCATCTCCGTGGCCTCCAAGACAGGCCTGCACATTTCTTCTGTGGGAATCCTAGAGACACAAGGCCACTTCCTTTTCCTTGAGAATTCTCACATGTTGGATCTTAAGGTTACCCCTTGCTGGCTCCCACAGTCTTTATCTCTCTAATCCTTCTTGGTCCCTAGAGGAGTCCCATTTCATCATCATTTCTATGAAATTTGTGAATAGGCTGAGCCAGGAAAAGGCTATAAACCTGGGGCCTTTGAGTATCCGTTTCTGGAAATGACCTTCTCACCACTTAACTGCCTAAAACGCACACACACACACACACACACACACACACACACACACACACACACACACAAATTTACCAACATGACTCAGTCATGGGGCAAACACCATTTCTGCTACAATGTAACCTGGATTCAGAGTTTGGAATTTCCACTTTTGATGAGCCAATTTTTAGAAGGTAACTCTGTGCCTTTTAAATGTTTGAGGGGGTAGGACAGCTGAGATTCTGCCTCTTAGGGGGTGCACTTGACATCAAAGAGCAAAATAGAAATGAATTCATCCCTTCTGATGCTTATATGGTAGAATCCTTGCTTGCTGAAGAGCTGGAGAGAGGAGACCCAGGTCCAAAGCACAGGGAGAGTCTTGCATTGGCTACCATAGCAACTGCACTTTTCATAAACTAACAGGTTTTTTTCTTTTTCCATTTTCGTATGTGTATAAGTGGTGTGCACGTGTGGCTGCATGTTTTGGATATGTGTGGACACACTTGAGGGGGTATGCACTCACATGTGTGTGGGCATGCATGTAAAAGTCCAAGGCCGTTGATAGAAATCATCCTCCATCACTGTTCACTCTTAGCCACTGAGACAAGGTCTCTCAATCAATCCAGAGTTCACTGATGCAGCTAGTCTTGCCAGCAGGTTTCTCTGGGGACTCTCTGACTCTGTACCTTCTAAAGCTGGAATTATTACAAGCAGACCATCCCCCTCATCTAGCATCTATGTATGTTCTGGGGATTCAAAACTCCATCCTCACACGTGCACTGTGAACACTTTAACCACGGAGCCATCTCTGCCAGCCCACAAAAGTTGTCAGGAGCAATTATGACACTGTAGGGAGATTGAAGGCCAAATGAACTGTGAAACCTATATATTCTCCATTTCAAAGGCACCAGTGGTAATTTCTTTCACAATCATTAAAATAACATTATCCTCCTCCCAAACCCATTCTCTACTCCCTAAGAGGAACCTCCTTTTGCTATTGCACATAAGACTTATTCTAGATTTCAGCTAGAGCTCAAGGCATGGGGATGTGACATCAGGCAGGCGTACAAACCCTACTAACATTCCTTCATGCTTTGGGGAGCTGTGTTAGAGGACAGCTGGAATCTCCTTGAAACATTAGTCCCACTTTGCAACTGACATAGTGACCACGGCATATTACACTGTTAGCTTTACACCATAGTTATTAAAACAAGAAATGAGGTCACACACTACCCGAAGCAGAGAAGGGGTTTACTTCATCCAATCACATACTGTAGGATGTGATCACATAATTTGGGGGTCTTCCGATGGGTTACAAATGTTTGTGATGTGGGGAGGAGGTATTTCCCAAATTGCTTCCACCTCCTACCCCATCACGCCACAAAGGCTAAATTTACACGCGCAGCAGCTAAACACTGGTATCCCTCTCATTACATAAACAAGCCAAACCTCACTCAGCCTTAGCTGTGCTTTTCTTTCAGCCTTAATGAAGGGTTGGGTCCTCCCTTCTGGGAACTCTGTTCCGTTTAAGAAACTGATCTGCTTGGTCCAAGTGTTTGAGGATGTGAATGCAGAAAGGCAATTTATACAGAAATAGACTTCACTGTGATTTTCACATCTCATGGTTTCCTATCGCGGGGAAAACGATGTGTAGAGTCTGGCCCAGCAATACATAAGTGTAAGATGTTAGATTCTCTTACCCGTGTGCCTTAGCCAAAAACACCCCGCTTTCTTCTCTGAAGTAGGTGAGAGGAATGTTCTTGTAGACCAACTTCTGTGTGAGATGGAAAGTCGGGATTTTTGGAGCCTGGGGGGTGACAAACTGTGTTAAGCATCCAGCTTAACGTTTCCTATGAAAATGAATAGGAAAACTTATGACTCTCAAAATAGAACACCTGCGTTAAGACCCGGAAAATGGGGCTGGAGACTTGGCGCAGTGGTTAAGAGCACTGACCGCTCTACTGAAAGTCCTGAGTTCAAATCCCAGCAACCACATGGGTGGCTCACAACCATCTGTAATGGGATCTGCCGACCGGGACAATGGTCCAGGCTTTGGGCAGGCCAGGCTTTCTCTGACACTGTAGAGGCTCTGGAAGGCTGGGAAGAGAGGGTACACGCGATGGATGCGTGGAGCTACCAGACTGTCAATCAATATTTCACTGAGTGAAAAAGGGAGATGAGGTTTAAGATGGCTTAAAAATGTGCATGACACCTGGACATTCTGGGGCAAATCTGAGAGGCCAGGAGACACCCAGTACCGTCCTCCAAAGCAGCAGCAGGACGTAGAAGCATCTGTCCTTGATGGTACATGAACCCACCCACTTATTAATCACTTGCCCTCTACCGAACAGGGAGATCGGGAAGGTTAAGGGAGGTGAAGAGACCTCTAGGGAATACTAGAACGGTGGTGCAAGGAGCAGCTACTATTCCCGGGGTTGAAGAGAGGAAGAGACTCAAGGAAAGAAAGCCCTCTTGCAGAAGAGATATGGACTGTGCTGGCACTGCCTGTACCCTCCACCATCCCGACCCTACTTGTCCTTGGGGGTTGGAGGTGAGGTGGCTTGGAATCAACAGCACAGAGCAAGTGAGAAACCCTACAGCAAGCTCATCTGAGCACGGCCGCAAGCTCCTTTAATACCCTCCACCCGTACCCCATTGGTCCCAAGAAAGCATCTCTTCTAAACAGTAGTTCCTGATTGGCTGGCATTGTCTGCATCAGCAATCCTTGGTCTCTCAGGCAGTCCTCAATTAGGTCCTCCTGCAGGAGATGCCTTTGAGGCTTTGTGCCCCCCCACACACACACACCCTCCCCGGGCGTTTATGCAGAGGCAGCCTCACTATTCCTCCTACATACTGGAAGGCATGTTTCTACCCCACTAGATGGTGCTTTAGGAAGCTTCCAATGGGAGTACTGGAGAAACTCTCCAAGTGCAACTTTCTGGACCATAATAACTTACCAGAGACTGTGCACCACCAGGTCTCCACGGGGACTGCCCCTAGCAGAAAGGGAAGCCCTAGCCAGGCAGTGGTGGCACCCACCTTTAATCCCAGCACTTGGGAGGCAGAGGCAGGCGGATTTCTGAGTTCGAGGCCAGCCTGGTCTAAAGAGTGAGTTCCAGGACAACCAGGACTACACAGAGAAACCCTGTCTCAAACAACAACAAAACAAACAAACAAACAAACCCCCAAAAAACAAGATGAGAAGCCCTGAACCCAAAAGAAAAGCCCCTCTCTTAACGTGTCTTACAGTGTCCCTCCAGCGCTCCCCACCTACAAACCTTACAACACTGGTGGAGGAGAAATGTTTGCAGAGCCCTGCTCCAGTGTCACAAAGCAATGAAAGAAAAAGTGAGGCTTAGGAGCAGAGAGGTTATAAATGGCCAAGGCATAAACATAGCTTAGACTCCAGTGGTTCTCAACCTGTGGGTTTCAACCCTCACAGGGGTCACATACCAGATATCCTGCACATCAGATTTTTTTACAATAGTATTTACATTACTATTCACTAACAGAGGCAAAACTATAGTTATGAAGTAGCCACAAGATAATTTTATGGTTGGGGTCACAACACGAGAAACCATATTAAAAGATCATAGCATTTAGAAGATTGAGAACTGCTGTTATACACTATGCTAGACTGAATGTTGGTTGTTCAAGCTCAGTTTCCCCTGCTGGAAGATCCATGACCGGCCTGTGGTCACAATCGGTGGATCCTGAGTGAAGAAGCAAGGCAGAATCGATGGGGGAATGGAGACCTCAGGTGACCAATGAGCAGGCTAAGAACAGACTCTCAGGAGACAGGCTTCAGTGAGACAGCTCATTTCATTGGGAGAACAAAGGCTATTTAAACCTTTGGGGAGTGGGTAGGAGTCTTTGGAGAGAGTATTCAACATTAGTCAGGGCCAGGGTGCAGAGGATGCCTCATATGCCTACAGAGGAATTTCAGGTATTGCTGGACATAACCTTATGAGGAGAGGGAGCCCATCCTAGTTGCCAGGTGTCTTAGATAGGGTTTTACTGCTGTGAACAGATGCTATGACCAAGGCAACTCTTATAAGGACAACATTTCATTGGGGCTGTGCCATGGACCGGGAAGCCTTGGTGATCCCTCAATCTGTGGGAGAAACCAGGGTCCCAGTAATCAGGTGGGTAAGGAGTCGGCAATTGAAAAACTGGCAGACACAACACAAGGAAGTGCAAGATCTGAATGTATATTCTTTTTTTATTATTATTAAGATTTATTTTATTTTTTTCATGTGTATGAGTATACTGTAGCTGTACAGATGGCCTTGAGCTATCATGTGTGTGGCTGCTGGGAACTGAACTCAGTACCTCTGCCTCCCCGCTCACTCCGGCCCCACTTGCTCTTGCCCTCCCCCCCCCCCCTTGCTCCGGCACCACTCTCTCCAGCGTAATTCACTGCAGCTGTCTTCAGACGCACCAGAAGAGGGCATCCGAGGGTTGTGAGCCACCATGTGGTTGCTGGGATTTGAACTCAGGACCTTCAGCAGAGCAGTCAGTGCTCTTACCCACTGAGCCATCTTATCAACTTCTATTCAGTAAACTTCAATGCCAGACCTCCCTCATTATCTTCCCTAACAATGCCGGAGGCAATTAGTCTGAATGTGTAACATTTCCTACGAAATTCCAAGCCACGGCTGGCTAAGATTGGAACACTGATGAAGGTTAGAGAGCAACCTCTAATTTTGTTTAGCTATTAGTAAATCATATCTTGGTGGGCACTTAGCACGAGAGACCTTCCATCAACTAACGCAAGGACAAATCTGGGCTACCTCTGAATTTGAACACCAACGAATGAATTCCAGGAAGCTATCTTCTTTTGAAGCTGTATGTCTCAGATCAGTGGTCAAGCCTTCAAGCCTGACATGTGGATTTCACTGTAGTGGGCGTGGCAGGGCTTGCCTTTAGGTTCAGAGGTTCAGTCCATTATCATGAAGGCAAAAACATGGCAGCATCCAGGCAGGCTCAGTACAGGTACTGAGAGTTCTACATCTTCATCTGAAGGCTGCTCGCAGAAGACTAGCTCCCACGTGGTTAGGAGGAAGGTCTCGTTGCCCACCCTCATAGTGACACACTTCCTCCAACAAGGCCACACGTTCTAATAGTGCCACTCCCTGGGCTAGGCATTCAAACCACCACACCAGGCCATATGACCTCCTCTGAGGGGCAAAGGACTGTGAGGGCTGGGAAATGCAGACCTGGGGCAAGGAGGTGGGAAGTGATTCTACTCTTGCTAATCTCAGGACAAGATTTCCGATTTCCAGGGTTTAGACAGGGCTAGACCCAACTCTTGTTCCAGGCTAGCTTCCCACAGCCCCACTGCTCCCATGCCCCCAAAGTGTCTGAATATTAAAAAAAAAAAAAAAAAGTATGGTCCTTCCGCTTAGAAAACATATAGTGCTACAGAAAAAAAAAAAAAAATCTTTAGATCAGTGGTTCTCAACCTGTGGGTCTCAATCCCTTTGGGTTATATATTAAATATCCTGCATCCCAGATATTTACATTATGATTCATAACAGTAGCAAAATTACAGTTATGAGATAGCAACAAAATAATTTTATGGTTGGGGGTCACCACAACATAAGGAATTCTATACTAAAGGGTCACAGCATTACAAAGGTTGAGAACTACTGCTCTAGATGAAACTGTTGGAATTTGGGTTTCTTCAAATTGAAGAATATTCCTGGGAAGTGGGCATCGTGGTGTACCACCAGTGGTCCCAACACTTGGTGGTGCTGAGGCAAATGGAGCTCAAGACTATGTAGTGAGAGCATATTTTTAAAAAATCAAAATGACGTCGAGCGGTGGTGGTGCACGCCTTTAATCCCAGAACTTGGGAGGCAGAGACAGGTGGGTTTCTGAGTTCAAGGCCAGCCTGGTCTCCAGAGTGAGTTCCAGGACAGCTGGGGCTATAGAGAGAAACCCTATCTCATAAAACCAACAACAACAAAAAAATCAAAATAATAAGAAGTTATTATCTGTCTAATTCCTCTGATCTTCTTAGAAGACCTGATGACACCTTCTGTCTTCACGAGGCCAGTCGTCTCCTAATTTAAATGTGTCGAGGAGCTGGAGAGATGGCTCAGCTGTTAGGGACACATGTTACTTCTGCAGAGGACGCAGGTTTGATTCCCAGCACCCACAGTGTAACTCATAACCGCCTATAACTCTAGTTCCAGCAAATCCAACGTCTTCATCTGAAATATACTGTGGTGGTTTGAATGAGAATGACTCCGATAAAGCTCCTGTGCTTGAAATATATGGTCTAAGTTGGTGGAATTATCTGGGAACAATTAGGAGGTGTGGCCTTGTTGAAGAAAATGTGTCACTGGGGGGTGGGCTTTAAGGTTTCAAAAAATGTGGGCTATTCCCAGTGAACTTTATTTGCCTCTTGCCTGTAGATCAAGATGGGAGCTCTCAGCTGATGCTCCATGCCTGCCTGTCTGCTGCCACACTCCCCTGCATGACGGCCATAGACTCCTGTCCCTCCAGAGCCATTAGCCCCAAATAAACTTTCCTTCTATCACCTGCTTTAGTCATGGTGTCATATCACCGTGATGGAAAAGTACACATACATGCAAACAAAATGCCTATCACACAGAAAAATAAACAAATAACTTGAAAATTTTTAAATCAACCTAGATCGACATATGTTGAAGAAGACTTTTTCGAAACCAGATTCCCAGACATGGAACCTCAGCTCCTCTGTCTACTGACTTTGTAACTTTGGGAAAGTCACTTGTACTTAATTCGTAGTGCACTCAGTCTGAGGGAAAACTCTTAATCCATGGATGTTCCCATTGCCTTCTCGGTAAAAGGAAAAATAAAATCTATCAACCTCACAAGGTGAAGGGAGGATTAAATGGGACGGAGGCATGCAGGCATTTTTAAACAGTGTGTCTAACACATTACCAGGATTGAACAGACGTCAGATTTTTACCATTTTCAGAATAAATATGGTTCTAAGTGACGCACGATAAAATAGAGCTAAAAGGGACCATTCAGATTCTTTGTCTAGAGATCTTGTGGGCAAATGTCATGAGTCCATGTTTTAAAATATTGGGCTGCAAACATCGAATGTGGAAAAAAGATATGAGAATCGTAGTTGATCTCAAGCTTAAGAGCAGCTGAGCTACGCTCTTCCCCCCATGGAAGGCCATGTGCAGGTGGTACCTCCCATGCTAGCACAGTAAATGGAGTTTTTCAATTTAAAACACTCAGGTGGGGGGGGGCGGGGAGTCAAGAAACGAAGCTTGATGGTAGAGAGTTTGACTGTCACACTCAAGGTCCTACGCTGGATCCTTAATATCACAAAATGAGATGCTATAAAATAATGAAATGAAATATTACCAGAGAATGGAGAAAGTTTCTTTTAAAGTAAAATCTAATGAAGTATAACAGATGATTAAAAAGATGACCAGAAAAACATAAAAGCAGACAAATAAATTAGGTTTGTTTAGTCAAGAAAAGCTATAAAAGGAAATACAGCTATCTTCAGATAGTCGAAACTCCATTTGTCTTCTCTGATCTGGTACTTTAAATGAGAACTAGCAAGGAAATGGCTTTGATTTAATATAAAATCTGCTTTATAAAAAACTAAACGGGTGGGGGGGGGGGCAGTGCCGGACAGATGGCTCAGCAGTTAAGAGCACTGACTGTTCTTCCAGAGGTCCTGAGTTCAATTCCCAGCAACAACATGGTGGCTCACAACCATCTGTAGAAGAAGGCATGGGATCCGATGCCTTTTTCTGGTATGTCTGAAGACAGCTACAGTGTACTCACATACATTAACTAAAAAAATAAATCTTTAAAAAATAATAATAATAAAATAAGCCAACAGGGGATGATGAGATAGCTCAATGGTTAAGAGCACTGACTGCTCTTCCAGAAGACCTGAGTTCAATTCCCAGCATCTATATGGCAGCTTACAACTGTCTGTAACTCAAGTTTCAGGGAATCCCACACCTTCATACAAACACACATGCAGGCAAAATTGCAACATACATAAAATAAATAGTTACATAATTTAAAACACAGTTGTTTTGAGACAGGGTCTTACTATGTAGCCCAGGCTGCCCTTTGTACAGCTCAGACTGGCTTTGAACTTACAGTGATGCTCTTGCTTCAGGTTCCCAAGTGTTGGCATCACTGGAATGTGCTGCTGTCTGGCTTGGTTTGGCTCTTACTATGAATATGAAGAAAAAAAAACTTTGAAAACAGTAAGGACATTCTAAGCCCACTAAAGACATACAAACAGAAAGTTATGGACATCTGCCATTCCAGGAGACTCTCTCACATGTATTCCCATCCCTGTCAGGAGCCACCCTCTGGCTGGTAGAAGCAACACACACAGACAGCCCAGGGATGGATCTTATGAGAAGATTTATCCCCAAGGTGATACTTTCACCAATAACTCTAAAAGATCATTTCGGTTTCAGAACTTCCCATAAGATCAGAGGTGGACTCTGTTGAGATGACCTCAACTTCCTCTCCACCCTACCTGTTACTTTCCTTTCTTTGGGGGACCGGGGAACTCTCTAACCTCATACACACTTAGCTTCATCTCAGGGTAGGTCCCTCTGGCTGTGTAGCAGTGTGTAGCAATACCTGTGTACAAACAGGTAAGACCAGAAGTAGCTATAGCCCAGTCTTCTCTGAGACTTGGGGTATCTGAAGGAATAGGCTCTGCGTTTACAAGGTTCCACCCTACCTTCTCTGTGTGTAGTTCATAAGAGTGATCTGCAAGAAAAATCTCACCCTTCTGACTCTCTGGCCCGTCACTAGGTTGATATCATTCCAGGAAGGGCATTTGTTATGTCGTTGGTCATTCAATCCCGTGCGCAGTCTTTCAACAGTTTTTCTTTTGAACAGGCTCTTGTTATGAGGTCCAGACTAGTCTTTATGCTCCTTCCTCCTTTAACTTCTCAAATGCTGGGAATATGGACATACAATACCTTACTTCTTAACAACTATTAATTATATATCAAGCCTGGATATGACAGTGGCGCACAATAGAGTTCTTTGCTAGAGTTTATTGGTGAGTGCATCATGCCTCCACTCCCAGCCATCTCCAAACTGCTCCTGAAAGGTTTGTTTGCCACATTTGTCCATTACCTGATGATGGTACTTCTAACTCAGGCAATTTATTTAATTATTAATTATTAATTTTTTATTTATGCTGGAGTGTGTTATATCTACTGCCGGTTCATAGTAAGATGGTCTACAATGATCACAAAGGACTATTAAATGGCCAGTGGACTATGTGCGCTTTTAAAGCATTCATTAAGAGACCCATAGCCCATAAGCTCTCTTTGTGAATGAGCCACCTTTTACTGGATAAGTGTAAATACTGAACCTCATCAAAAAAAAAAAAAAAAAAAAAAAAAAAAGGCCATTACAGAAAACCACAACTGGACACAATACAGATCTCAACAGATCATGGGGAGTCCATCCCCAACAGATACATCTACATCACAACTCTGCACTGAAGGTTCGGGGAACATCAAGGAAGAGGGACAGGAAGACTGTAAGAGCCAGAGGACCAGGGAGCCTGCTGTAAAACAGCACCTCCTAGAAATGACTGTAAAAACAAGACTGTGACAATATCAATACACACGCTAACATGGATGGGAGTAATTTCCACAGGGTCCCACCTCTAGACAAAGAACTGTAAGCAACTAGGGACTGCTGGCAGAAGATGAACTGGCCTCTCCCAGGGTGAATCCCCTCATTGGTTGTTCATTGCAGAGAGGTCAGCTTTGAAGCCATATGTATACCAGCAACAAAAACTGACTCAGCAGGTATATTTATATATCTGTGAGTACACGTGTGTGTGTGAGTGTGTGTGCACACGCATGTGAATCAAAGAAAGTCTATCGATCTGAATGGGGATGAGAAGTGTTGAAGGGAGACTATTAGGGAGGAGTGGGAGAATAGAATGGATGGAGGCAAAGTGACAAATTCTATTTCAATTAAAATATATTTTATATATTATAAAATTATAATATAAAAGCACACATTAAAATAAACATATAGCTTATAATAAAATGAACATCTGTGTATCATGTGTCCCACATAGATACTCTGCCTCAGGATGTACTTTATAAAAAGACTCACACAGAGAAATAGATCCAGCATCCTCAGGCCATAAAACAGGGGTTTTTAACTTACTCAAGAGATGTCTTAAGGAAGTATGCTGACATTGAAGGCAGAGCAGGAATTAACCAGATGAAGGGGTATGTGCAAGGCCTGAGAGGAACATTCCAGACAGAGGTAGCAGCCAGACCAAGTCCCTGTGGCCAGCGAGAACACACTAGCAGTAAGACTCAAGTATAAAAACCAGGGGTAGGGAGCATGGAATGAACTAGACAGTCCAGGGAGACGGAGACCCGTAATAGAAAGAGTGTTGGGGGCACTCCACTAGCAACATCTGCAAATAGCTGTGCACACAGCTGAATTATAACACATCTCCGGACTTCCTGCCAAAGAACACAAATAATCAGGATCCGAATGCATGTATCTGGCCTGGATTCAAATCCGAGAGCCTGTGAAATATATTCCAGGCTTGAAAGTTTGGAGGCCGAGATTCCATTTGTTAAACATTTAGCTTTGCTGCTGAGGCTTTTGTTCCTCGTAGGCAGTAGGCGGAGGGCAGGAAAATGCTTTCTGTTCATAACAGATTCCCTTACACGCAAAAGCGCGACAAGGTTTGTCCCACTCGCCGTGGGTAAGGGCTGGAACAGGGAAGATGTGTAAGTGAAAACAAGACCTGGTAGGCTTATCACTACTACTACACCTCCATGGGGTCTGCGTTTGATGTTTTCGCCCAAGTTTGGGGAGCTTAATCAGTCCGAAAAGAAGTGAAGCAGCTTAAAAAAAAGAATCACACATGGAAACCCACATTCTTTGCAAGAGAGGAGCAGAGAGGCAGCTGGGAAACCCTTCCGAGATGACGCCACCTCCAGAGTTTTGGAAGGAACTGGCTGGATGGGGGCATCTTCATCTGGGTATGAACACAGAATTGCACACAGATTGAAGGAGGAAACCCCAACAGCCTGGAACACACTGAATAAACCATCTCCTTACAGTCTCTGGGTCGAAATGTGAGCCTCAGGGAGAACAAAGGAACCTGGTAGGAAGTGAGTGAAGAATGTCTTTGATTCTCTGGTTTCAGTAAGATTCTTTATTGCAACCATTTTGAATCGATCTTGTTCCTTCTAATAACAGGATGGCGATCATCCTGCTTCACTATCAAACAAGATAGTCCCTGCCAAGGAGGAGGGATACTAACAGACCCTGAAGAATTGAGCAGAAAATGCCACTGAGAAGTTCACATTACCAGAGAGTGTGATATAAGCCATGTCACTGGAACAGAGCATGAGGAGGCCAAAAGAGACACATGGTAGATGCTACAGGAGCACAGGAGGGAAGAAGAATCCTGCCCAGGGGAGCCAGAGAAAGCTTCCCAGGAAAGCAACTTGGGACTGAAGAGATAAACAGATGCAATGGGTTTGACTATCTAAGTTCCCTCCAAAATGTCCTGTGCTGAAGCCTTCTCACCAATGCTACAGTGTTGAGAGCTGACTGGGTTGTGAGGGCACTGACCTCATCAATGGGATTGGTACCTATATGACAGAGAACCCAAGTATAGGCCTTTTCCCTGACCTCATGGAACGACATGACAAAATCTTAAAGAGCTACCCTGTAGTCAGTGATGGGGAAAGGCCAAAGAAATGACTGACCACCTGTACTGGCTAGTTTTGTGTGTCAACTTGACATAGGCTGGAGTTAACGCAGAAGGGAGCTTCAGTTTGGGAAGTGCCTCCATGAGATCCATCTGTGGGGCATTTTCTCAATTGCCCCTTGTGGGTGGTGCCATCCCTGGGCTGGAGGTCTTGGGCTCTATAAGAGAGCAGGCTGAGCAAGCCAGGAGAAGCAAGCCAGTAAGAAACATCTCTCCATGACCTCTGCATCAACTCCTGCATCCTGACCTGCTTGAGTTCCAGTCCTGACTTCCTTTGGTGATGAACAGCCATGTGAAAGTAAGCCAAATAAACCCTTTCCTCCCCAACTTGCTTCTTGGTCATGATGTTGTGCAGGAATAGAAACCCTGACTAAGACACCACCCCAGAGATTAGGTATCCCTCCATCAGTCAGAAGTAAGCTCTCCTAAGGGTTGTAGTCACCAGCCTGTCCTTAAGAAGACTTGGGACACATGGATTCTACCTGCCTGATCCGGGAACTCTTAGCCTTAGAGACAAACATAGGAGTTCATCTGTGGTATTCATAGAACGTCAAGCAAAGGCAGATAGAAAACTCCCTGCAGACTCCAATCAGGGCTCCATGTTTACTGCACTTCTAATCAGAAGTTCACAATCCAAAAACCACTTAGGAGAGATAAATAATTGAGACAAAGGGCACTACTGAATGCCCAAGAGCTTCAGGAACCGAAATGGCTAGATACACACGAGTCCTGTGTATTGTTTCTTCTCTCTTTTTCCCTCCCCCAACCCTTCCCTCCATCTCTTTCCTTTTAAGTCGAGTGTCATATTCCAAGCTGACCCCAAACTGACTGTGCAGTGGACACTGCCCCTGAACTCCTGATTCTTCTCCCTCAGCCGGCCAAGTGCTAAGGTTACAGGCAGGAGCCATCAGCACACACTCAGCATAGCCACCTTTACAGGGATCTAATACACGTTTCAAGAAAGACCTAATTTTGAAGGACACAAAGGCTACCATAAACACAAGACAGATTTAACTCAGAAAGGAACTAAATCAAGCTTCAAAGGAGAAACAGAAACACTAGAATTGAGAGCCTAGGGAGCAGTATTTCCAGAAATGACGGATGACTCAAGTGGTCATGAAAGACATAACAATAAAAAACAGGATCACTAAAAAATAAAATGTAATAACAACAATGAAGATTACTAAGACTCTGAAGAGAACCTAAAGTCAAGCAGAAGCATGAGAAAAAAAATTAATCTAAAAAAAAAACAACAACAAAAAAAAAACAGAGTAAGGAGTAAGACTTTTGAGTTGTGGTCTTCCTGGCCAGCCAGCGATGCCCAATCCTCAGACACAGCTCCAGAAAGAGAAGAGGGAAGGAAGCCGTGCCTGGCAGTGCCAGGGAGCAGAGTTAAAGGCTGAAGAAGTAGATGGAATCTGCAGGAAAAACATTGTCACAACCAAAACCATGGAAGAATTCTAAAACTGTGAGTATAAACTGCTCAGATCCCTCACCAGAAACTAAAGCATGCAGATGTGACAGACCCTAAAGGGCCTAGGGAGAAGGTAGACAGACCTGGATAGTAGACACTATCCATTCTAAACCAAGTACAGAAACCATCTATGAACGAGTCAGGTGGGGAAAAAATGGAATCTTTAAAAAATTTATTTGTATTAATGTCAATTTATGTGTATATGTGTATGTTCATGTGTGCACATGCCTGTGGAGGTCAAACGTTGACCCTGGATGTCTTCTTCTATCACTCTCTACCTTTAAAATTTTTTACTTTTATTTAATTGTGTGTGTGTGTGTGTGTGTGTGTGTGTGTGTGTGTGTGTGTGGTGGTCAAGAGATAAGTTGTATGAGTCCCAGGGATCGATCTCAAGGTGATAGAGCTGGCGGCAGCAAACATCTTTACGCACTGAACCATCTTGCTGGCCCTCTACATTATCGTTTGAGACATGGCACACACAGAACCGCTCACTCACTGATTGGACAGACTGGCTGACCAATTGGATCTCATGTCTCCGCCCACCACCACGCCCAGCACTAGGGTTCCAGATGCTTCTCTTTTGGTTTCTGAAGATCCAAACTCACACATGCCCGGAGGATCTTTACCAATTGAGCAGCCTTCCCAGCTCTGAAAAAAAAAAAAATTAAATCTTCTAGGTTTTAAAATATCAAAGATAGAGCTCAAAACTGTCTAAAAAGCTGGGGGTAGGGGAGCACCTTAAAGGAAGATATTGGCGAATGAATTCTCTCACCACTGACCTTCTTGGGTAACCATCAAATGACATAGAAACAGGGGAACCCCCAAGAGCCAGGGGAAAATGTGGAAATATGCCAGAGAACAGCGCTGTGGACTCTTGTACACTACACGGATGATAATCTCCTGACGAACCAAAAAATGCAACAATCCTCAGAAGAATCTGGCAGGCTCTAGAGTTGCCATCACGTATTATCTACAAGGCCCGATTTTCAAGCAGAAATTACTACCTATGCCTCGACACACGAAGCTGCACTCAGTGCGAAGCGGCCCAGAGAAATGGACGAACTGCGAGGAGTTCCAGATGTTGGATTAACAGGCAAAAAAAATCTTTAAAGCGGTTATTAGAACCATACTCCAAAAAAAAAATTGAAGGAAAATAT
The DNA here is from genome assembly GCF_008632895.1 of Mastomys coucha. Taxonomy (NCBI): domain Eukaryota; kingdom Metazoa; phylum Chordata; class Mammalia; order Rodentia; family Muridae; genus Mastomys; species Mastomys coucha. The sequence continues at coordinate 34,903,264 of NW_022196895.1, read as the reverse complement.
GATATACTGAATGGACTTTTCAGAACTCTAAACACAGAGGTGGAAACTAAAAAACAAGGGAAAAAAGACCAACTAACCAACCAACCAAACAAACAAACAAAAAACCCTCCCCAAACAGTAAGAATAATACGGAAAGCTGAGATCAAAACAGACCAAAACTAAAATGTTAAAGTTCACTATAGGAGCTCAACCAAAAAACTGGGGAGAGCAGAAAGCATACCAAAGAACATAAAAAGACTAACAGAGATGCCAAATCCAAACAGCAGAAAGTGCGTCTGGAATCCTAGAGCTTGGGAGGGGAGACCGGAAGTTTGCTCGGAGTCCAGGGCTGAGCAGGGCTACATCCTAAGACCCTGTCTCTAAAAGGAAACAAGAAAACGAAAGAATAAAGTTGAATAAAAAAGTGAAGGAAGTCTCAGAGACCTGGGGAAACAATATTTAAATGTTCGACACAGATAATTCAGGTTCTAGAAGGGGGTTGGGGGTACCTCACAAGACGGCTCCGTGGGTAAAGACACCAGCCACCCCATTGTAGCAACCTGACTTCTCTCCTTAAAGTCCATATAAAGGTGAAAAGAGAGAACAGACATCTGAGATTGTCTTCTGAGCTGCACACACCGTGAGCAAGCATGCAATAAGAGTAAAATTCATTTTAAAATGTACAAAAAGAGATGTTTCCTGAAAACTTCCCAAAGGGACATAAGGAAACTGAGATGAAAATGTGTGTTTTGTGTAGAGGAGTGGTTTATGCACTCGTTAAAACTCCCCCGTAACTGCATAGTATAATGTGTGGATAAATTTTATCATATACCTTATTTTAAAAAGGAAGTGGGGGGTGGGGGGCTGGAGAAATGGGACTCCGAAGTCAAGAGCACCTCCTACCCTTCCAGAAGATGAGTCCCAGTAGGTCCATTGGTGGTTCACAACCCTATACCTCCAGCTCCAAGGAGACCCAATGCCTCTCTCCTCTGCGGGCACCGCCGCTTACAAGCACATATCCAAACACCGGCACACACAAAATGAAGGGTGAAAAACAAGCCTATTAAAAGGGAAATGAAATATACCATTGCATGTTACTTAAAAATCCTAATTAGGCAATATCTAAAGAGAACAGGAGTGACCATAACATAGCTCTGAAGGAAGTATCCACTCTAGCATGGTCCGACAATGGTGGGTACAGAGCCAAGAAGCCAAGAAGCAGGGCACAGAGGTACAGGACAAAGAACCAACAGAACGTGGAGAGATGGGAGGCAAAAAGCCCACGCACTGAGGCCCACACAGTTCTGATGAGAAACAAGAACCTGAAGGTCCTAGAAGCTCAGGATGCCCTGCACAGAACCAAGATCCTTAAGGAGGTGTACCAGAGAGACCACCCCAGCTGCATCTGGAGGGAAGATTGGTCACCCATCAGGTGGTGGTTAGAGTAGCAGCTGACTTTTCAACACAACCCTAGTAGCAAGGAAAGAAGAGACCGGTCTTCAAAGAGCTGAGAGAACACAACCGTCAGTCTGCCTGCCACGGGGATCTTGTCACCACGGCAGGCCATTTCTGCACTTCGGCGTCGGCTTCTCATTACCTCTCTGCTACCAGCCCATCAAAATATGTGCAGTGTTAAGCTGTGAAGGGATTTTTTTATTTAAAGTAAACAGTGTTAATGTGCTTGAGGTGTTAATGGTAGAATCCTGTGGATTGCCAGCGTTGAGCCAAGCCATTTGAAATATTACTAAAATATGCACAGATATGTAAAACAAGGTATAAACTTCTTATGTGCATATTTTATACAACTATTAAAACTAGACAACTGTATGATATATAAAAGACTTTTTTATGAATTAAAAACAAAATTACAATGCCAATAAAATCCAACATATATGAACACATAGACAGCAGAGCATGCTCTCTACCCACCTGCAGATAGATGGTCAGGTGGGCTGCTCCCAGAGTCTTAGGCACTGAGGCCACAGTGAGACTGTGCATTTTCTGTGCATCTCACGTAAAATAGCACAGTGTGCACTGAAGTACACTGTGGCTCTGAAGGAACCAGGGTCTAGAGTCAGGCTTCTCAAATTTAAATCCACATGGTCCTGAATGTCTACCTGTTGTCTGTAAGCTGGGATCACACAAGGACCTACGCATAGGGCAGCCATTAGGATTCAATGAAGAATACAGGAAAGCCCTTAGCTGGTACCCAGCACATACAACAGGCTTTGTGAGTTATGGCTGCCAGAGCTGTAACGTGTGCTTTTGGATGATTTATTTGGTTGGTTGGTTGGTTTTTGGTTTTTGTTTTTCAAGACAGGGTGTCTCTGTATAGCCCTGGCTGTCCTGGAACTCACTCTGTAGACTAGGCTGGCCTTGAACTCGGAAATCCGCCTGCCTCTGCCTCCCAAGGGCTGGGATTAAAGGCGTGCGCCACCACTGCCCAGCTGCTTTTGGATGATTTTATCTCTCCTCCTGCCTGAACTGTTTTGGGTTTTTTGTTTGTTTGTTTTATTTTTGTTTTTTGTTTTTTGTGTTAGGGATCAAATCCCCGGCAAGACCTCTACCACTGAGTTGTACCCCGAGCAGTAGTCACTATTTTGAAAAGCTAACCAACTTTATGAGGCATCCCCAAAAAACTTCCATTTGAAGAAAAACTCTCAGTGAAGCTAGGATGCGCAGAATTGCTCTATGTAGTGAATATCTAAGTGTCAGTTTTAATATATGGCCACTGGTCACATCATTCTGCACAACATCTCTTCCATTTACTTTGCAGTGGGAAGATCACCCTCTCTCCTTGGTCTTTGTGGACGCACACGCTTGGGACCTACAGGGTTATGGCCAGAGTGCAGCGCTGGGGATTCAGAGTAAGTTAATAATGCTTCTGGAAACACCAACACCACACACACACACACACACACACACACACACACACACACATGC
>NW_022196895.1:34892768-34900182 GCF_008632895.1 Mastomys coucha | reverse complement strand
TGCAGGCACACACATACACATACACACACATACACACACACACACACACACACACACACACCAGCATCCTGGTAATGAAAGAATTTAAGCCAACTGAATCACTTGGGCTATGGTAGAACCTTGATGAAAGATTTATTATATTTAGAAACAAAAGAATACTTTTAAGCATTGGAACAGAGGATGTATTTAGTCTACAAAGAAGACAAACCTGACTGTACAAAATAACTTTATAATTTTAGTTTCTGTGGGACTGAAATTTATGCTAGCAAAGGTTGACCTGAGTTCCTAACATCTGCTTGGTTCATCCATCAAGGGGAATTCACTGAGGAGAGAAACAACGATGGAAAGAAGACCTTCTGATTAGTTAAGACATAACTGGTTGGCTGCAGTGTGGAAGAGGACTTGCCTAGAACACAGGAGGTCCTGGGTTAGATTCCCAACACTGCCTGAAATAAAGATAAAATCCACAGGAAAAAAAGAAAGACAAGGAAAGGAAAAGGAAAAATGAGTGTGTATTAAATCCTTTTTTCACAAAGGTACATCACTGAAGATAATCATAACTTATTTCCTGTTTTTCACAGGGTCTCACTTAGTCCAAGATGGCCTCAAACTTATTATATATCCAAGGATGACCTTGAGTTATGATCCTCCTACATATACTTGCCGAATATTAGGATTACAAACCTGTCACTGTACTTGGTATATATTCTTGGGGACTGAACTCAGTAAACACACTGCCAACGGAACTATATCCCTAACCCTCCCCAGGTTCAAATTGCCCCAACTTTCAAACACTCTAATGGGTGAAGAATTACCTAACCTAGGGGAGTGTAGGCGGCGTCAGACAGAGTTACTAAGGAAGCAGGGGATGCAGAGTGGACATGGTGCTCCTTGCTTGGTACTTCCTGCCCCTACTTAAGTGCTGCAAACTCCGGCAAAGCACCAGCCGATACTGCATGACCTCCAGACCCACGCAAGCACAGAGACCAAAGTCACTGCTGGCCTTCACTGAGTGGCTACTGAACCTACAACCACCCTGAGAGCTTCCTTCTTCTCCTTTTGGGAAACCGAGGCAGCTGATGAATGAAACACTAATGGAATCCCTCAGAGCTTTATGAATACAAAGAACAATGACTTGGGCAAGGTACCATATTTTAGAAACTGGAATCTCCCTCCTTCCGGGTGTTTAAATTAAAAAGCAGAGGTGGAGAGAAAAAAATCAGAATCAGGAACTCAAATAAATGATTAATAATTAATTATTATATTAGTGTGTATAGCAGCATTACTCACAATGACCAAAAATAAAAACAACCCAAGTGGCAGAGATAAGATAAACAAGCAAACAAAAACATGTTATATACATACATGTTTTATGATATATAATTCAGTCTTTAAAATGAATAAATTAAACCTGGCTTCATGGTGCATACCTATAATCCTAGAACTTTGGAGGTAGAGGCAAGAGGATCAGGGGTTTAAGGTCATCCTCAATTATATATGGTGTTCCAGAGCAATGGGATGATGTAAGACTATCAAAAGGAAATTGGGGGTGGGATGCTAACACAGGTTACAACATGCAGTGAAATTTGAAATCATTAAGCTAACTGCAATAAGCCAGACCCACAAGATCAAACATTGCACGCATCCATTTATAATGGGTATCTAGAGTGAGCAAATTCATAGAGCAAGAAAGACTAGAGCCTGCCAGGGGCTGGAGGGAATAGGTTATTGCCTAATGTTTAGCAGTTTCTATTGAGGTGCAGAAAAAGTTTCAGAAATCAAATAGCAATGGTTGCACAACACTGTAAATGCAATCAATGCCACCAAGTGATATACTTAAAATGGCTAAAGGAACAAATTAATGTTTTATCTGTGACATTATAAATATGTGTGTACATGCATATAATAAGATATGTGTGTATAGATAGACATGCCACACATTTTTTCAGAAGAACAGAAACCCAAATAATTGAAAACAATCCAAATATCCTTCAACAGGTAAAAGAATGCAAAAATGGGTACATCCATATGTTGGAGTAAAATGGGATCAATTATTGATGCATGAGGAAAAGGTGTATTAGGCTCAGTGAGTCATGTTCTCAAAGTGGGACAGAGACCACATTGGTGATGTCAATATAGTGTGTGTGTGGGGGGGGGGGTGGTAATGACAAAAGAAAATGCTTTGTAACAATAGGACCTGGTTGCAGTAGCAATCCTGTGAATTTATACAGACATGAAAATACATAGGAATTAGTCACCAAAATTTCTAAAGTCAAGTTCAAAAAATACATGGTAGACAAAATGACAGCGATTGGTATTGTTGCCCCAGTAAATGCCCTCTCCCAAGTCACTCGGGGTTTCCCATGGATTTCTTTATCTCTTAAGATTGGCCAAAGATCATTATCTGGGAAACATGCCTTGTAAAACTGTAACAAAGGATCCGTATTTCTATTCTTAGAAGGGACCCGGTTCCCCTTCCCCGCAACTCATCCATTTTGTGGACTCACAGTTTGTCTTTTTATCTGTGATGTTTTTCCTGGACGAAACTTTTTCACTTGGGAACAAGAAATGTGGCCACATCCCAGCGTAACGCCCACAGAGAGTCCTGGGAAATATCAGGACACATATCCCTCACAGCAGAAGCAGGCGTTCCTTCCTTCTGAGGTAAGACTTGGAAGATGTGTGTTCTCACAGCTCAACTACCTTAGGTGTTTGATGACAGCCACCCTGAAATCCTGGTTTGTGACAGCAAGGACCTGGAAATAGACTTGTCGTTCAAGTCCCCAAATAGACCCTATCAAACACAAAAGACGGCAGGGGATTCTAGATCCAAACCTGTGGTCTCAAGAGAAGAGCGGCAAGTGGAGGGTCCCAGCATGAGGTAACTGATGCTGCACTGGCTTCTCTGGCCTCTGGAAGACCTGTGGGACATTATTTATGAACTGAATAAACTGGAGAGAAAGCACAGCAAGCACCATTTTCTCTCCCCCCTCCTTGTACTTCCTCGCCTCCCCTTGCTGTGGTGGGATGTCACCGGTGAACGAGTATCTTGGAAGCAAGCCATTCATCAGAGCTCCCAATTAGGAAGGTGCAAGGCGGCTCTGGCCATCTTCTAACACCTCATTAACCTCCTCGCTGGTCTTCCGCTGAGGCGGGAAGCTCGAGAACGACTTTGAGGGATGGTTCCTTATGTTCACACAGAAAAGGAAACAGCAGCCCTTTGCTTTAAAAATGACCCACACCCATACCCACACCCCTTTTGACCATAAGAGTTGTGCCAGATCACGAACCAACCAGGAAGGACGTGACAAGGAGAGCAAGATGGGCTAGGCTTTCCTCGATTTAGGAGCATACACCTTTACCCGAAGGAAAAGAGGGAAAGCAAAATCAGTCACCCATTTTCCTGTTTTTTTTTTTAAGTAAGAATGACTTGCTAACTCCTCTCCGCACAGATACCTACAAATAAATAGCCAGGGACTAAAGCTATTCCATGAGCCAAAAGCTGCACGCTTGTAAATCTTGAACTAAGCCCAAGTATTCCTTCTTTTTCTTTTTAACCAAAATGAAAACTCTGTGTGTGTGTGTGTGTGTGTGTGTGTGTGTGTGTGTGTGTGTGTAAAACTTGTGTTTTATATACATAAATAAACCTTAGAGATAAAGTTCAGCTGAAGCCATGTCCATTTATCCCATGACTGGTGAACCCAAACATGAAATTATTCCCCTAACCATCAACACACACACACACACACACACACACACACAAAGTCTGATACCAGGATTCTAAAAATGGTGGAAGAAATGAGATTTGGATGAAGCAAGGAATCTAGCTTCCGGTGAGAATTCAAGGAAATGGGCCCAGAGGATCTTGCAAAGCCTTGGATAACATTCAAAGCTAGATTTTATCTGAATCTATGACAATCTCAGTTGCCCACAGAGAACACGGTCCCTTCCTTTGCTTATCACCTGCTAAAAGAAAGGTGAAGAGTGGGCTGGAAAGATAGGGCTGTGGGAAGAGGCCCCTGCTGCTAAGCCAAGTACTGAGATCTAGATGAGATGCAGAGCAAAGGGGGTCCCTTCTCAGAGTAGAAATATGGACCTTTAATGATAATTTTATGAAATATGATTCCCAACTAGAGATCTTTGGCAAATTTTAAAATATAGCGAAGTCCATGGGGAATGGAGAAGGGGGTGGGAGAGGGGTGTAAGGGAAGAAGCATTTATGAGGGGTTATAAAAGCAGCAATAGCAACTGCTGTCATTTCTTCTACTCAAAATTCACAAAACCATGTTAGAATGAAAGAGTTAAGTTGTTCTCTGACCTCTGTGCATACTCACTAGATAAGCAAATAAAATGCAACAGAAATAGCTTTTACAGAAAGATATGGAGCTTATTTTTAAAGTCAAATGGTCCACCAAGCAGCTAAAAGGTGGCTTCTCAACCTTACCTATTTTCTTTGGTCTAAAGCTAAGTTAGCAGAGCTACGGTATTTCTGTTTCTGGATCTCTCCAGAAGGTTCTAATAGACATTTCTGTGGTCTAATAGACTGGAAAAGATTCCAAACATGACAGAAATACAAGGGAAGACATTTCATTTCATTTCCTTAAAAGTCCATGGTACACATGGGCAGATTGCTAGACAAGCAAGAACTTTAATGTATAGTGGAAACATTAACCCCAGAGATGGAAAAGAAGATGAAAGCAGAGATCTGTGGACCAGGCATAGAGCTTGTGTACAAACAAGCTGCTCCACTGGAGAACTAAGGGACAATGCAGGCCTAGCCCACGCCTTCACCATCTCCCACTCTCTTCCAGTTAGCCTTTCTCCTCAGGGACCGTGTGAGCCTCTTCCAGTCACCATAGGTAGCTGTAGCTGCTCTCATGCCTTCAAGGAAAGATTGGTTCCCAGTCTTCATCTAATCTTCTGCAGAGAGGTGTAGGCTAGTGTTCCTGACCACTGGGCACCATCTGGTAGGTGATATATAAATACCCTGTAAACTATCCGTCTTCCCTTTGGTCCCTAACCTGTTCCCCTTCCCCTGTTCACCATGAAGATTCTGAACCCCAAAGTGCAGATCACTACAAAATGGTTCCTGTGATGTTTTCTCCGTCTTAGAAGGCCAAAGGGTCAGCATGTCATATAGACATCCCTCTCATCCCTGGGCTGGGAGAATAGGCATGGGGAAGGGAACCTGCTCATTGGTGGTGTGGGTGATAGGGAGTTTTCAGAAGACAGGAAGGGGTTGTCTGGGGTTGGAGTGACTGGTCACAGGATCCTCTAAGGATTCCAGGACCCCTTAGTACTAAAGCTCCTTGTAACTATCTATAAGGCCTACTCTGAGTTTACAAGATGGAGTTGCAAAACATACATAAACTTTGGTTAATAGTTTATAATATCAGCTAGGCTTGTTGACAGGGGTTTATAATCCAGCTGTTTAGGGGGTTGAGAGAGAAGAATTAAAAGAGGCCTACCTCCTACTCAGAGTGAGTTCAAAACCATCCTGGATAACTTCAAGAATCCCTGGCTCAATAGCGAAAAGTCAAAAGAGAGCCGAGACTCTCGACCTCACAGCAGCTGAGATTGCCCACATCAAAACAGCACAAGATCAAGCCAGTCAGGGTTCTAACATGAAGGGGAGAGAAGCTCACAAGCCACTGACAGTTGATAGCTTCTGGAGGAGGGGGAGTCGGTTTCCTTTAAGGGTGAGCCCTTTGGTAAATAGACCATGATCCAATGGATGTCCCCATACACGGTGAGTAGGTAGAAAGGGGATGGAAAGCAGGGACAGATCTTGGAGAAGTTGAGGCAAGGGGTAAGGATGCATTATATTGTATGAGATTCTCAGCCAGGCAGTGGTGGTGCACGCCTTTAATCCCAGCACTTGGGAGGCAGAGGCAGGTGGATTTCTGAGTTCCAGGCCAGCCTGGTCTACAGAGTGAGTTTCAGGACAGCCAGGGCTACACAGAGAAACCCTGTCTCAAAAAAAAAAAAAAAAAACTTTAAAAACAAACAAACAAAAACAAGAAAAAAAAAACTCAGTTGCCAAGTGTAGTAGAGAACACCTTTAATCTCAAAACTCTAGGGGCACAGTCAAGGCCAGCCTAGTCTACATAGTAAGTTTCAAGTCAGCCAGAGCTATAGAGTGAGACCTTGTAACAATATTTAGACTCTTCTAGAAAATGGGACAATAATCTCCTAGAGGCACGGATACCCAGCCATCTCTGAATCCTGCCCTTGATCTTCTTTGTGTCTAAGCACCACCCCCCAGCTGAAGCCAAGGCAAATCCCTTTCTCTGTTCTCCTTCATAAATGACTCAGACATCCCGCCGATTTTATAGAGGACTGTAAAACAAGCAAACAAAATAAGGAACAACCATTTCCTCAGACATAATGCAACTGTCAGCCTCCTTAACCTTTCTCTTATGAATGAGGAAACTCATCTATGGTTTCCTGGTTTCCTCCTCCTTCCACAAAACCTAAGCATGCTGGGCAAGCTCTTTGCCAGTGAGCCATACTTCTGGTCCCTCATCTATAGTTTTCAGAGAACAAACATCCAAAAAGAGTAGGAGAAGGACTATTATCACAAAATGATTGCTCCTTCCTGAAAGTGGGTTCCTCCTTGAGTCTGTACTGCTGGGTCTCCCGGTACCATCTTAGTTCTGGCACCACCATCTAGCAGCTGCCTCATTCACATCTCGCGTATTCAAGTCCAATTCCTACTCTGCTAACAAATGTAACATTGTGCCTATGCTATGTGGCTGGTTTACAGTAAAGCTACCAGATGTGTAGGGCTAACATCCTTACACTTACCCAATGGCTATGCTTTGGCTGACCCGTTTCAGCTTCAAATGTGAGGATCTCAAAAGGTGTATTACAGTCATTCTGCTAACCATTCTACGGGTACATGAATACACAGACTCACTGTGTTCTTAACACAGTAAGAATTAGACCACCTTTATTGATGGTGATTCTTCTTATAGTGTTTAGCCCCAAACACCAACAACCTGGATGGAGCCCCAGTCCTATGCTGAAAATCATCATAATGTGTTCTTTGTCCTGACTCGGCTAATTCAGACCTCCAAGATCATGATCTGCAAGCCAAGTCAGGAGAGCTGAGAATCAGCCTTGATCCACAGGAATGTTATTTCCCTGAAGGTCTCCAAACCTCATAAAACAGTGGTTTTCAAATACCTTGACTATCTCTATGGGATGGGATGAGAGACGGTTTTTATATTTGTAAATTGTTGAAGGGGGACACATTATCTGACAGGCAAGATTCCTTTTCTAGAAATTTGTGTATGGATCTAAATTTTCTTTGATCTGCTTTACCAGCCAACTTTAATGAGAAATACACCCTTTTCTTTGTTTCCCTCCCCCGCTTCAGGGACTTACTGGGGGGGTGGGGGGGGCAATGGAA
>NW_022196895.1:34867754-34892758 GCF_008632895.1 Mastomys coucha | reverse complement strand
AAAGCCTATTTTGTTTTCTGGAGGTCTCAGTACATCCCTGCCACCACCGCCACTCATTCCCCCTCCCCATTTCTGCTTTTAGAAACGAGCTGCATTCTTGGTTGTTGGGTCATCCGGAGCTGGAGGCCGAGGCCACTGCTTTGTGCTGAAGAAGCAGAAGCAGCCAGACTCAATAGGGTGGCTGAAATTCTTTACAAGGTCAAGGCTTAGGAGTTTCCGAGTATAGTATTTGAACATCTGTGCCCTGTTGGCACGCCTTGTGCTGAACAGGAATGGAGAATAACTGTGAAGCCACAAAACTTTGAGAGTAATGCCAGGGGCTTCTACACCGTCCCTGGGCCTGTAGAAAAGCTCGGGGGAAAGACAGCACTGGTTCCCCTGGGGCAGTGAAGCCCAACAGGCAGCCAAGAAAAACCACCCACAAGACTGCAATAAATACCCCCAATGCTTCTCCATTCCACTTATGCGGCCTGTAGTATTCTGGTACCCAATAGAAGCAAAGCAACATAAGAAATGGAACCCCGGGGGTGGGGGGGTAGGGAGGGGCTGAAAAGGTAGCTCGGTAGCTAAGAGGCACTTGCTCTTGAGGATCTGAGTTCAGTTCCATCCTCCACATCAGGCAGCACACAACCGTCCATAGCTCCAGTCCCAAGGAACCTGAGGTCCTCTTCTGGCCTTTGAAGATACTTGTCCACAGACACATACAGAGACACATGAAAGGAAAATTTTAAAAAGAAACAAAGAAAACTAAAGCAGAGAAAAACTACAGACTGACATTGTTCACAAATGTAGATGCAAAAAAAAATAATAACCTTAATTATTAGCAATGTTATTCTAAAATTTGCAAAAAAAAATTATCATGGTATATTCACCTAATAGAAAACAACTCAGCAAGCTTGGGAGGTGAGTGGCACATGCTTTTAATCCCAGCACTCAGGAGGCAGAGACAAGCAGATCTCTGAGTTTGAGGCCAGCCTGGTCTACAGAGTGAGTTCCAGGACAGTCAAGGCTACGCAGAGAAACCCTGTCTCGAAAAGAAATAAAGAAGGGAAGGGAGGAAGGAAAGGGGAAAGGAAGGAAGGAAGGAAACAAAGAATGAAAGAAAGAAACAAAGAAAGAAAACTACTCAGCGATAACAAAGGACAAAACTACCAATATCCATAATGGCATACACAAAACACAAAAAGTATTACTACTACACTGAGCCAAAGAGACTGGATTTAAAAGTATATGTGCAAAAATAGAGGTGAGCAGCTCTGTTTGTGTGCAGTCCAGGAGAAGACAAATCAAGTGACAGAAGCAGATCAGCAGAGCTGGAGATGGGAAAAGGAATGAGGGGGAAGGGGTGACCTGGATCATGAGAGGAAAGTGTGCACCAACCATGGTGAGCCCATAGATGCTTGCCCTTTTCAAAGCTCACCAGGAGTGAAGTGTGGATGCTATTGATTACATGTAAACTGGCCAAAAATGTATTCAAACACTCTTAAATTAAGGGCAAGGTTTGTAGTGTAGTGTGGCTTTTCCAGCCTTGAGCGGGCTAAACAGACCTTGAGCGCTTGTCACAATAGACCTTATGGACATTGGTGGAGTCACCTGCCTTGGTTGCACGTGTAAGTTCCTACAGGAATTTAGAAGAATAGACTGCTCTTGCTTTGCAACATAATCCAGCTGAAACAAAGGATAGGATCTGTAGGCTTGCCCTATATAAACACAGTGCTGAATATTAAACTTAGAGCCTTGAGCCGGGCAGTGGTGGTGCATGCCTTTAATCCCAGCACTTGGGAGGCAGAGACAGGTGGATTTCTGAGTTTGAGGCCAGCCTGGTCTACAGAGTGAGTTCCAGGACAGCCAGGGCTACACAGAGAAACCCTGTCTGGAAAAAAAACAAAAACAAAAGCAAGCAAACAAACAAACAACCTTAGAGCCTTGATCAGAACCTTATCTTGACTTCATTCTTTTCTCACCACCCCTCTCCCACCCCGTCTCTTTTTCATTTCCAGCTCCACTTTCAGGTAAACCCAGTTCCTCCTTGGCTGCTGTAGAGCTACAGTGTAGCATTAGGGCACATGCCTAGCATACATATGAGGTTCTGGGCTTGCTTTCCAGGACCACCAAAAAGAAAACCCTTTGAAACCAAGCTTGTGTAATGGGGCCTGCTATTTAAAAATGTTACAATATCCAATGCAATTGGCCTGAAGAGGTCTGATTGCTAAAGAAAAATTTTACTCCTGACACCAAGGATTCTGTGATGTGGCCACAGGGGAGTCTTAAGAAAGGTATGAACAGCATAAAATAATTAACGAAACCATGAGAATTTTTATATGTCCGATAACCACCAGGAAGGGACATTGTATCAAAATCCACAAAAAAAAAAAAAAAAAAAAAAAAAAAACTGAAACTGGGCCTATCCGGCAGCATGAAGCCCTCGGTTCAGATCTCCAGGACCTACATAAAAATCCAGGTACCTTTGTGTGTAAGCCAGGCTGGGGTCAGGAGAGGGAGAGGAGCTTGAGGATCTTTAGGGCTTGCTGGACAACCAGGCTAGCTGAAGAATTGGTGAGCTCCAGGCTCAGAGACACACGTTGTCTCACTGGAGGTCAGGAGGGCAGCTGATATCAACATCTGGCCTCTCTTTATATATATGTACCTGCATACATGTACATATTTATCTATACATACATGCACACCCATGTACAACTGTGGTTACACACACATACAACACACACACACACACACACTATACACACATTCCACAAGCATGATTTCCCTAAAAACTTGGATTTCAAGGCTTCCAGGGGTTAAGAGCCCTTTTTCAAACTGACTAACATTTTCTTTTCTTTTTCTTGGCAAGTCTAGCTCATTGGAAGCTTCTAGAAACTGAGTGGCGTTCTCAGATGACAGCAAGAAATGGGGACTTCAGTCCTATAACCACTTGGGCCTGGATTCTGCCAGAAACCTGAAGGAGGTTGTGAGAGGTTCCTTTCCCCAGAGCTCCAAAGTTTGGTCTAGCTGGGACCTGATGGGTCTGGGAGACAGCTCAGGGCAGCTGCCCATCTGCTTTCAACCAAGGGGACACCATCCTCACCAAAGTGGAAAAAGAGATTGATATTAGTCATTCAAGATATTGGCACTTTATTCACTTTGCAACCTCACTTGATAGAGATTTGTCACATAAAAGGACAGGAGAGTACTGCCTTCCAGTTGGTCCACTAGATCAGTTGAAAATAAACGGCTTTGTTGTTAGACTTGCATGGAATGTTTATGTTTGCAAGCCAGTGGCCCCAAAGAGTTAGTGTGTTTCTTTAATTCTTTGCCTCTTCCCAGACAACGCCTTAGGCAGAGAACACACAGCAGTGTAAAGAACTGTTAAAAAAAAGAAAGAAAGAAAGAAAGAAAGAAAAGAAAAGAAAAGAAAAGAGCTGTGAATGAGCATAGGCTCCCAGCAGAAGTTTGCTTTAATGTTCTACAATCCAAGGGGAGACCAACTGGAAAGCACGATTTTAAAAAGAAGCTGCCTATCCAAAGAGTGAGAAGTAGATACGTTTTCATGTGTTTTCTTTGGAACATCTCTGCTGGCAGCTGTACTCATTTGGTTAATGGAATATCCTTGACTCATTAAACAGGCTCATTTAGGGGAAGGAACCACGGCAATGGGGAAGGAAGCAGAGCCAGCAGCTCTCCCTTGGCATAGACTCCAAAAGTGGTGCCTTTACAACAGCCCTCACAGATAGCAGGTTGACGCGAGGGATGGTTAAATTGTGATGAAAGACAGCAAGAAAAGGCGGCCCAAGAGGAAGACTGCCAGCCTCCTGGGAAGGAAAGTGAAAAGTGGGGCCCCTGTAAGGGGCCTTCTGGGCACCTTGGGCTGAGGAGGGTGAGGGATACCAGTCAATGCCAGGCCCTACCTCCAGGTTGATCATGTTTGCACTCAGCCCTGGCATTAGCTCTGCGTCTCATCTGCCAAGTCGACTCACTCCAAGACCCAGCCCAGCCCATCTCCCAGGACACGTGGCGGCGTGGCTTTACAAGACAGCTCTCGATCTCCGACCTTCACCTCAGAAACGTGAGCTGGGCAGTTTTCACTATTCTCCCAAATTACTTTAAGCATGAGTTCAAATCTTGGATAGATATGCACGGAAAGTGGATGGAAACAGCTTTCATCCCAGTGTAAAGTGGGGCCAGGCCTCAGACCCCAAAGCCTGTCCCCTAACAACCACTTCTTCCAGCAACCTCTCCAGACAGCGCCTCCAGCTGGAGAGCAAGTGTCAAATAGATGAGCCTTTGGGCAACTTTTCACCACATTCAAACCCGCTTCCAACCACCACAAAATACGCAATCAAGAGTTTCAGAGCCTTCAGCACCACCAACCTGAGAGTCTTCGAAAGACTGCTTAGTCATGAGCAATAAAATCGGTCTCTCAACTTGGAGTGGAAAGAATCAAGTTTACTGCAAAAGGTTAAGGTGGAAATTAGGTTTTCCAAAACTAATCAACTTCCAGAAATACAAACAATTCAGTTAAAGAAAACTATCCCCCCTCCCCTTACTTCCTACTTGTGAGTTTCACCCAACGATATTATAAACAGTGGAGAGGCATCCAGGAGAAGGCAGGAAAACTCTACATGGGCTTTGCCATTTCCCCGTTTTGTTTATTCTACTCCAGAAAGCGGGGCATGAAGTCACATAAACTCCTGCAATCTAGAGGCTAAACCGTATTTTATAAATTGCACTTTATGTTAAATAAACAAACTTTCTAAAGTACTGTGATTTGTTAAGGAAGAATGCACGTCTGGATTTAATGAGCCTCAGATGTCCTTGCTTTGAGGCTCCCTGAACTTGACCATGAATGGAAAAGTCTAAAGCCCTGGAAGGTATTCACATGTGTGGCTATGGATCTGTCTTCCCAAAGACTTCCTTCTTCATTTAGAGATGAATTCTCTGCCCTGGCCCTTGTATGGCTGCCTAATAGGGACCAAGAGGCCCGTCCAAGTGAAGGTTAGTAGGGAGAGCTTGCAATGGCCTCTAAACATGAAAAGCAAAAGCCCCCTTGCTGACTCCAAACAAGTTTCTCCTAAGAATGCCCGTTCTTGGCTCATACCCCTATTCTAACCTCCACTGACAAATTTCATCTGCAAACAGGCTCATGTGAGAGGCTCTCCCTCCCTCAGAGAGGAAGGCACCTGCCCTCTCATGGCCTCCCACTATTGCTTATGACCTACTCAGGCAGCTGGCACACACACCACAGAGCTGCAGAGGAGGTTCAACATTCATCGCTGCTGGCTTTGTTAGTTCGCAGGGTCAGAAGTCTCGGAAACAGAAAGCTCTAGACTATGGAACAAGCCCAGTTTCTCTACATCCTCTGGAGATTCCAGAGCTTGCAATGCTAAGGTCATTAAAAAACAAGGGAAGACTGGCCTGTTCTCAGACCAGAGCAGTCAGGGAGAGCAGAAAAGCAAGCTGCTTCCCTGGACTAGACTCTTGAGCCTGTTTCTCAGTCTCTGAGATCTTATGAATATGCCACGGTAATATAAGATGTTATCCACAGAGTTTAGGTAAAAGGGATATGTAACCCTTTTGTAAGAGACAGAGATGTGACCCAGATGGGACAGCCCGTGCTTAGCATGTGTGAACCCTGGATTTGATCCCTAGCACCACATAAACACGGTGTGGCAGCGGGTGCCTGTTTTCCTAGCACTCAGGAGGCAGAAGCAAAAGGATCAGAAGTTCTAGGTCTCCCTCAGCCACTTAATGAGTTCAAGGCCAGCCTGAGATACTTGAAACACTGTGTCAAAATCAACAACTACAATATCCCCCTGTAACATTGTGGTTTTTTGCAACTTTTCTTTAATCCTAAAATTATGCATATTTGCATAATTTTCACTCATATTTGAGTGCTCTAGCAATGTAACTCTGAAAGAACTGGAGCCCAGTGTGGCATCCAGCAGAATAAAACCCAGTCACAGCCACAGGAGACACTGGGCACCCTGGTGTTTCTCACATGCAACATTCAGAGCCAAGCGCTGGCCTGCCATGAGTACTGAAGTCTTATGACAAATGTGTGCCCTGGCTACCAGTTTCTGCCAGTTTCTGTTGGATGAGGGAACAGAAGCATAAAGGAGGCCAGACAACTGGCCTAAGGTCACACAGCTGGTAGGGGCAGAAGGATTCAGGCTTAAAAAGAACTCATCCAAACAGTGTTTCTTATCTGCTGTGCAGTAGCACCTGCCTCCCTCCCCCAGACCTCTTTTAAAAGCCATTTCTCCCCTTTACAAGATGGAAAAGGTTTCCTTGAAAAGTAGCCTAAATAAAACGGCATCTGATGAAGGAGCGGCCCTGTTTGGGGTTCTCGTTTGAGCCGTGGAGAGATGGGTGCTGTTCTTATATCCTTTCGTGGTTTTAAATGATAAAAATCATCCTTGAACATGAAGAAACAATAGACAAAATCAAACGCTGTGGGTATAGCCCAGATACATACTAGGTGTACCTTGGTGTGCTTCAGTTCACTCAGAGAGGGAAAAAAAATGCAGTTTTGCTCATCAGATCTTCCATGGGGGAAACTGTGGCTGCCTTTGGGAGTTTGTGAAATGATTCCAGGGAAAAATGAAAGCTGAATGTCGAGCTCCACATAAGAAGCACCTGAAGCTTCCACCAAGGAGGTTCAAAGTACTTAGAAGGATTTTAGATGGGGTCTGGGCTAACAATCACTATAGGCTGTTGGCTGATCGCTATAGGCTGCAGAGGCCGGAAAGGTTCCAGTGGCTTTCTAGCATCTTTATTTCTTTATTTTAAGTGTGTGTGTGTGTGTGTGTGTGTGTGTGTGTGTGTGTAGAGGCATGGATCACCTGGGAGCTAGAACTCCAGGCATTTGTGAGCCACCCTAGCTGGGTGTTGGGAAGCAGAACAAGATTCCAGCTCAGTTGGAAGAGACCTTCGCTAGCATATGACTGCTCTAGGTTTATACCATATACGCTGGGCATGGTGGCTCATAACTACAATCCCAGTACTCAAGAGGTATAATCCATGCCTCAAAAAGAAAAAAAAAATTAATCAGAGACACACCATCTAGGTTCTCTCTGAGAGTCAGTATAGCTCAGTGAAGAAATACTCTCAACTACAAGTAATAACCAAAAACTATTATGAACACTGTCATAACTACTATGAAAGATAGCATCAAAAATATAAAGTCAGGTATCCTCTCCCAGGGGTGTGTGTGTGTGTGTGTGTGTTTTGCTGGATACCAATTTAAGGTCTCACACACACACAAGGCAAGTTTTCCACCACTGAGCTACAGCCTTAACCCAAAACATTTATTCTTTTAAAATATTTATCTCTACATGTACAGATAAACGTACATGTGTACCGTGGCACATGTGTAATATTGAACATGTGTGGAAGTCAGAGGATGATTTTCAGAGTCTCCCTCTACCACATGGGTCTCAGGGATTGAACTCAGGTCACCTTAGTTGCTAAGCCATCTCACCAGCCCAAGATATTTATTTGTTTTCATTTATTTTATGTATCTGAGTGCTTTGCCTGCATATATACCATGTGTGTGCTTGGTGTCCCAGGAGGCCAGAATAGGACATAGGATCCCCAGAAACCGAAGTTATAGACAGTTGTGAGCAGCCATATGAGTGCTGGGAATTGAACCCTGGTCCTCTGAAAGAGCAGCCAGCTCTCTTAACCACTGAGCCATCCCTCCCACCCCAATACAGTAGTCTTTATAAGAAGTCTGAAATCAGAGGGTGTTGGGATTTGTTCAACTGCTCATTCTTATTTCTGAGGGCTGTGGGTGCAGTCCCGCTTGCCATAAAGGCTTTTTCTCCTGATACACACTGACTTCAGATCACATGATCACTAGGGCAGCCTGGGCATCAGCCCTTCTAGAGGCCGAAACACAGCCACGAAGACAAACGTTCTCTCTTCACAAGCCAGGCTGATCTGAAAAGGATGTCCGGCACAGGCCTTAGGGACTAAACCAGGCTGGTGCTCAGCTCTGCTCTAGAACACTGCTCCTCACACACAGACTCCTTAAGGCTCTAACCTCCAAGACAAGAGAGCGTGGCTGTGATTGGTTACAGGGCCCTTAAAAGGTTCAGATGAGGTTGTGAGGATAGGCCCTGTCCTGGTTTGTTTCTCTGTTGCTATGATAAAACACTGACCAAAAACAACTTGGGGAGGAAAGGGTCCTATTTCCTCTTCCAGGTCCTATCATCCAGGGAAACTAAGGTAGGAGGAGCACAAGCCACGAGGGGTGCTGCTCACTGGCTTGCTCCCCTTGGCTTGCTCAGCCTGTTTTCTTACACATTCCCGGACCTCCCTCCACCCTCTCATACTGATTATTTTAATCTAGGAAATTCCCCACAGATATCCCCACAGGCTAATTGATGGTGGCAGTTCTTTGGTTTCTTTCTAGGTGACTGTAGTTTGTGTCAAGTTGACAAAAAACTGACCAGCACAGGACCTAATCCAACATATCTGTTGTCTTTTTGTGTAGAGGATATCTAAGAGAAACACTAGGGATGTGAACATGTGTGTGCGCTCTATGTGGGCTGACATTTCTCTATGAAATTGTGTTTTCAGAAGACAAAATTATAGGTAGCTTTTTCTGTGACTCTAGAGGCTCCCTGATGTAAGCTGAATGAATGAATGAATGCGAATGAAAAGCATGGCTCTAGGAGCCTGTACTGGCTGGTTTTGTGTGCCAACTTGACACAGGCTGGAGTTATCACAGAGAAGGGAGCTTCAGTTGGGGAAGTGCCTCCATGAGATCCAGCTGTGGGGCATTTTCTCAATTAGTGATCAAGGGGGTAGGGCCCCTTGTGGGTGGTGCCATCCCTGGGCTGGAAGTCTTGGGTTCTATAAGAGAGCAGGTTGAGCAAGCCAGGGGAAGCAAGCCAGTAAGAAACATCTCTCCATGGCCTCTGCGCCAGCTCCTGCTTCCTGACCTGCTTGAGTTCCAGTCCTGACTTCCTCTGGTGATCAACAGCAATGTGGAAATAAGCTGAATAAACCCTTTCCTCTCCAATCTGCTCCTTGGTCATGATGTTTGTGCAGGAATAGAAACCCTGACTAAGACAGAGCCCATCTTATGATCCCTTCATTTCACAGATAGTCAAAAACTAGCAACCAGCTAGTTCTTTCTGGAACGTGAGTCTTAGCATCCTTAAGTCAGTTAAGGATTAGATTCTTTTTCTCTCTAAAAGGCCTCACATGTTAGTAGAGCTATACTTATGAACTAGTAAGTGGGTTTTTTTTTTTATATTAAGACATCTTATTTCTAGAAGTACTTAGAATGCATCATAGTTAATGAATACTATACAAGCTACTGATTAGAAACACGGGACAAAAAAAATTTTTACTTCTACTGTGTGATTTATTTTTCCTTAAATTTTTAAAATTTATTTCCAAGTGTGGTGGCCAATGCCTTTAACCCCAGCACTCAGGAAGTGGAGAGAGATGGATCTCTGTGAGTTCAAGGCTACTCTGATCAACACAGCAAGTTCCAGGTCAGTCAGAATCACCCAGACTCTGGCTCACCAAATAACAATGGCAACAACCATTATAATTACTTATTTAGATCTTTTGACACAGGGTCTCAAGCCCAGCCTGGCCTGGAACTCACTGTGCAGGACGGACTGGCTTTAAATTCATAATCTTCTTGCATGTCCCTCTCAAATGCTGGGATTACAGATGTGTGCCATCAAGCCCAGACAGATTCAGGATTTAAATGCTTAAAAAAATGTTTTTTAAGGGATGATCAAAAAGAAAAACTTAGCTTACGGAAGGGACTGTAAGCAAACCTGGATGTGGGAAGGAGGGGGAGGGGGAAAGAGAGTGTGGTGCAGGGATAGAGCATTTTACCACCTTTCATGAGGCCCTGGGTTTGATCTTCCAAGCATCAGAAAAACCATTTAAATTATTTAAATAGAAAGTTCATATTTGTTTGTTTGTTTTAGTGGTGCTGGGGAATCAAACCCAGAGCCTTATCCATGTTAGTGAAATACTCTATAACCAAAGCTATATCCCTAGTCTCTATTTTTAAACTGTTATGAGAAGAGAAATTCATAAAAGCCAATGACAATGGATTAAGTTCAGAAGTGATGACAGAACCTAAGACACAAAGGGATTATTTTTCTTTATAGAAACAGATTTTTTTTCAAGTCAAGATGATGTAGACAAAATAATAATTTAAAAAAAATTACAATGTGCAGGAAATTCTTAGGGAAAAAAAGGCATTATTGTTTAGGAAGGCTGGACCCCACCCCCAAGGCAGCTGGTATTCTGGTTAGCACTCAGCTGCTGCCCCTCTGCCCACCTTAAGGGAATATTAATCTAATTACTATAGCTGTCATAAGGCTGGTAGATATAAAGGTTTGGTGGTGCGTTTGCCTGTGATGGGCCCAGGAGTCAGGCACTCCTGCAAATTGCTACTGGAGTTTGAAATGAAATGATGTTTGAGCCACAATCTATTATCTCTCAAAATCTATCAATGTCCAGGTGCTTTAATTTTAGAAAGGAAGCTATCATAAAAATACAGAACTTGTCAGGTGGTGTGCCAGCACACAGGAGGCAGAGGCAGGACGATCTCTGTGAGTGTGAGGTCAGGCTGGTCTACAGAGCGGGTTCCAGGACAGCCAGGGCTATACAGAGAAACCCTGTCTCAAAAACAAAAACAAAAACAAACAAACAAACACACAAAAAACTGGAATGAGAACAAAGAAACAAAATGAGGCTTTATAAACTTCAGACCCGATGGGTATTGTTTGCCATAAAGGAAACATGAAATTTTTATTAATAGGGAGTTGATTTAGATACATTAGTATATTCACACGATAAAATACTAAAGACCAAAGTTTACATAAATCTAAACTTATCAAAATGGCAACTTCTCAGATGTGCTAAAGGAAAAACAGCAAGCTGTGGAAAAAGATGCATAGACGGATGTTCCCATTTGTGTAAAAAAGAAAAGAGTTGGTGTGATGATGGTACAGGTCTTTACACGGCACTTGGGAAGTAGAGGAAGGTGGATCTCTGTGAACTAGAGGGCAGCCGTGTCTATATACTGAGATCCAGTCTTTAAAAAAAAAAAGAAGATGCTACAGTGGTATGCTGGTCTGCTCACAGGAACTTCCTGGAATAATACACAAAATGCTGTTACTGTGGTTTCCATCTGGAAACGATCTTGTTTGAAATTTTTACTGTGATTGTGAATTTCTTTAGTAATAAAAAAGTATAGTTAAAGTATAAAAAGCCACACGCTGCTTCCTCGGAAATTCCTCAAATGGGTAAAATTAAACTCAAAACGTTAGAATTTAGCACTTCCTCCTGAGAATCGGCTTTTGAAGGAGTGGGGGTGGGTGGGGGGGAAACAAGGAGAGTGGGGAGACAGGGAGACAGGGAGACAGGGAGGGGTAGCAGAGCTCGAACCCAAGCCCAATCTCTTCCTGGCTTTAGGTGCAACAGCGGCAGGGGAGGGGGGAGGGGGCAGCCTGGAAAGCGGGAGGAGGCATCAAACAGATGCTGGGACCTGGGGGTCAGGATGTTGGCAACCGGAGCCCACCCGGGGCGCTGGAAGCCAATTGCGAGTGATTTAAGAAATCGCCGGCCTGGGGCTGCGGGCAGGAAAGCCGTGATTAAGGGCGAGGAGAAGGGAGGAGCACATTTGGGACGCAGGCCGGAAGGGGGCAGGAAGCTGCGCTCATAAAACAATCTGACAATTACGTGTCAGTGGAGGAGAAGGGCTCTGGAAATTAGGGGCTGCCTCGGGCAGCAATGAGCTGCGAGAGGAAATTCTATTTGGTGCCAGGTGTTTGTCCCTCCACATTTGGGTTCAGCTTGGGACTAAGGATTTCATGCTCACAGGCTGCAGGAAGCGATTCCCTGGCGCCTTCATAAACACCCACTGCAGCCCTGGTCCAACTGGACCCTGTGGTTGGTGGTGTTACTATCCACCATGGGCGCCCCCCAACCCATCCCCCCACCATCACCTCCCACCCCAACTAGCATTGCTAACCCAGCCTTCAGTGTACCCAAGCCAAGACAGGTGAGTCAAGCAAGAATGAGAAGCAAAGCCTCACACTCCCCATGCCCCTTTCTTTTGGTTTGGAAAGGAAAGGCTTCCGTGCTCCTACTCTACCAAATCTGCAGCTCTTTGTCTGTGAACCCTACAAGTCCCACCCCAACTCCTGAAGATCACTGTGGGATTTACGATACAGGCTTATGTTCCAGGTCCAACTGCAAGTCACTCCTGGACCTTGACATGACTCCTCTTGGGTTTGCCTCAGGCAGACAGTCTCCCTCAGAGCTTTAGGACTAGGAATGCTCCCAGCCTACACCTCTGACGAAGTCCTAATGAGATCCTACCCTTCCTTTTGAGCCTGCCCTCGCCAGGGAGAATCCTCTTTTGAGGCAGGAGAATGCATACATGTTCAGAGGCCCATAGGAGAATCTCAAGGTTCTGGGTAATACTTGGGGGACCACAGGGGCGCTCCACTGTCTAGAGTCTACCAAGCACTAGCAGTGAGTGAGGCCTTTGACAAGTTACTTCACCATTCTGAGGCAGCTCTGTGTGGAGTTGTGTGGAGGGGCCAGTATGATTTGCTAATGACACTGTGGACCAGCCTTTGGTCCCTGCTTGGCATGGCAGGAGCATCGGGACACTCAAGCCCTATTTAGCTCTCAGAATATATTCCTGTTTTCCAGTCTTCTTCCTTAATGGAGCGTTCCCAAGTTACGGAGAACACAACACGGGCTTCCACCCATCCTGTCTGAAGTGCCTCCGGCTCCTTGGCTCTCCTTTACGGAACTCCACCTGCTAATGGTGCTCTGTTAGATTTTTATGTGGGTAGGAGATCTCCCTTAGTCATTCAATTACTGTGCATTTTCTAAATGTTCAGGACTAAGACATATGCACAAGGCCTCCAGAGCTACAGTTCCCAGCTCAGATCCCATCTTTGTACTGTTGGTGGGTTACCTGACATCTTTCAACCTTAATTTCCTCATCTAGAAAACTTAGGACAACAAAGATAGTTTTGTTGTTGCTGTTTATCGGTTAGGATAGCTATCAGAACAATTTATAATTACTATGTGTCTGGTTTCAGGTAAAGACTGAATGATAGCTGTAATCATTTTTAAACGTGGTACTAAAATTCAGATAACCAAAAGGGATACAATTAATTATTCACTGACAAAATGAGCAAGTGCCCACAGTCCTTAGAAACAGACAGGGTTAGAGAAAGCCCTTGTGTGTGTGTGTGTGTGTGTGTGTGCCCATTACAGGAAATGCTTTTGATGAAACAGAAACTGGAGTATCGAGGAAGAGCAATGAGGAGCGAGATAGTCTTCCTTTCTGTAAATGTCATTAAGGAACAAACGCCTGGAGGTGAAAAGAAGAACTTGGGAGATGGTTAGAGTCCAAAAGGAAATCCAAAAGACCGAAGCTGTGTGGTTTCTGCTAACTGGCTCCATACGAGAACCTTCCAGTACATTCCTTTTCAGAGACTCCTCAGTGGTAAGTACACACTTGTACTGCTTAGGCAACTACCACTGCATGAGAAGAGTTCTAGGTAATGAATGGGCCTCTGTGCCCTAGGATCTATGCCAAATACAGAGATTTCCCCACAGCTCCTGCATTGACCATAGCTGTTTAAAACAGTATTTCATGTACAATTTGGTAATTTCTTCGTGTTTCCTACTATACCGATCATACGATTTTATTATTATTTTTTAATAATCGCAGCCCTGCCCTGTATCTTCAACACAGTATTCAAATAAGTTCTTGATTCCATACAGATCTCCCTTAAAGTCTCCCGTGTTGGATTTACCAACAGTCTGGTGAGGCATTCCATTAAGACAGAAGAGGCCAGAAGAGGGCAGTGATGGGGCAGGCTTGCTGGAGAAAGACAAATGCAGCTTATTATCCTAGATGGCTTCAGGACACATACAAAAACATTTGGATTGAGCCCAGGAGAGGGTGCTACCTACTTCCAAGACAGATGTTCCAGGAGAGCCTGGCAGGGCCTGTCACCTGAGTGAGGCTGGAGCCAGGGCCCCCAGACAGCCCTTGCCCCACCGCTGACAACATGCCACTTGCCTAAGCCTCCTCTGATACAAAGGGCTCCTCTTCTAATTTAACGGGCAGCAGGCAGGAGTCTAGGGAACTTGGACAGATGCAAAGAGGAAAACAAAGACAGACTTCAGACATGGACGCTTGTTTCCGTCCACTCACTGACCAGCAGCTGCGGGGCCTTAGCAATGGTGTGGGAAACCAGTCTATCACTCACACTGCTCCCCAGGCATGGTCTGCAGCCTCTTTTTCAAGGATGCAAAGCTATGATGGTAGAAAGCACAGGTTTTGAGTAAGTCTTTATTTTTTTTTTTACTTTCTCCAAGTCTGGCGCTCTCCCTGGACTCTGTGCTACGTCTATAATAATGATCTGTACCCTCTTGTGATATTCCTGATGTTTTATCTCCCAAAGAGCTTCAGGAAGCAACTTATTTTTCAAGATACTTTTCTCTCCATCCCATCCCTTAGCTGGCGATAATCATGACGGACTATGCAACAAGAAGACAGAAGTTTTTTTTTTTTCTTCCCAAAAGCCACAGATAACATAAAGCCACTGAAGCTGACCACCTACCTCTTCCTCCTTTGTCTCTGGAAAGGTGACAGTGTCCAGTTCTTCCAGAACAGAAACTCAAATAGCCAAAGATATGTGAGCAAGAAACAATGGGAATGTCTTGCTGTGATCCACACAGGAAATCTGAGCTAAAAGCAGCCTTGGCTGTACTGCCTGAGGGGTAAATGCAGAAGGGGCTGCTTGCATACTTTGATGCTTCTATACTAACAAACACTACTCTGTGACTACCTCCTACATGTGCCCTGGTAGCTGCCTGAGTGCATGATGCATGTGTTGTAGCGTTTCTAACAACAAAACTGCAAGCAAATGTCCTACTGACAGGAAACTGGTTACACTATGGAATACTATACACTCAGATAACAGTGCAGCCAGCATGTTTCTACCATTTTAGAAAGATAGTTACAAACATAATTAAAATTAAAAAAACAGCAGGCTGTGCTGCTATTCACCTATAATCCCCAAACTAGAGATTGAAGAAGGGTCATTGCAAGTTCAGGGCCCACCTGGTCTATGTAGTGAGTCCCAGGTCTGTAGCAAGACCTTGTCTCAAGGACAATGTAAAATATACCTCTGTGGTGCTACACATCAAACCCATGGGCTTGTATATGCTAGGCAAATGCTCTATCACTGAGCTACACACAACACAACAAAATATATTTTACTATGTAGCCTATTCTCATTTATACAATATGGGTGAGATTTTTCTACAGATGATAAATGTTATATGAATGGAATGCATTCTGAAGTAGGGCTCTACACACATGAAGATCTTCCAGGAGACATCCTGAAAGCCGGACTCTGCGCTGTTGAAATCTTCTACCTGTTTTACTTCTGTAGTAATAGCATGAAGCCTCGAGGAAGGGAAGGCACCTCCCTCAGCTGCCAGCTATTAAGAGACTGTTGCATCTATTCATCTTTGCCTAGCCTCTAAGAGACAGAAACACAAGTGTGGAAGACATTGGTGGGGGATGAGTTCCTGGGGTGGAGGGAACTTGTGGGTTCAGGTCACACTAGCAATTTAAAAGACCCTTCACTTGACATGGACTACAACAGGTCTCCTTGAAGAAGCCGCAGGATCTTAGGACAACTTAAAAGTTCTGAGGCTTGTGGGCAGGGGTGGGAGCAACGTTCCTGGCAGCCAAGAATGACCCTGCAGAATAGAGAACTAGGTACCCTCAAGGGGAAGTTCACAAGCTGTGTTGGTGAGGATTAGGGTCATCCTCCATGAAGACTTGCAACCCTCAAATGAAGCCAAATAAATAACTGTTCCTTCCCTTCTTGTATAAAAGGCCCTGGTAACAGTATGATGACTTCGTCCAATCTCTGCAGACTCCATCATTCATGAACTCAGCTGAAGGGGTGTGTCTCTATTTCATGCATCAGGACAGCAGAGGAACAAAGCACACACCCGAGGTCTCTTCAGGGGGACCTGCTGCTAGGTTCACTGCTCACATCAGTCAGAAATCAGTCTCAGCCTACCCATCAGCTAGAAAAACTAGAAAGTGTAGTCTTAATGCCAGGTGGCTACAGGACCAGATTAGCATGGGGGCCCTGTTACTAAGCCAGACCTGAAGGACAGATCCTGGGGCAAGGGGGCAGGGGGGCAGGGGGAGGCAAGACATGACTAATGGTTCTCTATAACACAGACCTTACAGACTCCCTCTTCCCCACCACCTTTCTAAAGATTAGCTTGTCGTTCCACCCTCGGCAGACAGCACGGGTCGGAAGAGCATCCTGCTTTGTCACAGATGTCAAGGTCCCAGGAATTATTTAGAGACGTTTTGCTAAAACACTGACATTGAAGACAGTACGACATCCTGGAATTTTCCCCTCTGCTCTTCCCACGCTGACACGGGCTCTAGAATCCTGAACATAATAGGTAGGATATACTAACTATGTGGGACAGGAACCATGCCATTCCCACAATGGGTCCATAATAAACGTCAATGGGGTAGAGTAGAACTGGCCTGTGATGTCATTCGCACACTATTTCCTGTGAATGAGACAATATGCACTGGAATAGCATGCTATTTATGCTATGGGAAAAGCCCGTGGGGCTTTAAGTTTAGGTCCTTTGCAAAAGGAATTTGCCAACTGATTATACTGGGTCCCTGGGGACAATCACTGAGAAGTTAGTAGTTGGGGAGAAACTGGGGAGGTCTGAGACTCTGCTCCCAAGTGGACAGTGGCTGGCTGTCCAGTCCCAGCCTGCGGCTAGCCTTGAGAGCCACCCAGGTACTTAGAATGCCTCAGCAAACTGGGCCTGCACTACCCAGGCTGTGCCTAGCATTTTCTGACAGACTTCCTAGAGGTTGAGGGCTCTCTCCTAGAAATATTGAGAAGGGGCTCTTGTATGTCTCTTTGACTACATGCCCGCCAGTCATCAGTAAAAAGCCAAATATTTAAATTCTGAAATCAAACCTCCATGTTGCTGTCTCCTGTCTTGTTTAAAACAAGAAAAAAAAAAGAGTGATTTTATAGTTCTTCGATCAATAAATAGCAGAGGGTACGGAAGTAAAGAAAAAAGACATTAACAGGAAAGCAACAGACTAAACAAGGCCCCCTCTGAAGACTCAGAGGGAGACTCTCCAAGCCCGCTGGCAGACTTCACTGAGAACCACACAGCTAGAGGGTCCATGGTCACCCAGGTTCGGCATCCATATGTACCACTTGACATTGACCCCACCTATACTGGGTCCCTGGGGACAATCACTGAGAAGTTAGTAATTGGGGAGAAGAAACTAGAAGGACCGAGACTCTGCTCCCAGACAGACAGTGGCCCTGTCCTCTTGGGCCTTGGCTAGTGCTGTGGCCATCCTTACCAGTGAAGGTCGAAAGCTGGCCCTTCCTCCTCATCAACACACTGGCCTAGGTGGCATCTTCTCTACAGCCCTGACAATTCTGACACACCACAACACCTTCTTACCTTCCCCACAGGCCTCTCTCACCCCTCTACCTCAACAAAGGGCCGGGTGTCTGTGAAATGCTCACTCTGAGAGCATACTGCCCTCACAGCACACCCTACCGGCCCTGACTACCTAGCACTTCTAGAATCTGCCACTAGCCCTGGATTGCTACATACTCTTTTAAAACTGTCCTCAGGGGCTAGAGAGATGGCTCAGCAGCTAAGAGCATTGGCTGCTCTTCCAGAAGACCTGGGTTCAATTCCCAGCACCCACATGGCAGCTCACAACTGTTTCTAAGTCCAGTTCCATGGGATCTGACACTCTCATGCAGATCACTTATGCAGGCAAAACACCCATGCACATAAAATAAAAATACATTTTTGTTTGTTTGTTTGTTTGTTTTGTTTTTCAAAACAGGGTTTCTCTGTATAGCCCTGGCTGTCCTGGAACTCACTCTGTAGACCAGGCTAGCCTCGAACTCAGAAATCCACCGGCCTCTGCCTCCCAAGTGCTGGGATTAAAGGTGTGCACCACCACTGCCCGGCTAAATATACATTATTAAAATGGTCCTCATCAGGGGCCTTGGCTCTGAACACCTCAAGGGTCTCATCGTGTCACAAGGAACTAAGGTCAAAGTACTTGCCTCACCTGCCTCACCTCTCTGACTAGTCCTATTACAACCTCCCCCTGCTCGCTGGCTTCACCTCTACTTCCATGCCAGGGTCAATTAGGCAGTGTGCTTGGGGCTGGGCACTGAGTTATGCCAAGCCTTGCAAGACAGCCCAGGCTGAGGTACAGTCCAGATTGCCTTTAGCAGAGCTGTCCCTATACCCTTCACCTTGATTTCCTTCCTAGTACTTTACTCTACTTGACAGAGAGCACATTTCCTTTTTTCAGTCTGTCCCTCTCCACTGGAATGTGAGATCCGTGGATACGGCATTTTTTTTTTTTTTCACTTGAGAACTGCGCCTGGTACGGAGCAGACAAATATTTTAAAAATGAATAACGTTGCACATGGCCCAGTTAACGTGAGGCTTCAGTCCAAAGAAACAGCAACAATGGAAAACCTAGTCACCTATAAGAATATGTGCAATGTCTTTTTTTTCATAAGTGACCTTTAAAAAAAAAAAAACAACTGGCAAGGTAGCCCAGGGGATAAAGGCACTTGCCGTCTGAGGTCGATCCCTGGAACCCGCAGGGTGGCAAGAGAGAACAGACCCCGACAGGTTGTTTTCTAGTCTCCACAGATGCACAATGACAGGCATGCCATGTCCCAATCAATCAATCAATCAATCAATACAATTCTGAAAAAAAAAAAGGAAAAAAAAGAAAGGAAAAGAATGACAGGTGAGAGGGAGTAGGGTGTGCACAGGAGGGTCATGAGTTCAAACCCAGTCTGGGCTGCACAGTTGATAAATATTAGCCTAAGCTATACTTAGAGACCTTGTCTTAAAAACCTAAGGGCTAGAGATATATAGCTGAGTGGCAGAGAATGCTTGATTGACATGGATGTAGCCCTAGCTCTGATCCCCAGCACTGAGGGTTAAGGGGGAGGGCAAGAAAGAAAAAAAAAGGAAAGAGAACAAATACCTTGCTTGTTGGATGAACGCAGAGAGGAAGCCATTAATAGAGTATCTCTTACTTCTAGGGTACTATTCTAGTTCTGGAGATACAGAATCAAGATAAATAATCACCAAGAGTAGGAGGGAGAAGGAAGAAGAAGCAAGTCCTATAAGTAAATAACTATATGAACAAGATCTTTTCAAAGAGTTGCCAAGAACATGTATTTTTAAGAACGCTTAATGGAATGGAAAATACCAATGAAAATCTACCTGGTTTCTGCATAGGGATTTCTGAGTCTCCGGTCCTTCCCCACCCCACCTTGTTAAATCTTGCATTCTGTATCAAATATATGTACTTAACAGTTTCACATAGTTATACAAACTGTGTATCTTAGAGCAGCTATCTTACACCATAGTAAACAATAGGCTACACTTCCTTGTTGTGTGTGTGTATCTACACTGGTACATGTGCGTCTGTGTATGTGGAGGGCAGAATCGATGTCTAGTATCTTTCTCTTCTGTTCTCCACCTTATTCTTTGAGACAGATTCTCTCGCTAGACTTAGAACTCACAGACCCCGTTAGACTAGACTGGCCAGTAAGCCCCAGGGACCCACTGCACCTGCCTCCCCAGCACTGGGATTATAAAGGTGCACAGGCATGCC
Source organism: Mastomys coucha (assembly GCF_008632895.1). Taxonomy (NCBI): domain Eukaryota; kingdom Metazoa; phylum Chordata; class Mammalia; order Rodentia; family Muridae; genus Mastomys; species Mastomys coucha. The sequence goes on along the minus strand of NW_022196895.1, from coordinate 34,872,990 downwards.
CAGCCTTTTACATGGGTGCTGGGGACTAAATACGGATCTTCACGCTTGTGTGGCAAGCACTTTGCCAAATGAGCCTCATGTCCATCCCTAAATGATGAGCTATACTTTATCAAAGATCATATCTGGGGGTGAAGGCGCAGCTCAATTGTAGAGTCCTTGTTTAGCATACAGGAAGTAAACCTGTGGCGTGGGGATACCAGGGTGGGGAGGGGACTGTGCCGCACACCAATTTAAGGACCAATAGCGTCCTCTGTTGTGTGCTTGGAGGCACCCATTAGAAATGAGCCGATGAATTCTCACAGGTCTCCAAAATCCAATGTCTGCGATTCTTTCTGACCCACCCATGATTCTGCGGCTATTTCAGCGCAGCACTGCCGCGTAGCATGCTTTCTGTTTATCGGAGTTGGTTGAATGTTCCATGTGGGTTCCTTGGTTCACAAAGCTGAATGAAAACACAGAGCTCCTTAAAATAAAAATAGATGGGAGCCGCAGGGGACTCGACTTCTGCTCTCCCTCGTGGTGGGAAAACACACTGTCACTGCAGTTTCCTATATACACTTGGCAGAACTCTGTGTCCATTTGGAATAGTAATTCCCTAGATTTCAGCTTGGGAAGGAAGGAGTCACTGAATTCCACCAGAGCGGCTCAGCAGAATCTCAAAAAGCCAGAGCTTAAATGGCCATCATCTCCCAAAGAGAAGAAACAGCTCCTGATGACTTTACCTGGTAAAAATCAGCCAGACCCTCCCTGCCCCCTTACACATCTTTTTTTTTTTTTTTTTTTTTTTTTTTTAGTTCAGGCCTTTCAGCTTAAAACTTCCAAGAAGTGCACATCCGTTCTGTCCCCTCCTCTGCTTCTGCGTGCTTCCTGATTTAGAACCTGGAAACTGCAAGCCACCAGCTTGTCCTCAGAGGCACTAACCCGCTGTTACAGAAGGATAGGGTTCAGTTAGGGCAGAAAAAAAAATAGATGGGAGGCAGAAGAAAAGACCGTGCTCCCACGGGTTTGGAAGAGGCCTTGTCATCCGGGTGAGAGGCATGTCATCAGGGAATGACAAAATCCTAGGCTTGCTGAAGGCTGACCAAGCGGTGAATCTGTGGATTCTACTTCCCTCGAGTCCATTTTTGGTCGGGACAAAGGGAATTGCGTGCACACAGTTACATTCCACAAGCAACTCATTTCCTCTTCCTGTGGGAAGGCTCCAGGAGGAGAGGAAGAGAAACACCACAGAAATTCAGGCCTGTGGTGAGACCACCATATCCTCCCTCCTTCACAGGGTTCCCGGCTCTTCTCCAGTTGATGCCAACATTTTACAAAGCCTCATATCCCTTGTAAAGACATTTTGCTTTCTCCAACAAAATTATGGAAGGATTTTAATTTTAATTTGTAATGTGGGGTGCTGAAGAGAGGACCCAGGTTCTCACAAATTCTAGGAAGTACTCAACCACTGAGCCAGGAAGAATTTTTAAATTTCCCTTCCAAATTTATTTGGCTCCAAGGAACTGATGTCTAAGAAATCCTTAGGAAATGAGAAAATCTAAGGTACAGATTGTTTTCAAATGCAATAAAGCCTTAATGAACAGTAAACTTAAGCACCATTTGAGTAAAAACAATGTTAGTCTTTGTTGGCATCTAGACATTTACTAATTTAAATGCTGTGGGGTTTATTTCCATACACTAGAAAATATATTAACATTGTATTTACAAATACACCATAGGTAGTGTATATATATATATATATATATATACATATATATATATATATATATATATTTACAAGATGAACTATGTCCAGAAGTGCTTAAAAACCAACTGGCTTTCTGGGCAGTGGTGGCACATGCCTTTAATCCCAGCACTTGGGAGGCAGAGGCAAGCGGATTTCTGAGTTCAAGGCCAGCCTGGTCTACAGAGTGAGTTCCAGGATAGCCAGGGCTATACAGAGAAACCCTGTCTCAAAATAAAACAAAACAAACAAAAACCCAACTGGCTCTGAACTCCATGGAACCTCACAGAGACAGGGCAGCCTGGGAAGTAACTAGTTCTCTCTAAAGCTAGACCAGTAACCATAACTAACGTAATCTTAAGAACTTGCTGCAAACTCCAACTAGTGAATGGAACCTCAGCAGAAAGTCAGTTCCACGGGGCCACCAGCACCAGCCGGAAGGCTCTGGGACCAGCTGGTGGTGCCTGCACCCTTCCACCTCCCTGCTATAGGAAGCACAGCGGGTTGTATTTCAGACCCACTCAGTCCCTGGGGACTCTCCCCCAAGGCTGTGTCCTTCCTTAAACCACTTGAATCTCATTTCTTCTGCAGCTGATTTTTTTTTTCCCCAAGATGTTAACAATTTCTGTGGAACCATCTGGATGTTATTAAGAAAGTGTCCCGAGTCCTCTGAGGCAGCTGGCTGTGGCCTCTTGCCTTGTTTCCTGTGTCCTGGATGTCTTAAGTTGACTTTCATAAGAAATTTGGAATATTAACTTAAAAAAAGAAACAGTCGGTATTTTTCAGCCCTGAGCTCTTGCAGTTTCATCTCCCCAGTTGGGACTTCTCATTCTGTGTTCCCATCTTTGGCCCCTGCTCTGGGGAGGATGAAGCTCGTCTATTTTAAAAACAGAAGGCACCCGTGGTCAGGGGTGAACCAGAAATCCAATCGTCTCTGCTTTTCCCACTTAGCTTCACAGAACCCCATTATATTCTTGCTGCTTTACTGTCTCCAACACCCACAACCTCTGTTCCATGCTGAGACCCGTGAATTCCTGTCTGAAAAGTGAACTCCAGTTGGTCGAGCCCTAGAAGGCTTTCTCCGAACATATTAAGGAAAAATCATGCAAAAAAAGGAGGAGGAGCAGAAGAGGAAGATAGAGGAAGAGGAAGACGAAGAAGAAGGGAAAGAAGGAAGGAAGGAAGGAGCGAAGGAAGGAAGGAAGGAAGGAAGGAAGGAAGGAAGGAAGGAAGGAAGGAAGGAAGGAGCGAGCCAGGCAGGTGACAAGTTTCAGGAAGTGGGAGACAGAGAATAGGTCATTTCTTTTCTGCCCACTAGCCAAGAGCACCTGGATAAAAAATGTCCCATGGTTCCAGCTTGCTATTTAGTCTGAAAAGGGATTAGGGCATTGACTTGCCTCATTCTTGTGTGTGTATTCATCTGTTAAATCTTGAGTTTCGGGCTGGAGAGGTGGCTCAGCGGTTAAGAGCACTAGCTGCTTTTCCTGAAGGTCTTGAGTTCAAATCCCAGCAACCACATGGTGGCTCACAACCATCTGTAATGAGATCTGATGCCCTCTTCTGGAGTGTCTGAAGACAGCTACAGTGTACTTACATATAATAAATAAAGAAATATTTAAAAAAAAAAATCTTGAGTTTCAAACATGGACCATTTGACTTCCTCCATCCCTCTAAGGCAGTCATGCCCATACATTGACCCTATATCATCAACCCCAACTAACTCATCAACCTTTGAGTTCCCCAACAAAGTCAGTATTAGCACTCTATGAAGTTTCATTGGCTGGTTGGTTGGTTGACTGGTTGGTTGGTTGGCTGGTTGGCTCGTTGGCTGCTTGGCTGGCTGGTTGGTTGGTTGGTTGGTTGGCTGCCTGGCTGGCTGGCTGGCTGGCTGGTTGGCTGGCTAGTTGGTTGGTTGGTGGGATGGTTGGTGGTAAGGGTACTGCAGATTAATCAAGGCCTCATGCATGGCAGGCAAGCATTCCACTCCTGGGAAATTTTAAGTGTCACCCAGTCAATGCTATGGAGTCACCAATAAGCATGGAGCATCCACTTTATTTGGAAGCATAAGCACAGAATGAGATTTCTGAAGCTTGACTCTCCCTCTCTGATACTGGTGGGCCAAGTGAGTTTAGGATGGGAAACAAACAAGTCACTCTCCATTGTAAGTCCTCAGAAGGGGGACAGCTTTGACTTTGCAAGTTTCTTTGTGACAATACACAAGAATGTATCATCTCCTATATGCTTCGCAATGGGACATTTGTTAAGTGGTCTCACACCCCTATTTTAAGATAATTCAAGGTATAAAAGGAATGAAAAATAAATATAATGAGTCAGTTGTTGAAATATTGTCAAGTTTGCCTTCTCCTTATACATGTTTTTCTGATCCACTTGAAGTCAATATAAATATGCTACTACCTCCTCCCTAAATATTTCCTCAAATAATTCCCTAGATATCTCTATTGTATCATTATCAAACCCAAGGCATTTAATATTGAAAGAAAATACTTTATACAATTCAAATTTCCTAAACAGTCCTACTTAATTTGCATCTTTTATAGTGATTTGTGTATTCAAATGTGTATGTATACACATGTATGCACATGTGTGTGCAGGGTTTACCTATGAGGTCAACTTCAAGTGTCTCCCTCGATCACTCTCTACTTTGCAAATTTTCATTTTGATTTGTGTGTGTGTACATGTGTGCACATAAGACAAGAACGTGCACGTGTGCCTGTGGAGGCCAGAGGTTGACATGGATGTCATTCTCGATTGCTCTCTACCTCATCTTTTTTTAAACAGGGCCTCTCACTAAACAACATTCACTGGTAGAATGATTGGCCAGTCAGCTCTGGAGATCCAACCGTCTCCATTCCCACTTTGAGGGGCTGTGGATGGTTGTAGGTGAGAGAAGCTAAACTCGGGGCCTCGTGCTTTCAAGGAGGGCGCTTTGCTGACTGGACCATGGTTCCAGCCTTTACCTTATTTTCTGAGACAAGGTCTCTCTCTGAACCTGAGGCTCACCATTTCCACTAGTCCCCAGGATCCCCTGCTTCTACTGTCCTAGTGCTGAGCAGCAGATGCATGCCACCATGCCTGAGTTTTATGTGGATGCTAGAGAATCTGAACCTCATGTTTACACTAGTAAGCACTTTACACACTGAACCAACTCCCCACCCCCAGGCCTACAATGCTAAAACAAAACAAAACCGTATAGTTCAGATATAAAGCTTTCCCTCTTCAAGTGTATATAATTCATGCTTCTAGTATATTCATAACATATACAACCAAGACATTTCATAACTCCAGGAAGAAATTCTGCACCTGACTCTCTTCTTCCTGGCACTTGGCACCACCAACTCTATTCTCAATCTTTGTGGACTCGATTGTTTTGGACATTGCATATGCATGAATCACACATTCGGGGTTCCTGGCATGGTTTCAGACCTTACCATGTTTTAGGCAGTGTCTGTTGTTCATCAGTACTTCTGCCTCTGCTTTTTTTTTTTTTTTTTT
>NW_022196895.1:34857369-34867560 GCF_008632895.1 Mastomys coucha | reverse complement strand
CAGAGATGGACCCCATGGCTTTATACATACTAAGCAAGCTCTCTACCAACTGAGCTAGATCCCCTACCCTTCATTCCTACTTCTCACTAACTAGTATCTGATGGATATGTCACATATGATAAGTTCATCATTGATAGACACTTGAATAACTCTATTGCATGTGGTTGGTTGGTTGGTTGGTTGGTTGGTTGGTTGGTTGAAGCAAGATCTAATGAAGGGCTCTACATTATGTTTAGCTGTCACAGCACTGGTTTCTTTTAATACAGATTCTACATCATTAATTCTAGAATATGAATGCAGATCCTGTAACATTTTCCTACCTGTTTTCCTCTTCAGTAATTCTGGAAGAACACAAGCTGATTACTTTGGAAAGCATCCTCATAGACTTGCCTGCTTTCTGTCACATGATTCAATTTGCCAATTTGGCAATAACACTATTTGGGTAAGGCATGTACCTCCTATTGGGTCACATCAGTACTTCGGTGGTACCCAATCAGTGATTCTAAGCTCAGCCATTGGTTAGACAGTTAACCAGATCTCCCAATGGGAGGACACGAGGGACCAAGGAAGTTGCTCACTAAGCCCTCTAGCACTGCTTGCTTTTATCACCAACTGTAGAGGCCACGAAGCTAAAAGCAATGTTCTCTTATTACTTCCCTACAGACAACTTTTCTAACAGATGGTCATGATGGTAATGTTTGCCTGAGTTTTTTTTTTTTTTTTCAGGAATTTGGTAACTCAATGCAGCTGAAACCCTTCGCTTGGGCCTCTGAAAGTGTCCAATAGGTGACGTGCTGATATCAAAGAACAAACATCTACCCTCAGAACAATCATGCCACTAATTTCTGAATATGACCCAGGAAGAGCTGTAAGTTTGATCCCATATGTGCAGTCCACTAACGACGCCACTCTTCTCTCATCCCATCATTTTTCCTTACACCACAGATCACCTATAACCCAAAGCCCTGTTCTTGGGAAGGTGGAGTTGAGAACTGGATTTCCCATTTCCTTCTATGTGGCTTCCTTGTGAAATAAACACACTTTTGTAGTGATTGGCATGCTACATGGTGGACAAAATGGGCTTGGTTAAGCAATACACACTTTCCTTTTGCATAATAATAAGCTCAGCAATACTGTATGGAATCTATTTTCCCAGTGGTTTTAATTATTATCATCATCATCATCATCATCATCATCATCATCATCATCATCACATCACCATCATCACTATCATCATCAACATCATCATCACTACCTCCACCACTGCCATCATTTCACAGGACTCAGATGGTACCCAGTACTTGGATGGTCTTATACATGTTAGATAAGCACTCTACACAGAGCTAGATCTCCAAACCTCCAACAATGGTTCCAGCATGCAGTGATGAGCACTGTCTGAATCCATTACCATCACGGGATTTTTTTTTTAAATGAGGATTCATTGTGCCAACATTATGAAGTACACTTAGACAAATCAAGGCAAGTAAGATGAGTCTAGTTATTCATTCTCTTTCCATCCCTCCCTCCTGTCCTCCCTTTCTCCTTCCCTCCTTCTTTCCCTCCTCCCTCTCCCCCCCCACCCCCAAGATTTTGTTATATAACTCAGTCTGTTTTTGAACTAATGATCCTCCTGCCTCAGCCTCCTGAGTTCTGGATTACAAGTATGCCTCTCATGTCCAGTTTCTAGGCAATCTAATTAGATGGAACCTCACTGTCTATGTGGGTCTGTTACCCACAAAGCATCGTGACGCAGCCTCGATCTGACTATAAAAGCTCTAAAAACAGTAATCAGACTTTTCTGAGTCTGTAATTTCTGCCATATATAGACTCTGATATTTTGTAAAAGGAAGGAAGAAATAAAGAAAGATGGAAGATAGCCAAGTGTGGTGGCACATGCCTATAATCCCAGCACTTGGGAGGCAGAGGCAGGTGGATTTCTGAATTCGAGGCCAGCCTGGTCTACAGAGTGAGTTCCAGGACAGCCAGGGCTACACAGAGAAACCCTATCTCAGAAAAACCAAAAAGAAAAAGAAAAAGAAAAAAAGAAAAGAAAAGAAAGAAGAAAGGGAGTTTTCCCTAATCCATTCCATCTTTTTAACCACTCTGACTTAAAAGATTTTTTTTTTTTTTAATTGAGATTTGGTCTCACTGTAAAAACCTCGCTGGCCTAGACTCACTATAAAGACTGGGCTGGCCTTGAACTCATAATTGATCTGGCCAACTCAAAAGATTCTAGGCACTCAAATGCAAGCCAGATGTGGTTGTGTATACCTTATAATTCTATCCTTTCCTTCCTTCCTTTCTTCCTCTTTCCTTCCTTTCTTCCTGTTTCCCTCCTTTCCTCCCTCCCCTACTCTCCCTCCCCCACCCTCACCAGGGCTCATCCACATTCAGTTGTACCACCAAGCTCCACTCAGGCTTTTCTCCCTATCTTTCCACCTGTTCCGTCTTTAGCTCCTACCACAATGAATATCCCTTTGCCAGGTTTACCTTTCCTAAGCCTATGAACATGGCCAGCCCCTCCCATGAGCTGTTCCCACCTTATCCTGCGATTCTCCACAGAGCACAGTAACCCAACAATTACACAACTCTGGTTGGTAATTAGATGCTTCATGGGATTCTCCCCTGGTGGAACAGAAGCACCCGGAGCAGTAGCCAGGGCTTTTTGCCACATGCCTGGTGCCAGCACAGTGTCTGCACATAGTGGGCAATCAAGAAATGTCTGTTCCTCAAATGCACAAATGAAAGAATTAAAAGGAATAGCTAACTTTATTACTGAACAAGACTGAACAGAATGCAGAATCCATACAGAAATGAATACCGAATCAAGTTCATTACTGACATGAATAATTGGAAACCCCATTTCCTGTTCTCATCATCTTTCCTGGGGTCCTTGAAAAGATAGTTTGCATAGAGGAAATTGCACTTTTAATGACAAATTTGGGGACAATCTGCTCAGAATAGGCAGGAATTCATAATGAAATTAGGCCTGCTTAGGCCGGTCTCCTCCCGCTTCCTTCCCTCCTGGCTTCAGCTGGCATCTCTCACAGCAGCAACAGCAGCAGTGGCAGCAATAGCAGCAGCAGCAGCAGCAGCAGTCTCTGTGCTGTCTCTTGCCAAGTTCATCAAACTCATGGAGCAGGAAAGCACCTGGCTGGGCCATCATTAAAGATGTGTGTCCCTAAGCTATGGGCATTTATTGTCATCCTAACTGGGTCCTTAAGCCTCCTTCCCCTTCTAACCTCAGGTCAAAGAAGCATCTAAGTTCCTGACCAAAGCCTGTGCCAAGGCTGCACATAAACCCTGAATGTGAAGGAACATGACAGAGCTGAGTGTGTGCCCTAAGAATCTGATGCACTCAACAATTTGCCCATCTCTTTAGGGCAAAGAACAGACACATCAAGAAGTTTCAACTCACCAGGCAGTGGTGGCGCACTCCTTTAATCCCAGCACTTGGGAGGCAGAGGCAGGCAGATTTCTGAGTTCGAGGCCAGCCTGGTCTACAGAGTGAGTTCCAGGACAGCCAGGGCTATACAGAGAAACCCTGTCTCGAAAAACCAAAAAAAAAAAAAAAAAAAAAAAAAAAAAAAAAAAAAAAAAAAAAGTTTCAACTCTTCGATTTTAGCTGGAAAAAGGGACATCCTAGCATCTGAAACATCTATGAGTCTTCAAAATCAAGAGAGATAGTTATAACAACTCTTACAATTCAGATCAATCCTACCTTCTTATGAACTTTGGTTTTGACATCAGTCTAAGCTCAATACTTTGAAAGGACAATGGCAGTGTCTGACGTGGCTACAAATTTGGTTTCTAGTCCTCTGGCTGGGGGTAGAAGGGTGTTACAGCTCACTGGATTCAAGTCCCTACTCCATCACTCACTAGCTGAGACATGAAGGATTCATACTCTCCCTTCTATGCCTCAGTTTGCTTATCTGGAATATGGGTATATGGACATACCCTGGAGATAATATTTGATACCTCATGATTGTGCCAGAGGTTTGGAATGAGTGTGACATTCCTACTTTCAATGATAAAATAACAACAGTAATAAAAACTGATAACAGTGGAAGCAGCAGCTACTAACAGTTACTGGGTACTTACTGTGTAGTAGAGAATAAGCTAAGCCCTTTACATGAATTATTTGTGACTTCAAAATAGCCTTTTAAGGTAGGTTACTGTGAATGCTTTCATTTTATCTAGGAAGAGGCGGAAGGACAAATTAATGAGCTGGTCAGGGTACCGAGTAAGCAAATGGCAAGCGTAGGATGTGAATTATGAGGGCAGGGGTGTGCCAGCACACACAGGGATCTGCTTTCTGAGCTCTGGGTGTCCATGGTACCTTCTAAGAGGTTCTCAGTCATTTGAGAGTGAGGGGAGAGAATGGGGGAAAGCAAGCAAGAGAAGAAAATGAGAACACTCTGACTGCAGAGTTCCCCCACAAAGTTTTCATGTGGAGTACACGGTGACAGGGGAAGAGCTTTGAGTTATCAGGAGGAGCTCACTGGGGAATGCCCAATCTAGGTCAGGGTTGGAGAAAGAGGAAGAAAGGGAATGAGAGCTTGCAGACTTTCACATGCAAAGGAAGGAAGGAGGAGGGGAAATATTAGCACATGCCAGGACGCGGCCAATGCAAGGAGCAGGGTCAGAACAGGGAACATGGAGCCTGTACCTGGCTTTGGCTACTTTGTGGGTTCTTACTTCTTCTACTGTTCTCTTCCCTTTCAACCCCCTAATACTAGATAGGGGAGAAAAAAAGGATCGAGGGGGTACGGCGGCAACATTAATTGTTAGACTACTTCCTGTTGATTACGAGTGTCGAGTTCCTTTGGAGCAAGTTTGATCTTCACTGTCAGGCTATCTAATTTCTTCTTATTTCTTCTTTGCTTGCACAAGGACTTAAACTGCAACCAATAGCAACCAACCAATAACCCACCAACAGCTCCCAGCTCCTGGGGCCCTTGCTGTTATATACCCCCTGAAGAGGTGGGTGAGATCTGGATGCCCGTGAGCCTCAAAAGCATCCTAAGAGCAATGTACTTTATCCACTGAGGGTTTAGCACCTTCAGGGTCACACATGCAAGGAGAAGGAGTGAATGAGAAACAAAAAAAAAACAACACAAGTGTGAGACTCTGATTGATGAGACCCAAGGAAAGGAGACTAAAGTAGGAGGCTTCTAGAATTATCCAGACAAGAGGTGAGGAACACCAGAATGGAAAGACCATCAGAGAAGGGAGAGAAAAACTGAGGGTGAAAGGCTCCAGGGTGAGTCAGGGTTGGCTTAGATGCCCATTATATGGATCCCTCCCCCAAAGACTTTTAAGTTAGGTACCACCGTCATGGCCGCTTCACAGAATGGAAAGTGGAAACTTTATCTAAAAGATAAAGGAGATCTCAAGGACCAGGGTGATGGGAAAGAGGAATGTGTCTCACTTCAAAGGATCGGCTCTGCTTTTGAGATAGGAAGAGGAGCAGGAGTGGGACAGGAAGTGCAGGTTTCATGCTTAGGAGACCAGAGGGACGGTAAGGCCATTAACTGAGATATATATATGAGCGGACAGACAGAGAAAGGTAGGACACTCTGAGCTTGACATTCTTGAACAGGACATTCTACTGGTATCACTGAGTACATACTATGGGGGAAACTGAGCTGGGAATATAGAATGATCTTTCTAGGTAAAGCCACAAGCAGAAATGAAATCAGAAAGACCAAGTATGAAAAAAGAGCTGAGCCCAGAACCCCAGGGAACATCAGACGGCTAAGGACTCACGAAGGGACAGGAGGCTGAGACAGATCCCGGAAACACTTGGGCAGAAGGTCACATGGAGCAAGTTTCAAAAAAGGCAAACTGGTCCACAGAGTCTAATGCAGCAGGGAAGACAGAAAGGATACTCAGGATGTTCCCTGAGGTTTGCATCAGGGTGTCACCCGTGGCCATGGTGAGAACTGAGTGAACTCTGCCCTCTAGCAGAGGCCACCACCTCTGCAAAGGATGGCAGATGGAGGAAATCAACAGCCCCGAGAGACTTCTGCTGGTTTATTTAATATGTGGAGCACAAACGTGTTTATAGGTGGAGAGGAAGAAGCCCACAGAGACGGAAGGATTTAATCAACAGGAAGGACCAGAGATTCCGGGGAGAGGATGGGGGTGGGGGAAGACACTAAGGTCAGCAACTAAAATGTATTCAGTAGTTAAAATGAACTGAGTCACTGTGATCTTGCAGTTAACAGTCATACAGATGAAGAGAACAGAGATAAAATCCTAGAGACTCTTGGTGTGTGTACGCGCGCACATGCAGGCATACTTGTGTGCACAATATATGTGTGCTGAAGAACTCATTAAAGAGAACAAGGATAGCTTATTTAACGATTTAGCTGTAGCTGACAAATCAACTAAGAGGAAGCTTAGGTTCTCATTTTCTTTTTTTTTTTTTTTCTTTTTTTTTCTTTTTTTGCACAGGGTTCCTCTGTGCAGCCCTGGCTGTCCTGGAACTCATTCTGTAGACTAGGCTGGCCTCGAACTCAGAAATCCGCCTACCTCGCCCCCCCAAGTGCTGGAATTAAAGGCATGTGCCACCCATCGCCTGGCAGGTTCTAATTTTCTTTAGTCCTTGAGCTGGAACCCAGGGACTAGCACATAGTAGGCAAACTCTCCACCACCCTATGCCCCCATCCCTAGAGTCTTACAATGAACCAAAACACATTATAAATGGGTCAAAGTTTGAAATATGTGATGTGAATCTATACTTAACGAAGAAAAGGACATAAGAAAACAGTGGTAGGCTTTTGGATGGGGACAGTTGCTCTAAACAGCTGAGTACCTGTGAATGGAATCTGAACTAGAATTCTTAGAGGTTGGGCTCAGTCTGGGAAGTGGGTGAGCTATCTTGGCTGACCTGTGGAGGGCAGAGGGGCAAAAGCAGAAGGATCCTGGGCGATCTGACTTGCTTCGGGGTAGACAGCCCTTCAGGAGAAACTGTATCACTCAGAATAAGATGACAGGGCGGAATGAAGGGGAAAACGTGGATAGAAATAGATGAGGCAGCAATGAGGCATAATACCTGTCCCCAAAAGATTTAAGAGCAGAACATGAAGCAGTAGCAACCATGGCCATCACATGATGAATGCTTCTCATTTATATGAGGCTGGTTTCACAAATAATAGTTACGAATGACTCAGAGGGAGGATTCAAATCTCCCCAGATCTCCACATAAGAACATTTCTATTGTAAAATGGAAGAACAGGGGGATAGCAAATATATATATATGTTGCTAAATCAGGACCGAAATCCAACAATGAAGATATTGAATCCTGTGGCTCTGTGTATAGCACAGGGGCAGATGGTGTCATGACATGAGCTTGGGTAGCGCTGCTGCTGCTGCTGCTGCTACACATTGTTCTTAAGCCTGCTCTGCTTGGTGCCTATGGCTCACTTCAGCAGGTGATTTGTGTTCCTGGCATCTCTAACTTCCTGGGGTCTCTATAATGCATTTGCCCTAAAAGCTTTCCGCCTAGACTATTCAGGGGCTCCCTACAGGAGTTTTCGGCTGTTAGCTATCATCTGAACTCAGAGACTTTTCCCTAGAATCGGGGCAAAACCTTTCATGACCTTGACCGCATCACCTTCTCATTCCAAGGTCTGGGAATCCAGCAGCACACAGGTAAGGCTGTCTTCTTTATTTTTCTATCGCTGTGATAAAACACCACGGCCAAGGCAACTCATGGAAGAAAATGTTACATTTGGCTTATGGTTTCAAACTGTGGATGCCCATATATATGCTCCTCAAAAAGAAAAAAAAAAGTAACATGAAAGACCTTTGAAAATGTCATATGGAAAACTACTGCTGTAGGGGCTTCTTAAAATATTTATGTGCGCATATATAAAAGGAGTTAGCCTATAACCAGGAGAACAATGCTTCTCACAGTCACTGCAGTGTGGAGACTGGACAAAGTCCTGACTGAATGTGTATTATCAATGTGTGCATGGCCATGCCAAAGACCCTGATGCCTCAGACCCACAGGTCAGGCTCTGCAGACCAGCAAAGCCTTTCCTTAGCCTGAGGTGTTAATGAGCATTGATCTTTAGCTGAAGCCAGTGTGTGAAGAAAGTATTAACCGAAGCCTCCCCCCAGCACCACCCCCCCCACACACATAACAACAGTCTGAGATTGCTCCCTGCAGAGGCCTCCCACCAGGGTAAGTTTAACCCACCTGGTTCAATGTAAACAATAAATGTGCCCGTTTCCCAGCTTGATTTCAAGCTTTTCTATGTGTTCCTGTCATTTCTTCATTCTCCACTGCTCCGGTTAGGCCAGTCCCTAAGCCATGCAGGTTTTGGCACCATAGACCATTGTTATGGTTTGTATATGCTGGGCCCAGGGAGTGGCCCTATTGGAGTAGGTGTGGACTTATTGGAGTAGATGTGTCACTGTGGGCGTGGGCTTAAAGACCTTCTTCCTAGATGCCTGGAAGCCAGTATTCTGCTAGCAGCCTTCAGATGAAGATGTAGAACTCTCAGCATTTCCTGCATCATGCCTGCTGGGATGCCATCATATTCCCACCTTGATGATAATGGACTGAACCTCTGAACCTGTAAGCCAGCCCCAATTAAATGTTGTTCTTGTAAGAGTTGCCTTGGTCATGGTGTCTGTTCACAGCAGCAAAACCCTAACGGAGACAACCATCAAATAAAAATCTCAGTGCCAGGTATAGGTTACCTCTCTTTGGGTTACTGGTCAGTGAGGTCCCCCATACATTACAGGCTATTGCTATTGTTCTTGGTTACTCTCCACAAGTAGATGGTAAGATCCAATTGCTAAAGAGATCACAAACTGCCGGGTGGTGGTGGCACATGCCTTTAATCCCAGCACTTGGGAGGCAGAGGCAGGTGGATTTCTAAGTTCAAGGCCAGCCTGGTCTACAGAGTGAGCTCCAGGACTGCCAGGACTACACAGAGAAACCCTGTCTCGAAAAAACAAAACAACAACAACAACAAAAAAAACAAAAACAGAAAAAAAACAAAACAAAACAAAGAGAGAGAGAGAGAGAGAGAGATCACAAACTTTAGTTATAGGCTATGGAGAAATTGAGCTAGTACCAACATGAAAGCTTCATCCCTCCTGGCTAGCTTTTAGAGTCTTAGAAGATTCCATGCATGCTAACAAGAAAAAGTGATCAATAGTCTAGTCCACCTATGAACCTTGCTATACTAATGACCTAGAAAGATATGAATAGGGGCATGAATGTTAGGGGACCAACCATTTTAGATTTAGATTTAAAGCCCTCTCCACGAGGTAGAATTCATGGCTGGTACTGTCAACTGAGCCAAAAACTCATGATGGGCTAGGTCAAAGACTCCAGCTGAGAACCTAATACTACTATTCAGCTACATGGACATAGTATTAAATCTCCCTCTACATTCCTATGCTCACACCCATAGATTAGTACATTTCTTGTCCTTATTTTCCTTTTTTTTTTTCCCTAGTAGATGGCAATTAATTCAAAAGACCCAGAACTAGTCAATATGCAAAGAATAAAAGAATGGAGTGCTCAGAGATCAATGGGACATGAACAGCACACCCCTTCCCCCAAGGCTCAGCAATCACTCACTACAGGAGCTGGGGTGGAAAGATCATAGACCCAGAGGTAGGGGACGACCACAGGGAAACTGTTACTGTTTTCCAGACATGGACAGTTGCACAAGTGAACTCACAGTAGGTGTGACAGCATGGACAAGCTCAGGCCAGACCACATCCCAGGACGGAGTAGAAAGGTGGCCACAGAGCCCCACCTCTGCATGAGAAACTATTGGGTAACTGACAGCTGCTGAAAGGGGGAAAGAGACCACTTTCTTCAAGAGTGTAGGCCCCTGGTAGGCTTATCATGCCCCAGTAAAAACCCACACATCCAAGAATATACGTGGGCAGCAAAAATAGGACTTGATGAATTTACAAAAAGAAAAACACAAAATTTGGTGGACA
Source organism: Mastomys coucha (assembly GCF_008632895.1). Classification (NCBI taxonomy): domain Eukaryota; kingdom Metazoa; phylum Chordata; class Mammalia; order Rodentia; family Muridae; genus Mastomys; species Mastomys coucha. The sequence continues at coordinate 34,857,581 of NW_022196895.1, read as the reverse complement.
GAGAAAATGGGGTTGACCTTGGAGAAGGTAGGAGAGGAGATAAGCATAATCAATTCCACTGTATTGGATTTCCTAAAAAGAAAATATGCATAAATATATATTTTCATGTTACCTATCCCAAAGAAAGATTCAGACTCATTTTTTTTTATTTATTTATTTTTTTTTTTGGTTTTTCGAGACAGGGTTTCTCTGTATAGCCCTGGCTGTCCTGG
>NW_022196895.1:34844906-34857084 GCF_008632895.1 Mastomys coucha | reverse complement strand
CAGAAATCCGCCTGTCTCTGCCTCCCAAGTGCTGGGATTAAAGGCGTGCGCCACCACCGCCCGGCTTTGGATTTAGTTTTTTGAGACAGGGTTTCTCTGTGTATCCCTGGCTGTCCTGGACCTCACTCTGTATACCAGGATGGCATCAAGTAATCAAATTGTTATTACATACATGATATGAATTATAAACTATGATCTCATGTATATAATCCATACATAATTTTTATAAAAGGGTAAATTTTAATAAGTCATGAACTTGTGTTTAAAAAAAAAGAAAAGAAAATATGCATGAAGAAGGTAGTAATCAGTACAAAATAAAGCATATACATTTTTTTAAGTATTTTTAGTTTTTGCTAAACTAAATCAATTACTTTCCATCAGATTAACTTCATCTTCTAAGTGTATCTATCTCTCTCTGTTTATCTCTTTCTCTGTGCGTGTGCCTCTTGCCTCTCTCTTGCCCTTCTGCCTCTGCCTCTGCCTCTCCCCTCTCCCTCTCTCTGTGGAAGCATACATTATTGAGTATACCGCACAAAGGCAAGCTGGGCAATGTGGTGATTGGAATATGTTTGGCACTGTGAGAAGGTGTGGCCTTGTTGAAGTAGCTTTGTTAGAGGAACTGTGTCACTGTGGGCATGAGAATAGAGACTCTGCTCCCAGCTACCTGGAAGATAGTAGTTTGCTACTGGCTTCCGTTTGGATGAAGATGTAGAACTCTCAGCTCCTCTTGCCCCATGCCTACCTGGATGCTGCCATGTTCCCACCTTGATGATAATGGACTGAACCTCTGAATCTGTAAGCCAGCCCTAATTTTAATTGTTGTCCCAATTTAAGAGTTGGTCCTGGTCCTGGTGTCTTTTTACAGCAATGAAACCCTAACTAAGACAGGCAGTAACCCCAGTTTTCCTAATGTTTCCTTAGGTCTAGTCTTTAAGAACATAGCTAAATAGACTGGACTTAGAGCAGCCCTGGATCCCCAGGCCCCAACTTCCATGGTTGAGCCATCAGGGTCATCCACCATCCTTTCCCCCTGACTCAGGCAGATCCCCTATTCCACAGAAGACTGGTAGGCCACTACTTTACTTATCTTTCATGAAGGGAAAACAAGGTGACGCTACCATGGCTGCTTCTGTGTGTCAGATACGTGCAGAGGGATACCTCTGAAATCCAACAAGAATGAACGAAGGCACTTACCAATTTATCATTTAACCTCTCCAGCCTTTCCCCTCTGAGCATTAAGATAACTCTAGTTCCAAGAGAATACAATACAATGCCCTCTATGGCCTCCCACGGGTACGGCATACAAGTGGTAAACAGACAAACATGTAGACAAAACATCGTGCATATAGAAAATAAAAATAAATATTTATTGGACAAAGTGTATAGCATTTCATATAAACGTAACAACCTCACATCTGCCGAAGCCCATCCTCTATATTTTCATTCAGCATGCAACTGGTTTTTTTCTTCTTGTAAATAGTAAACAATGTTAAATTACAACATTCTGTGTCCTCATTTACAGGAAGAGGAAGGGGAAAGTGGCCTGTTTGTTCAAATATCCACGTTCAGAACTCTTCAACCCCCTCTGAGGAGTTAGATCTTCCTTAATCTTGTTCTTAGCAACCTTGTAGCATGAGCCTTGCAGTGGTGAAAGCTGGCCACTAACGCTCTGCCCTTCACTGACTTAAAAATGTCCCTCTCCAACACTTCCCCCTCTTTTCTATTTTTTTTTTTTGTGTGTTTGTTTGTCTTTTTGTCTGTTTTTTTCTAATGCTGTATCCCAAACTCAGGGCTCTGAAGGGCATATCCCACCAGCCATTTACCCCTGAGCAACATCGTCAGCCTCTTGCTTGCACTATGGGAGACATGTGATTCTCGGCTGAAGGAGGTTATTTTTAAATATCTGTAGTTGAAGTTACGGTTTCCCACTGTCACATGTCTGGAGACGAGGACATCCACAGCCATTCTGATTCCTCTCCAGCCGCTTTATCCTTTTCCTTTTCTGCCAATGACAGTGCTACCCGGATACAGTTTCATTGGTACTTATTCTAACCGGAGGTCACTGGATTTCACAAATGATTCAATGCACAGATTTAATGAATATAAGCCAAAATCCCTTCAGATGTTTTCTATAGTTCTTACTCTGTGATTCTTCACTTGCGCCCTAGAGAATGGAGATTCTAATATTTCTCCATGCTGTACATGCTGTTATCTTATTATTTTAAGATCTTCATTCGAATGACTTTAAATCCCTACTTCTATGTCCCCTGAGGAGGTGACAGCTGATGGTTTTGTTGAACTCTGTACACCAGACTCTGACCTGCAATGGAGACCATCCCATACATGTACAACTCAGAGAGCTGCAATCATTTTGTGTAGCGTTACGAAGTGTTCTGAACACTTCCACTTTGATATATCCAGCTTTGTAAACATAGACTCCCTTCCAATCGTGTCTGTCAACTCTTGTTGATCTATTTCCGCTGACCCGGAGTTGTTATCTGTGTGATGTGAACAGAATTAGTTTAATATTATTGGAAATGATTCATCCTTTTTTTAGTGGAGAGATTGACAAGCACTTACATAGTTCTCCCAGAGATTATTTTGGCTGTGGGGCTAATAAATGTTATCAGCAGTCAATGGCTGCAGCAAGGAAATCAATCATGAAGCTGAAATATGTGCCAAGAAAGAGTTGGCCACATGGCTCATACAAAGGGAGGAGAGATGGAGAGAGGTAAGCAGGGATTAGACTTCAGTGTGAAGGTCAAATAAACAGAAACTTACTAAAGGACTAGATGTTATGAGTGACTTTAAGACATTCCTGGGGTGGGGGTGGGGTTGCAAACTTTGTCTTTCAATGAACTCCAAAAGATTCAGGCAATTGGAGTGGGCTAATTTCTTAAGTTTGAGACTCCAATTAGATATTAAAGAAAAACCATCAAGAATGTGGCCAGACCCACCCCCTGAACTCTGGAGTTAAGGACTTTGAAGATAAAGTCACAGATATGGAGTCCTGATATACAGTATAGAGCAGGGCGACCCGTTAAAAGCTTAGTTGATTAAATAATTCAGTTAATTTTTTAAACATGATTTGATATTCTAGGGCTTTTCTTTTATAAAAAAATGAGAAGCAAGTAAAGAATTGTAAAGATTTGGGACTTCTTTGTGGCATTGTGAAAATAAATAAGCCAATGTGATAGAAAAAAAATTGATGAGATTAGTCAATGGTAGACACTAACATTGCCCAAGGCCCCACATTTGCTTGCTGGCATAGCAGGTAATTATTATTATTATCGTTATTGCTGTTGTTGTTGTTAAAGGAAAGGAAGAGAAAAGGCAAGAGCCCCACTGAAAAAAGTGAAGAAGGAGGCAGGAGGGAACACTGGGAACAATCTTAGATCGGCCAAACTCTTTGAGCCGAGAAGAGCTCAATGGAAGAAAAAGCCCAAGATGAGCCAGTGAACTAGGACGAGAAGCCCAATCAGGAGGAGCAGTGTGAGGTGCTGTTGTGAGTTCAGGGCAGTAAGAGAGGACCAACTATTGGTCTGCACTGGGAGGCCTGTCTATGATGATCAGAGTCCTGCCTTGCAGTGGGATGATGGCGTTGCTAAAAGGGAGGTCCAAGCAGCAGAAAAGACAGAGTTTTGAAGTTTTTCTGTGAATGGGGGAAGACCAGGATAGTGGGGTTGGGGGTGGGGGACCAAGAGAGAGGAAGTGTCTTTGCTTTACTCTCAGAGCTATCAGGGCATGTCTGGATACAAACTAGAGACTGTCACCAAGCTGTGTGGCCACAGCTGTCGAACACAACTACCTATTCTTGCCTCGTTTTTTTTTTTTCTTACTGTTTATGTCCCTGTACTGGCTGGCTTTGTGGGTCAATTTGACACAGGCTGGAGTTATCACAGAGAAGGGAGCTTCAGTTGGGGAAGTGCCTCCATGAGGTCCATCTGTGGGGCATTTTCTCAATTAGTGATCAAGGGGGTAGGACCCCTTGTGAGTGGTGCCATCCCTGGGTTGGAAGTCTTGGGTTCTATAAGAGAGCAGGCTGAGCAAGCCAGGGGAAGCAAGCCAGTAAGGAACATCTCTCCATGGCCTCTGCGTCAGCTCCTGCTTCCTGACCTGCTTGAGTTCCAGTCCTGACTTCCTCTGGTGATCAACAGCAATGTGGAAGTAAGCTGAATAAACCCTTTCCTCCCCAACTTGCTTCTTGGTCATGGTGTTTGTGCAGGAATAGAAACCCTGACTAAGACAGTCCCTAAAGAGGAGAAAAGGATACAGCTCACTATCTTGGCTTGTTAACGATGCCACAATCAGTGAGAGCCAAATCCCATTGTTATCTGATTCTAAACAGGTAGCTCCCAGGTCTACATTTAACACTTGTGTAAAATGTTAATTGTTTGTATAGACAGCAGAAGCCCTACCTAACGAGGCCATTTTCTCTGGGTGTGAGAATAATCAATCCTTTCAATGATAAATTACAAAGGACTTTTCTATCACTCAAAGGTGTCACTCGTACCTAAACTCAAGTCGCCTCTGCTTCCAATAACATTGAATAGATTCTAAAGATAATAAATACGGAACATAGCCAAAGAGACTTCTATCTTCCTGGCTTCGTTGATATCATTAATGCATCTGGCTTTCCATCTGTGTACTCAGGGACCACTCTGGATATCTCACTGCAGCTAATATGACCACAACCACTTTCAGATCTATCTCAGCCCTGAAAAAAAACATAAGCACCAGTGACCCGAACTGGCCTCGATATCTATGTTACGGATGTGAAGATAGTCCGCACCTCCGGCAGCCTCCGGCAGCTTCCGGCTACCAGGGATAGTTAAATTGCATAAGCAGGTGTCCGAACAAAGTCCAAGAGGTTAAGACCGAACAGCTCTACTTTATCTGTGGCCAGGGAGGCGGACACTGTCAGCACCAGGCAAACACACAGCAAAGCATTTCCCAAGAGAGATAAGTCAGAGAGAGGTGTGCCTGCTAGAAAGCTGGCTCTTTTCCTGGGATTGTCTGCCGCTTTCCCCGGAACTGGCCTTATCTGGGCATGATAATCACTCTCTGCCCCTCTGGCTCGCTTAGGTGAGCTAACAGTACTCTAAACAAAAGAAACTCCTAGACATTTAAATGTCTCCTGAGATCTGGTAAAAGATCAGGTAATTCTCCCAAATCATGAACGAAGCCTGACATGGAAATTAGAGTGGCTTAGCATACAAGGCCATGGATTCGAACCCTAGAACCATCAAAAAAGGATCATGGTTTCCCATCTGAACTCAAAGCTTGGGGAGCTGTGGCACTGGTTTCTAGACGTGACGTGGAGAGGCATTTATTTAAAGGCCAGACTCCCATTGTTCTCACTTTTGGGTCTAGAATTTTCCAAGTGACAAAGCAGCAGCAGAGATAGATACTTCCTAGTGTGTGGCGTGGGTTAGGATGCTGTCCCAACAGGCAGACACATCATAGTGTTATCCCAGTAAGAAATGAACAGGAGAAGAGAGCACTGTGCTTACAAGTTAAAAAGAAATAAACCAGGGCAGCCTTTGTATGTTCATGTGTGTTGCCATCCTAACCCCAGGGAAGCAGAGTTTGTGTTCTTTTGCATAAAGTAATATTCCTTTTCTGGTTTTCTGGGTCCTCTGTGTGTCTGTGTGTGTGTGTGTGTGTGTGTGTGCATGTGTATGTGTTCACATGTATGTGAGTGCATGTGTATGGGTGTGTATGTGTCAGGGGGGTTGGGGTTGGTATTGGGTGCTTTCCTCAATTGTTTTCAATTTTACTTTTTGAGATGGGGTCTCACTAAACCTGGATCTCACCGACTAAGCACCATTGGCTGGTAGCAAGCCCCAGTGGTCCTCCTGGCTTCATTTCTCCAGAGCTGGCATTACTGTGACATTACTCTGCTACATCTTCCTCCTCTTCTTCCTCCTTGTCTTCTTCCTCCTCTTCCTCCTCCTCCTCCTCCTCTTCCTTCTTCTTCTTTTTCTTCTTCTCTTTGAGAGAGGGAGAGAGAGGGAGGGGTCTCACTATTTAGTACTGGCTGTTCTGGAACTCACTATTTATATAACTGGCTGGCCTTGAACTCACAGCCTCATGAGTGCTGGGATTAAAGTGTGCACCATCATGGCCAGAGTGCACCTGGCGTTTTATGTGGATGATGAGAATGGAATTCAAGTCCTCATGTTTGTTCAGGAAGCTCTTTACTAACTGAGCCATCTCCTCAGGCTCTTTTCTGGCATCTTAACCATTGGAAATGGCAACTCCTCCACACTGGCCTTTTCACACGCATATGGAGCAAGTATGAGAAAGACTCAGTTCCAGCATCTACACCTGCTGCCTGGTTTGGCTGCCTGGGCCAAAGCTGCAGAGAAGTGGGAATACAGAAGTGTCTAGGAGAAGGCCTGATGCATTGGCTACAAGACCTCCCTGGGAAAGTGCTGGCAAACATCAACAAGGGAAAGGTAGCACAAAACGCAAACAAGATCTGGGCAAGAGCTAAGCCTTTCTTTCCCGCACATAGGAAGATAAAAACTGAGTTCTACCATACCCTACAAAAAAAATCTTCTTCATTCTCTATGACTGAAAATTTGACCTGTGAAAACTCAACTGCCCATTTCTTCTGGAAGAAAAGAAAGGGAAATATTAATAAGGTTCTAATAAAGAATCTCCTAAACAAACAATAAGAAACACAAAGGCCTAGTGGTGTGGGACCTCCAATTCCAGCTACTCAGGAGGCTAAGACGGAGTCAAAAGTTCAAAGCTTGCTTGAATTCAAGGCCAGCTTGGACAGCTTAATGAGGCCTTGACTCAAATTTTAATTTTAAAAAATGTTTAAGAAAAGGGTGTGGAGATGTGCAACTCAGCAACAGAGTGTGTACCTGGTGTGCAAGCGGCCCTAGCATCAATCCCCCTAGAATCAGTACCAGGAAACAAAACAAAAAAGCCAGGTGTGGTAGTATACACCTTTAATCCCTGCACTCAGGAGGCAGAGGCCATCTGGTCTACCTCGTGCATTCCAAGTCACCCCAAAGTACATAGTAAAACCCTGTCTCAAACAGAAAACAAACAAACCAAAAAGAAAATGTATAAAGAAACAGTATATTAATTTGGTAACATAAAAAATTTAAATATCTTTATGATATGACTTAAAATAAAGAAGACATGCAACCAAGCGAGGGGCATAGAGACTGTTACGTTGCTGTCCACGGCTCCTTTAGAACTGCAGATCAGCAGGAAATATACAACTGAGCCCATCAACTACATCAACTAGCAACTTACTGAAAACACAAAAATGTTCTGTGAGCAAATGAAAAGAAGCTTAATTTTATTAAAAACCTAGCAAATGCAAGCATTTTTAAAATGAGATGTATTTATCAATTATATTTTTAAAATATTTTAAGTGCTTATAGAAGCCTGGGGGGGAAACAGTTCTTCTGTGTTGCTAGCGGTGCTGTTTGTTCATTCAGTTGTTTAGAGAACGGTGTCTTAATCTCTGGTCTGCTGAAGGCACATGGCTAAATCTTTAGGGCATAAAGTCAGAGCGTGTTTCAAAGGTGTACACAGGGCTGGGGTGGATCTCACTGAGCAGAGTGCTTGGCCAGCATGCAGGATGCCCTGGGCTTGACCCCTACCTCATGAAAGGGTCATGGTAGGACATGCCTTTAACCCCAGCACTCAGGAACTGGACACAGGAGGATCAGATGTTCAAGATCATCTTCTGATACTTAGCAAGTTCAAGGGCAACCTGGCGAGACACCCTGTTTAGGAAGGAGGGAGGGAGGGAAGAAAGGATGGGAAAGACATGGGGGTGCATGTATATAATAATGCCATCTAATAAATTGTTAATATAAAATTATTACATACTGTTATGGACCAGTAGGGTTTATTAAACTGCATGCACACACACAATGTCACCCAGTAACTAACTGATTGCTATGGAAAGAAGGGAAGAGCTCCAACTATAACAATGCTTCATGTCTAAGGCTCAGAAGTGACCATGACAAGACTTTCATCCGAATCATGAAAAAAACTATTTTGCGTAGGAGGAAACATGTTACAATTGGAAAATATCAAGCACAATGTTTCTGGGTCTGGTGAGTCTGATATGACCTAATGAGTGTACTGTGTGCAGAGCTGTGCTCGGGGTAAACTTGGATTAGCCACATCTGTCTCATTTGTACTTTCACAATAGCTGTTGGAAGTGCAGGGAAGGTACCAGCCTGTGATAAGGAGCTGGCTGGTACAGCCTGGGCCTTGTTCCAACCTAGAAAAAAGATGTCCTCTAAAGCTTTCTCCCAGGGACTCAAATAGCCCCAAGGTATAAAGCCCATGCTAAGCTGCTTTCTGGGTCTCTTGACACTATGTAAAAGGGACATGGGCAGGTGAGACTCCATCACTCCAGGCAGCTTTTCTGTGCCTTAATGGACTAGTTCATAATGAATTAGATCTAGACTTCTATGGACCCTCTACACTTATCGTGGGTAGTAAACCCACTGTGCGCATGGGTGCTCTATCTCACTGAACACAGACAAGCAGGAATCTGGTATCTGTGAACATACTTTACACTGAGATGCTCAGGAAGAATGGGGGAGTTAATCATTTCAAGGAAAGACAACACAGAAGAGAAATAAGACTTAACAAGGGCTAACTCCTGAAGGATTTGCCTAAGTAAACTATGAAGAAGAATAATTTAGTCATGTAGCAGACGTGGGTGCTGCCAACCAAACGGTAAAGGCTATTTGCTACTAAATGCTTTTAGCAGATAGGAGATGTGATGACTTTTTTTTCTTCCTATCTAAATATGGTAAGAATAGGACAGTGGTGGTGCACACCTTTAATCCCAGCACTTGGGAGGCAGAGGCAGGCGGATTTCTGAGTTTGAGGCCAGCCTGGTCTACAGAGTGAGTTCCAGGACAGCCAGGGCTACAAAGAGAAACCCTTTCTTGAAAAACAAAACAAAACAAAACAAAAGGTGTGTCAAGAAAACAGCATCAAGGGCTGGTGAGATGGCTCATCGGGTAAGAGCACTGACTGCTCTTCCGAAGGTCCTGAGTTCAAATCCCAGCAACCACATGGTGGATCACAACCACCTGTAATGAGATCTGATGGCCTCTTCTGGTGTGTCTGAAGACAGCTACAGTGTACTTATTTATAATAATAAATAAATCTTTGGGCTGGAGTGAGAGGGGACTGAGCGAGCAGAGTTGACCAGATCAAGCAGGGCAGACGGGAGCAAGTGGGGTTGACTGGTCCCCCTGGTTAAGGACATGAAGATCAAGTCCTTGGAGGAGATCTACCTGTTCTCCCTGCCCAAAGGACTCTGAGATTATTGACTTTTTCCTGGGTGCATTCCTAAAGGATGAGGTTCTGAAAATCATGCCAGTGCAGAAGCAGTGGCCAGCAGACCAGGTTCAAGGCATTCGTCGCTATTGGGGACTACAATGGTCACATTGGTCTTGGTGTTAAGTGCTCCAAGGAGGTTGTCACTGCCATCTGAGGGGTCATCATCTTGGCTAAGCTCTCCATCGTTCCTGTGTGGAGAGGCTACTGGGGGAACTGAGGCTACTGGGATTGGCAAGCCCCACACTGTTCCATGCAAGGCAACAGGCTACTGTGGCTCTGAGCTGATGCGTCTCATCCCTGGCCCCAGAGGCACTGGCATTGTCTCTGTTCCTGTGCCCAAGAAGCTCCTGATGATGGCCGGTATAGATGACTGCTATACATCAGCCAAAGGCTACACTGCTACCCTGGGCAACTTTGCCAAGGCCCCCTTTGGTGTCATCTCCAAGACCTACAGCTACCTGACCCCAACCTCTGGAAAGAGACTGTATTCACTAAGTCTCCTTGTCAGGAATTTACTGATCATCTTGTGAAAACCCACACCAGAGTCTCTGTTCAGAGGACCCAGGCTCCAGCTGTGACTATCACATAAGGGTTTTTTAATACAAGAAAAATAAATGAATTAAGTCTGGAGAGAAAAAGAAGGAAAGAAAGAAAGAACATGGGCAACAATTCAGTATGCAGCATTCTTCTGTGGCCTCTGCTTGACTTCCCTCAATGGTGGACTATGACTGGTTATATAAGCCAAATAAAGCCTTTCCCCTCCAGGTTGCCTCAGGTCAGTGTTTTAGCACAACAACAAAAATCAAAGGCAGAAGTTGGTCCAGGAGTGGTGCATTGCAGTGACAGACCTGACCATATTGTTTTGGGGAGGACTATGGGAGTGTTTAAAACCCTGAGCTGGAAAAGCCACTGAGCACTCAAAACTTAATGGAATTATCAGTGGAAGCTTGGAAGATAATGCTGAGAGGAATGTGAATGCTGGGGACCTGACTTACGAAATTTCAGAGAGAATCACAAACCCCGTTCAGGGCCATTCATGTGATACCTTGTTTTGGTTCTGTATGTTCTGTGTGTGCATGTGTGCGTGTGTGTGTGTGTGTGTGTCCCTGTTAAGAATTTATAGTTTCTGTTCAGCTGGGGCTGAAGAATCAGCTATGATTAACAAGAGAGCAGGCCTGGAGAGATGGCTCAGCCGTTAAGAGCACTGACCACTCTTCCGAAGGTCCTGAGTTCAAATCCCAGCAACCACACAGTGACTCACAACCATCTGTGATGAGATCTGATGCCTTCTTCTGGTATGTCTGAAGACAGCTATATAGTATACTTACATATAACAATAAATAAATCTTTAAAAAAAAAAAACAAAAAACAAGAGAGCAGCATCACTGGGGTGAAACCCTCTGGGAATTGTTTCCTCAGAGTTAGCATGGAGAAGCTGTGATCATGGGGGTTCGAGGCTATGATGTCTCAAGTCAATAGCTGAGCCTGGTGAAGTGCAAGAGTCTCCCACATGATACTGATTTTGGCCCCATGAACACTGTAGAATGGCAGAACAAGTTGTAAGTCCCTGAGAAGCCCAGAGAGGTACAACCCCAGTGGAGACACCGGAGAGTGAAGATGCCAGGGCTGTAAGGTGATGCCAAGGGGATTCACGGGAGCCCTAGGTCTGCAGAGTGACCAAGGAGAGCATAGTGGACATGCTGTGTGTGCTGTCAACAGCAGAACCAGAGAAGTGGAATGGCCCAAGCCCGTTGGAGGCCAGAAGATCATGTGCCCCAGACTTAGGACACAGATTTTTACATAGTTGGATTTTGGTTTTGCTTTGATCTGATTGTAATTGTGCCCTGGGGCTCTTCCCTCTTGGAAGTAGAAAGAGTAGAAAGTATGTAACTTGCTTTGGATTTTACAGGAGCCCACAGCTGAAAGATCTTGGATATTTTAAAGAGACAGAGCTTTTAAAGTGTTGTTGGAATTTTTCAAGAGTATGGGACTTTTACAAGTTGGAACATGTTGTGATTTTTGAAATTAGCAGGAGACCTCGGGAATGAACAAGGGAGGAACAGTCATGATTTAGTAGTTCTGCGTTTGTGTGGCAAGTTGACAAGAGGCCCCTTTCCTTGGAATTAGGCAGCAGAAGCAGCGAGCTTAACGTGAGCATCGCTTTCTCTGGAAATCTTCAGTATACTCCACTCCAGCAATGGTGATCACCAGACTCTATCAAGTGAGCTGCTAACCAAGCCTGCTCTCTGCAGATAATCCATCCACTTCAGGAGGCTACAGGATGCTTATTCCTTAGAGATTTTCAATCTCCCTTTCCCAAGAAAGTCCACTCTCTTTGGTAAGCACTTATATATTCAATGAAAAAGAATAACAGGCTAAATCCAGGGATGGCAGTGAATGCCTACAATCCCAATACTTGGGAGGTAGAAACAGGAAGACCAGAAGTTGCAGATGATCCTTGGATATACGGTGAATTTGAGGCTAGCATGGAATGTGTATGATGTTGTCAAAAATAATAATAAGAGTAGGGCTGGGGATGTGGCTCATTTGGTAGAGTGCTTACCTAGTACGCAGGAAGCTCTAGGTTCCCCCAGCACCATATGAACTGGGCATAAAGGCACCTATGTACAGTCCAAGTCCCCTAAAAACAAAATGAAGATCAGGAGTTCAAGGACAGCTTCAACTATATACTGAGCTTGAGGTCAACCTGGACTATATGAGGCTCTGCCTTAAAATGAATTAGCTCATTAATTAAATATTAATTGACATTTGTGCCACGCACACTTGCGTGATGGCGGTATTTGAGGCGAAAACTTCAAGGAAAGTCAGCCTCCTG
>NW_022196895.1:34832687-34844240 GCF_008632895.1 Mastomys coucha | reverse complement strand
GTCCACCTGGCCAGAATCCCTCGTCCCGTGGAACAAGGGGCCCCCGCGAGAAACCCCGGTCCGTGGTACATTTGTTACTAATTATTTAACTAATTTTTAATTAAAACAAATAAGGAGGAAAAAAGACAGACCTGGAGCTCCAGTGAATCTGATGACCTCCAACAGCAGAAAGTGACCCGAAGCAGTGAAGCAGAGAGCAAGACCAGCGGTGACCAGTGGGACCGACATTCATGGTGGCATGCGTCTATCTGAGAAAGGATCCTATGAATGCAAATCAGAGAAACAGTCAGCATATGAGACCTGGGGACAAAGAAAGGACTCTGTGTAGAGACCTAGGGAGGAATGAGCAGGAAGAACCTGATCAGAAAGTGCATGCGTGTGACTGGAACAGGAAAAAGGCGGGTATCGGCAGACGCGGACAGAGAAGTCAGCAGGGACCAGGTGAGGCAGGATGCTGACTTCAGCATTATACAGCGTCAATCTAGATGCAAAGGAAAGCCATGGACCTGGTTTTCAGCAAGGGTACCACAGCTGTTGGTCCAACTCAGGAGGCTGGGTTGCAGTCTGCCTTTGCTTACACAAAGATTAATGCCTATCTCCTTTGCAGCAGGGAAGCGCTCGACATAGAGAATCAGAGTGCCCAGAGATACTGAGTGGAAAAACCGAAAGGAAGCAACCACAGCGCTCAGACTCTCTATTTGGTCCTATCCCCATGCAAGCCCCGTGGAGGCTCACTCATCTCCATACAGGACACGTGTAATCTGACACATTAAACAGTGCAGGGGTGGAGTAGGAGACACATACCCACATACAAAACCCCACTTCTTGGAGTCCACTGCCTTGTTTGAGGCCCCACAGCAAGCAGCAAAACTTTCTTTTCAAAAAGAAAGAAGGAAAGTAGGTCAGGGCTCTTCTGTCTGGTAGCTGGGGGCGCGCTAGGCAGGCTCCAAAAGCAACTACCCCACTTGGAGGTCTCCATTGAGCAAGTCCAGTGGTGTCAGCGCCGAGCGCCCCAAGAGCAGGAGACTTTCTGAACCTGCCCCTCAGTCATGGTTTTCCTGGTAACTTTTTCAGAGCCTTCCTTCCTGTCCTGGGCTTTATTTATTTATCCCACATGTTTACTTTCTATACAGTCTTTTCCCAAACAGGGCTTTGAGGTTCCAGGTCACCTTGTCCCATCAGGGCATACCCCACAGATGTGGGTCGCACTCGAAGACAAAACAAGCCATCCCTGCCATGGCTGAACACAGGCTGCCACAGGGTTCCTCCATCTGGAGAAGCCAATCATCCTTCTGTGAAGGTCATGCCACGGGCAGAGCAGGTCCTCCCAACCTTTATCACCAAGATGTCCCTTGCTGACAGGGACAACATTACAAAGGGGTCAACACGATGTTCACAGACCCTGAGAAACTTGCTCCAGTTTCTTGTTTTTCTTCTGAGGGCACCAGCAATTTCCTTTCCACTTAATTCATTCTTGGGTCTCTCTGAACAGTCTGCTGTTGCCATGGTATTAGGGAATCAGCAATGCTGTTCTGAGGTTAGTGCTCGCCATGGCCCACTGCCCACAGGGTTCTGGGCCTCAGCCCCAGTAGCTCTGCCTGATCCAGGCCAGCAGCCTGGACACCACCAAAAGCACAAGGACTGACTGAAGTTTCAGGCAAGATTGATGTCCCTCATTCCTCTACCAGATCCCAACAAATTAGAAAAGCAAAAGGCTCCCTAGAAAACCAAACCACAAACCTTTGAACTCGGCCTTTCTAAAACTAAAATTGATCTTTTATGCTTCTGAAACCACAAGCAAGAAACTTGGTCTCAGCTCTGGGCTGATCTCTGTAGTCTCTTCCATTCTTCAGGGTCATGTTGGGGCATCCCAGTACTCCAAGGCTGGTACCCATAGGGCGGGCTACAGTGATGTTGCAAAAGACACTGTTATTGAAATGTCAGAGCATATGCATGGTCAGAGGGAAAGAGGCTCTCTATCTCTTACCCATTTTTTAGTATGGATTATTTATTATACTACATTCCCTGCACTTAGGCACACAGTAGGCCTTCCACACTGATTTGCTGAATTAACCAACTATTGAATTTTCTGAGCTCTTACCATGTGTGTGCCAGGCACCATTCAACTTTACACATGTATCTCAAATTTTATACTGGGATTTCTGTAACACACAGGAAAACACTTAATTCCCTTTTACTACCTGCAAGGCCTTATCGCAAACATTTGACTCAACTGATTGTCACCCTAGCCCTACAGCAGAACCTAAACAGATCAGGGCACAGCTTAACTCCTGAGACCTATAAATGACAGCTTATTTAGAAAAGGGGTCTTTGTAGATATAATTAAGTTATGGGTCTTGAGCTGACATTATCATAATCTTATCTTAAATCCAATGACAAGTATTTTATAGGAGAGAAGAAGGCTATGTGAAGATGGAGATTGAGAACAGATAGGAGCTTCCACAAGCTGATGGCCACCTAGAGCCACAAGCTACATGAAGCAAGAGAATTTTCCCTGGATCCTCCAGAGGGGATATGACTGTGTAGCACCCTGAGTTTAAAAAGTAAGTGTACTGTGAAAACTGTAGCTATGTGGCAGCCTAGGAGACTGATAGAAACCCCAGGTCCTTTCCCCCAAGACACTGGACACAAAAGGTGAAGTGACTGGCCAGAGCACACATGGCTAGTAGGTAGCAGATGGGAATTTGCATCCAGCACAAAGTCCTTGTTGTTGTTGTTGTTGTTGTTCTCCTCCTCCTCCTTCTTTTTTAATTCACTATGTTCTCTTCAGACACATCAGAAGAGGGCATGGCATCAGATCCCATTGCAGATATTTGTGAGCCACCATGTGGTTGCTAGGAATTGAACTCAGAACCTCTGGAAGAGCAGTCAGTGCTCTTAACCACTGAGCCATCTCTCCAGCCTGGTCCTGGTTCTTAACAACTACAGTCATTCCTGGAATATATTTATTTTTGAACACCTTAAATGCTGGGAATGTGGCTCTAAACAAGAGTGTAGGCTTCACATGAAGCTTACAAGAGAGCTGCTGTTCCAGGAGGGTGTCTAAGGTTTCACAGTTGTCAGAGCTAGGATTTGAAGTCAGATACCTGCTTCTACAGAACTCAGTAGAGCCAAGTGTGAGCCAGGGCCCTTGTAAATCATAACAACAACAAGAAGAAGAAATGAGAGAGCACAGTGGACACCAGCTATGGTCCTGTGCCCACCAGTGGGACCCATCTTGTAATGGTATAGGGAACAGTACATGCAGGGACACCGATGGGCCTACTATGGAAGCAGAGGCGGAGCCCCTCCTCTACCCATGCTGCCAAGAGGGCTCAACATCTGGGAACAGCACCAATGAATGGGTGGATACTGATACCGCCCTTCCAGATGGAGAGCAGGCTCAGACATTTGACCTAACCCTGCCAGCAGCAAGGGCAGGTCTGCTCCTGAGTTTGTCCAAGAATAATCTGTATTCCACCTGGAAAACAAAATGACTTATTAAGTGAAAACAGACGTCACTTTCCCGCTCCGAGGGCTATGATTTTGAGTGGTGTATCTGTATTTTCAATGAAGCAGAGATGTTGGGTCCTGGGACTTCCGACACCTAAAGACAAACACATTTGAGAGGAGGAAGGTGCCAGAATGAACCAGAAATGTGTGTTTTTAATTTAGTTTGCTTCCTTGGAGAGAGAGAGAGAAAAAAAAATAGTTACATGAAAAAAGGAAAAGAAAGAGAAAAGGGTAGCTTAACCTTCACAATTGTATAATTTCCTTTTCTGAATTGAATTTTAACTAGGTCAGTTGCAAAAGCAATGGGCAAGGGTAAAGGAAAGGGGGGAGGGCAAAAAGGAGGCAGACAAAAAGGAGAAAGAAAAATAAATAGTGACAAGGGACTATAGCTCGAGAGGGGGGGATGTAGCAGCGAGGAGCTAAAGCCTGCAGCAGGAATCACTGAAAGGCACATAGTGTTTTTCTGTGTGTGTTTTCCAAGTGACTCTCCACCTGGGTTCTGGCACCCCGCCCTGTGGCCTCTGCTCAGGGGACTGGCTCTGTCAGTCTGCTGAAGGGGCAGGAGGCTATCAGTTTACAAGAGAGGAAGCAGAGGAAGGGGAAAGAAAGCAGACAAATTACTAAATGAGGAAGCCAATTACCCAGGGCACCATACTTCAAGTTGTCAGCAGGCCACCTTTGGACAGAACAGATCAGAGACTTCTAGACTCTGTTGCCATCTGGACTGTCCAACGAGATGACCTAGCAGATACTTCCTGGCACATTCGCATCGGCTTGCGACCCGGCATCCTGAGCAGCATCTTCACACAGGAGACAAGCCCCATAGCACCAAGAGGTTCCTACAGCAGAAGAGCCCTCCAAAAAAAGGGCTGCCCAAGAGCTACTTGGACTTCTGATTTGAACAACCACAGGCTGATCTGCAGCCATGTCTGACTTCTCTAGCAGCATGAAATGTCAAGGCCAAGAACAACAGACATTTGGGCCAGTCAGGAAGCTGAGGAGGGCGCAGACTCCATAAAGGACTTTCTCTGATTGCCAAGGACTAGTACATGGAACTAACCACACTCAGAATCATTTCTTAAAATTATTTCTTTTATTTTATACATTACACTTCATTTTTACTTTATTTTTAATACTTTGACTCATTAATTAATATGTCTGAGCATATCTATACATAGGAAACATACAAAGTCAGAAGAGGCCATTGGGACTGGAGTTACAGGTGGTTGTGAGACACCATGTGGGTGCTGAGACTAAACCTGGGTCTTCTGCAAGAGCAGTAAGTGCTCCTAACCACTGAGCCATCTCTCCAGCTGAAGCACTTCAGAGCTTACAAACAGAGAGTTCTTTGCTTCCAGTAAGACTCTGAGAGTCACTGATGCAGAAGAAAGTCAATGCCACCTAGTCTAGCCACATCAGCCAATAGGACACAGCCATACAAATAGTAGTTTGGCATGGCAGGATTGGCTATGGGAAGGCAAGGGTGGAAAGGCAAAGTCAGGTGAAGATTCCTGCTAGCCAGTGGCAGATCTCACTTTGACAGGAGCATTAGTTAAAGCAAAAGACTCAGGAAGAAGGCACCAGACCACACTAGGCTTATGTAATACCCTGTCTTGAATAAGCAGACAAACTAACACCAGCAGGAGACACCCCAAGAAGTTTCCACTTAGGACATGCCATATTTCCCTCTTCTGTGGGAGAAGTTACTCACTGCGCATGGCAAAGAACCTTGAGAATAGGAAACTGTCAGATTTGCAACGACAACCCTGCCCAAGGATAAAAGATGGAGGCCCGTCTGTAGGTTAAGACAAGCCCCCCTGAACGTGAGACGGGTCTGTCCCATCTGCTCGAGGCCAAGCCTTCTTGTCCAGTTCTAGAACACTCCAGCCACCTTACAAGATTTACAGAGAGACATGCCTCCCCTTCTTACTATGCAAAGTAACTGCTAAGTCAAGGTCACGACTAACCTCCTTTACCAGGGTGATAACCTGGGACATCTGTACCAGTCACCAGGGGGAGGGGTGTGTGCTGAGGGTGCCAACTACCCAACAGGGGTTTCTCAGGAGTGGGTCTTAGGAACTGACTTTCTAACAGCAGTTTGGGTGGGAACTCTCATACCTTCCAAAGTCTGACAGCTACTCTTTCATATGTGTCACATATAGAATCCTCCCTCTTTGGCTCTCCAGCTCCGTCTGCCATAATCTCCTGAGGTAGCACTGTGTTCAACAGCAAAGGTGTGGCTGGCACTGTATCTTGGTTTAGGGGTGTTTTGTTTCTTTCAGGTGGACTCTTCACTGTGTTGCCAGACTGGTCTGACCTCAAGTGAGCCTCCTGCCTCATCCTCCCAAAGAGCGGGGGTGCTAGAGGCATGTGTTGTACCTCACTTCATTTAAAGAGAATTCTTTACTTCGTGGTCCTAAAAATATTCCCACTTGATGAGGTATATAGAGAGGTGGCTCAGTGGCTGAGAGCCCTTGCTGCAGAAGCATGAGGGACTGAGTTCAAATCCCCAGCGTTTATGTAATAATATGGATATGGTCATGTGTGTGTGTGCTTGTTACCCCAGCACTATGGGATTGGGGGATGTGGGGGACAAGATCAGATCAGACCTGTCCAGCTCAAGTGCAGTGAGAGACAAGGGAATAAGGTAGAAAGTGATCAAACAGGACATCTGACACGCTCTGGCCTCTGCATGCCCATGTGTGGATGTGCACACTCAGCCACAATGTGCATATGCACTACAAACACATACACACAGACCTAGACAGGCACACTCTTCACACATGAGCTTAGAGAAATGGCTTTGTCTATAGAATTCTTTCCGTGAAAGTTTAACCTGAGATCAGATCCCCAATACATTAATCAATGCAAGCACTCCTGGGACTCCTTATGATGAAACGTAGACCAGCAGTTGCAAGCAAGACTCAGTCTCTCTGCTAGGCAATCTGGGGGAAGAACTGTATGAGCATGACACATTTATTATTTTCACCCATCATTCTTTGCTTCAAATGTTACCCTTACTGAGTGTAGTGGTGTGGATGGGAATGCCCCATAAGCTCGTATATGTGAACACGTGGTTCCTAGTTGGTGGAGCTTTTGGAAGGATTAGAGAGGTGTCAGTGGGGTAAGGCTTTGAGGTTTCAAAAACTAGTTCCATTCCTAGTCTGTCTGTCTGCCTGTCTCTCTCCCTCTCCCTCTCCCTCTCTCTCCGTCTCTTTTTTCCCCCTCTCCCCCCTCCCCCTACTCTCTGTCCCTCCCTCCCTCCTACTTACGGATAAGATGTGAGCTCTCAGCTACTGCTTCAGCTCCATGCCTGCCTGCCTGCTGCGGTGCTCCCCACCAAGATGGCCATGGACCCTAACCCTCTAGAACTGTAAGCAAGCCCCTAGTAAGTCCTTTCTACTAAAAGCTGCCTTGGTCATGGGGTCTCTGCACAGCAACAGAACAGTAACTATGACAGAGTTACATGATCGATGGCCAACTTCCTCTGTGTGAGTAACTAGCCAGCTTGAATCTGTGCCCAGCGTATAAGTACCTGATCCTGTCAGCTCACTATAAGACAGACCTGCCATGAGGGCTAGTGGCTTCTCATACCTCGGCAGGGGTTCCTCTTGAGCCTGTCACGATTCATTCAGAAGGACCAGGATGACTGGGACATGGCTGTGACACAGCTTGTCCACTGTTGTTTTACATTATACCAATACAGCCCATTAGGAGAAAATACAGTAGTTCTGGACTTACCAACGCCAATACCTCACTGCAGGCAAGGCAGACTCAAAGATCCACTGTGTTTTGCATAGAACTCATGGATTGACCTTCCTTCTCTCATTCCAAACATATCCCAGCTGATTTCCACTTTCTCATGGCACCCCAGGAAGTCTCTAGTCACCTCCCACCTGTTCTTCTTCAGCTTCTCCTGGCTTCTAGACTCCCTCACTACTCTTTCCTAATATCACGTGTTCCATTACACAGCAGTGCCTGGGCCTCTATCACTCTCCTCCCCACAGCTATTCAAGGACCGAAAGCTTTCAAGTAAGAATGACGACAACTCCCTGTTCAAGCTTTGCACGTGTTGTAGCGCCACAGCTGAATGTGGGAAATAACTGGAATCAAACCACATCGACCCTCAAACATCCTCCTGAGGAATTCTAGTCTCTTCCTAGACAACAACAAGGTAAAAAAAAAAAAAACAAAAACAAAACAAACAAACAAACAAAAGCACCACTATAATGCAGTTCCTGCTCTGTGGACCCAACTTAACCAAGAATGGACTGGCTAGGAGGAAATCCTCTCTGATGGCTATTATCAGATTCAACTGTGCATTAAGAAACAACTGACTTCCTAGAAGGTAGAAGTCTATGTACAGCACCTGTCATGTGTGGGGCAGTGGGCTGTTCTGACAGCCTGGGTCCAATAGAGTTGCCACCTTAGAACCCCAGAGACCCACTGAATAGAGTAAATTTGTTCACAAGGGACGGTAGGCATTCGGTGATAGCTCCTGAGACGATGGCTCAGATTTCAGCCCAAACCCCCCACGACGGCCCCAGCAGGAGAGGTGTGTAATATTGGTCAAGCCCCTCTTACTTGCAAATAAAGATTCTCAGCCCAAACCAATAAGAGATAACTGCTGCCAAAATCTGAATGACCCCCAAAACTATATATATCGTATCCAGGGAAGTAAAGCACATGAAAGATCTACTCCGTGGTCTGAGCTTTTTGTTCTAAGAGCTGTAACACTTGGGAAGAGATTTGCTCTCCCAAAAAAAACGTGGCCTGAAGCTGCGCCGCACTCCTCACTGGTTAGTCAGCCTGTCAGCCCAGCCCTACCTGACTCAGTACAGGGTAGTGCAGAGAAACAGAGCGGCCTGGAAGACATGGCAGAGATGGCCCCATCCGTGCTTGCTTGATTCCCTTCGCAAGGACTCCTTCACCAAGAGGGGCCAGAGATCTCTGTGGGAAGCCTCCGGCATTCAGGCCCACAGTCATGTTGTATGGAAAGCCAGCTATCGGAAAGCATCCACTGGCCCTACAGACAGATGTTATTATATTTTTCATTTGAATATGGGGTAAAGCTACCCATCATACTAGCTCCCCCATCCACCTACTGGTTTTCAACTGTGCTCTCTACATCATCTTCAGCATGTGTCTAATAACACCTAATAACACCTCCAGACCCTTTCTGTAGATTGGGATTTCAGATCACGAAAAAATAAGTATCACTGGGTGTGGTCTGTGGTGCACATCCATCCAACACTTGGGAGGCTGGGGTATTAGAAACTGACATGAGTCTGAGAACAGCCTGGACTACAGAATGAGACCATGTCTCAGAAAAAGAGAGCTTCCTTCTCTGGCTTGGGAAATGACTCAGGTCATGCAAGCATAAGGGACAGAGTTTGGATTCCAAGCACCCACAAATCTGAACAAGGTGGCGCATGCCTGTAATCCCAGGACTCTAAAGGCTAAGGCAGGATGCTAAGACTGCAAGGTCTGCATAAGCTCTTTTATGCTTTCAATTTGAGATTTGAAACCTTACTAAATTGCTCAGGCTGTCCTTGAACTTACAATCTCCCTGCCTCACTCTCACAAGTACCTGGAGTTACGGGACTGAGCCACACAGTCCTCTTTTGTCCCTACTTTGACTCTGTCTTCTAAGTAAAGGGAAAAGACAGTGAGACGGGGTGGGTCCATAGGTAAAGGCTGCACACGGTGGAAGGAAAAGACCAACTCCTCAAAGTTGCTCTCTGACCTCCACACATGAGCTGTGGTGTGTGTGCCCACTACACGCCGAAACAAATAATAATAATATATAAATGAATGTGGTTTTTTTCCCCCTTAGGAAAGGAAACAGAAATTAAAAAGGGGGGAGGAGAGACAAACAAACAATAAACACCACTGAAATTTTCACAACCCCTATAACGGCCACCATAAGTTTTCTGGGTTTTCAAATACTTAGACGGAGGCAGAATGAAAAAGGAAAGAGAGGAAATCACTCAGCCTGGCTGCGGCTCAATGTGGACCACAGCAAGTTGGCTTGAAACCTTCTGACAGCTAATGTGGTCTCTGGGAGTCGTTAGTACTAGGGCCAGGGTGAGCTGGGCCGGAGAACCACCTTGGCGGGGAGACATTTTCAACCTCTCTCTGTTCTCTTGATTTACAGAACATGGTTTCTTAGAATAGCCCCAGCAGCTGATACCAACAGGAAGAAAACCCTCCAAAGGCTGAGAGCCCTGTCATCTATTCAGGCTACAGCAGAGACTTCGCAGGTCTTAAGTCCTGTGACTATTTTTAACCACCTCCGCTGGTCATCTCTGTCACTTGATTTGTCATGGACAGCGGGCTTTCTCACTTCAGTGAGAGAATAAGGAACGTGGGCATTCTTCCATCTGTTCTACTGAAATGGAAGACCCAGGGACCTCCCTATACAAATACAATACAAGGTTGGGATGGGGCTTCTGCTTGTAAGAGATGAAGCCAGGTTTTAAGTCAACATCTTTAACTCTGGAGTCCGGACACTTATTCAGCAGAGGGAGAGGCCTGAGCCCTATTTATCAAAGAAAAGTGCAGGAAGATGTGAAAATCTGACCACCATAGAAAAAAAGTAAGGCAAGCCAGACCTAATGGTATGGAGATATACATAAAGGTTGAGTAAATATAGGATCAGGCACTGTGATGTAGGTGCAGTCTAAATGTGAGTGGTCCCCATCATAGAACCCTCCGTGCTAGAACTTTAAGAGCCAGTTTTGGGGCTGTTGAAGGCTTGCCTTTCATAAATGAGGCCCTGAGTTCCATTCCCAGCACTATGTACACCAGGTGTGGTGATGGACATCTATAATTTCAGCACGAAAGAAGTAGAGGCAAGAGGACCAGGAGTTCAAGGTCATCCTTGGCGACACAGATGAGAAAAGACTGGGCTGTATGAAACCATACTTCATAAAAACATAATAAATAAATAATAAATTAAAAGGGCAGGGACGAACATTTCAGGAGCTACTTGAGGGGAGAATATTGTTTCCTTTTTTTCCCCCTGAGACAGGGTTTCTCTGTATAGCCCTGGCTGTCCTGGACCTCACTCTGTAGACCAGGCTGGCCTCGAACTCAGAAATCAGCCTGCCTCTGCCTCCCAAGTGCTGGCATTAAAGGTGTGCGCCACCACCCAGCGAGAACATTGTTATAAAGTCATGGAAAGAGCAGATGGCAGTCCTCTGTCCATCCCAGCTCAATGCCTGGCTTGGTGGCCAAAGCTGTCTCATGGCTAGGACTCATAAAAATGAAATGAAATAAAATGAAATCAAGTCAAATCCAGGCAGCACAGTGGAGGAGAAGGAAGACAGGCAGACCGCCAGGCTACCCACGGACCTGCCCACCAGCACATGGCCCAGGCAGGCCACAGACATCCACTTGCTGTCACACCATGTAGCATGGATGGAGGATATGGCCCAGGGGCCTGCCGGCCACATGGCCAGACTACAATGGAAGCCACCACAATGTGCAAGTACTGGGTGGTCAAATGGGAGAGAAAGAGAAGTGGAGCATCTTGAGCCTTATGAAGAGAGATGGAACTGGAGACTAGACAGTAGAGAGGAGTAGCCTGTTACGAATGGCTAGCCCTGCTACCTGGGGCCATGGTGAGGTCCCAGCCTGAGCTGCCACTGAGGCCCAAGTCTGAGTCCATGACTACGAAGCAGTGGCAAGGGTTGGTGTAGGATGTCTGTGGTTCACATTACCATTAGAGAACATAGTGCTGTCCCTCGTCAGGGCAGCTGCTAGGGGATCACATGGATGACCAAGAGTTGTGCATAGCCAGTCCTGCCTCTCACTGGATTCAGTGCTCGAGAGAGCTGACCCCATCTCTCACCAGGGGCAGCACTCCAGAGACCTGGCCCCGTGCCTTGCCCAGCACACTAGACAAGTCTACCAAAGGCTACCAAAGAAGGGAAAACTGTTTAGCTTGTCCTTTGATGCCATGTTTGAGAATCTGTAAACAAAGGTAGTAGAGTAGTGATGGTGTAAGCCTTTAATCCCAGCACTCAGGAGGCAGAA
>NW_022196895.1:34818118-34832634 GCF_008632895.1 Mastomys coucha | reverse complement strand
GGAAGGAGGGAGGGAGGCTCTACAAATGGTATGGCTAGAAGTGATCCTGAACTGTCCCAACAATAGAATAACTGAATCTGCTTCTCCATGTCTTTTCTAAGATTCTGTCATTGCCAATGGCCTCTTAGCTTTCAGCACCAAGCTCACTCCATCAGGGCAGCGGGTCTACTGTCCATCCATTTACCATACATTTACAAGGATAACATGCATTGCGGAATGGTGTGAAGAAGGTGAGGATGGTTGAGATGGAATTAGCAACTGGAGCAGCAAATGGTCTACTGCTCTGTCACTGGGCAGTATAGAGGCTACGGCAGATAATTTGAGAAACGACATGCTCAGCCGGGCAGTGGTAGCGCACGCCTTTAATCCCAGCACTTGGGAGACAGAGGCAGGTAGATTTCTGAGTTTGAGGCCAGCCTGGTCTACAGAGTGAGTTCCAGGACAGCCAGAGAAACGACATGCTCTGGCTTGACCAGAGATCAGCAAAGAGACTTCTTAAGTCTGAAAACAGAACCACACCAAGTCTTTATTCAGTGGTGTGAGAGTGGGTTGATGACAGCTCCCGCTGGAATGGAAAACCAAACCCTCATCATGCAAGGAAGGAGCCGAATGCCTTCAGAAACGTTCCCCAGAACACACAGAGTGACGACAGACAAGTAGGATACAGGTTTTCAGGATAAGAAAGTATCTTATTCTGTCTATGTTGCTGCAACAAAACACCACAGAGAAGCTCGTTTATAAACAACAGAAATCAGTTTCTCATAGTTCTGGGGAGCAGGACATCCATGATAAAGGCAAGCTTTCAAGGTTTGATGTCTGTTTTCAAGGTGATGTCCTGTTGCTAAAAGGAACGGCAAGATATATATATATATATATATATATATATCCTCACTGGGCAGAGGGGATGGAAGGAGCAAACACATTCAGGTCAGCTTTCCCATCTCCTAAAAGCCCTCAAACACTGATGCTCTGAGGAAGCAATTTCAACATGTGAATTCAAGGGAACATGGTTCAGGTCACAGGACGCAAACACACATACATGCACGTGCTCACTGCCCGTGCCATATACAGACGCACTAAAGCACACACCAGCCTCTCAATGTCACATCTGTCAGCCAGAGATCACCCTCGGAGCAGCCTGGGGCTGGATGGAAGCCGACCAGAATGGAAGCGGGAACAGGAATATGGCCTGTTAATGCAGACAGTCTTCTGCGGCCTGGGCCCAGTAAACTATGCCCCCGACCCGTCAAATGTATGATAAAAGACACATGCTGCCTCAGCTCTGTGCCATCAGCAAATACTACCATAGGTAAGTCATTTTCTTCCAAAGATCTGAGCCTTGAAGGAGCTATTCCTTTTCTTATAAGGTACCTATTTTGCTCCATCCTTGTACAATTGCCAAAGTATAAAACTATTGTACTAAGGAGGGCCAAACATCGAAGGATGCCAGCCTGGTTCCAGTTGGGTAATTAATGGAATTAAATTCACATGCTTCCCAAGGAGGCACATACAGGGGTATTCCTCACTGCACTGGGAACATCTAAATGCCCATCATACAGAGGTGATTCAGCAAATAGTAGGCCAGTAAACCCAAAAGTACGGCGCAGCAGTTAGAGAAAATAAGGTATGTTTGGACAGAATAGCAAAGAGGTCTCCAGGTCACTTTGCTGAGTGACAAAAACAACTGGCAGACTAAAACCATGCCATCTACATATCAACATTCCTCACCAAGAAGCAAAATGATGCTCCATGTGTCTAACTGCCCTTCTTGTACATCAAAGCTTGTCAGGTGACACATCAGACAAAGAAGCTAAGATCTGAGTTCGAAGAAGGGCCCTGGAATTCAGGCTAGTCACAGAACATTTCAGTCTTCCTTGAAGAGTTCTGGTACTGCTTTATAAGAAAACTGCATGTGAGGCTGGGGAGAGTGCTTAGTGGTTAAAAGTACTGGGGACCAAAGTTCTAATCCCTAATACCCATGATTAATACAAACAACCAAAAAGGCTGGGCATGTCTGCACATGCCTGTCAACCCAGCATTCAGGGGTGGAAATAGGCAAATCCCCCATCTTGCTGGCAGCCAGCCTAGCTGCATCAGTGAGACTCCCATTCCCTGGGAGATCCTGTTTTAAGGCAATACTGAAGACAGTGATGGAGAAAGGAACCTGTTGTCTGTTGTCTTCCTTTGGCCTCTGTATGTACATGCATGGACATGTCTACCCACACACACACATGTATACAACACACACACACACACACACACAATGTATGCAAATATAGCTTATAAAATTAGAATAGTTTTAATGTGTTAAGACATTTAAAGAAGTACTTCCAGGTCAAAGCCATGGTGCTGGCAAACTCAAGTCCAGTCAATCCAGTGGTCTTCTTTGATGTCAGCATTGGCGACCAGGAAGTTGGTCACATGAAGATCGAGCTCTTTACAGAGAATGTTAGGCAATTCTGCACTGGAGAGTTCAGAAAAGATGGCGTTCCCATAGGATACAAGGGTAGCACCTTCCACGGGGTCATAAAGGATTTCATGATTCAGGGTGGAGATTAGGTTAATGGTGATGGTACTGGAGTTGCCAGTATTTACCAGGGTCCATTTGCAGATGAAAAATTTAAACTTAGACACTCAGCTCTAGGCCTGTTTTCCATGGCAAACAGTGGTCCCAGCACAAATGGCTGCCAGTTCTTTATCACGTGTTCCAAGTGTGATTGGCTAGATGGGAAGCATGTTGTGTTTGGAAAAACCATTGATGGACTTCTAGTGGTGAGGAAGATAGAGAGTGTTCCCACAGGCCCCAACAAATAAGCCCAAACTGCCAGTGAGGATCTCACAGTGTGGGGAAATGTAATCTAGACAAGACGGAACCAGGTCCTCTGCCGTTTTGGTGTGCCATTCTCCCTTGAGTCTGACAAGCTGGACTGGCCCCTGTGTTTGCTTCCCTGTCTCCACAGTATGCGATCCAGGACCTGGAAGTATCACAGATTAGAACCAATAATCCTGTTTAAATTTTGAACTGTAAATAAAGGAATTTAAAAAAAAAAAGACATTTAAAGAAATAGGGCTGCTGGTTTGTTCACAAAACGGGTTGCATCTCTTGTTGTAATCATAAAAAGAGAAAGAGCTATAAGAATATGTTCTGGCAGGGTGTGGGGGGAAGGGGGTGCCCTGGCGGGCTCATGGCGAGGCATCCTTTCCACTGAGGGACCAGATACACACCAGTAGAGTATATAGAATAGAGTTTATTTAGGGCATGGGGAAGGGGAGTTAAGAGGATAGCAGAGGCAGAGAAAGGCAGAGAGAAGGAGAGAGTAGAGAAGTAGAGGCTGGCCATGACCACATGGAGAGATGGGGAAGGAGGCAAGAAGCAAAGGAGAAGCAAGAGAAGAAGCTGAGAGAGAGGACGGGCCAAACAACCCATTTATAGGGCCAGGTCTACCTGGCTATTATCAGTTATCTGGGGTGGGGGGGTGGTGGAGAAAGACAGAATACCAACACCTCTCCTCAACGTACACAAAATAACATAAACAAACAAACAAACCACCCTCACTAACCTCAGGAGATCTCAACTTCTCTACTAACAAAAGTTTTCTATTCTTTCAACAAATATTTCCCAAGGGTCTACTATGTACCAGCCCTGTTCTACCGACTCTGGACAGAACTACCTGGTAGTTTCTTTGTTCTCCAAGCCTCCCCATGCCCCATCTCTTAGACCCAGATACTCTTCTACCAGGGTCCTTTAAACTCATAGACTCAGGTTTCCGCACTGCACCTGTGGAGCCCTATCCCTCTCCGATGTCACCTTTCAGGGATGCTTTTCTTCCAACACCATAGCCTTGGGCCTCTGTAGCACTTCCCAGCGGTGCTCTTACGGCACCCATGGCCTGATGGAAGCATCCCAAGGCCACAAGGGCTAGAAATGGGGAGGACCGTTCCCCACAACCATCACCAGGGTCCCACTGTAGAAACACACAGTAAAATAGAAACTGTCATGTGAAAAACATTCCCATGCCTGTCAGGCACAGAAATGACATTAGGTGTTGAGGTCAGAGCTGTCAACTGCCCCCATCCCACCTCCACCTTGAGTCTGCTCTGGCTATAGGTCGGGAGACTGTCATAGTCTGGGTCTGTCTCTGCTTTACATTGTTCTCCTGGCCCAGGCTCCTACACACACTGATTTTTCTTTTCAAAAAGGTTTACAGACCTTCTATGACATTTTCACTTTCTTTTTGGTCTTTCTATTTTTCTTTCTAAACAAGGCCTCATGTAACCTAAGCTGGCCCTTGAACTAAGGATGATCTTGAACTCCTGATCCTCCCAAGGGCTAGGATTGCAGGTATGAGCCACTGGGGCAATTTTATGCTTATGTGGTACTGGGGGTTGAAGGCAGGGCCTCCTGAATGCTAGATAAATATTATACCAACTAATTTAACCCCCCAGCTCCTGGGAAGCTCAGTTTCTATTAACTTCTTTCTACAGTTGTCTCCCAGTTTAAAAAAAAAAAAATGCTGAAAAGCAAAAGCAAAACCCCAAACTGCCCCAGGGGTGGTTTGGCAAGCTGCTATTTCCTCCCAGGGAGAGGAAGAGTATCAGACAAAAGGGTTAACTATTAACACACTTCCCTAGAAGGTCCTTTCCAGCTTTTTAATGGAGCCCAAGCCAAACCTTGGCAAGGATCAAACATTAGCTCATGACAGGTGTAGGCTTCACGCTGGCTGCCGCTGCATTGCAAGCAAAAAAGCCCGGGACATGGGGACCACTCCATGACACAGCAGGCTGGAATGGATTGCTTTGCAGAGAGCTCTTCCGGCTGAAATAATTCTCTGTAACAACTTCCTTGACGTGCTGTCAGATGGCCCGTTTCCAAGGTGATGGCCGATGCCTGGGGACATAATAGACATCATCTGTGGTCTTCCGGAGACACAGTCCCCAGATCGAGCGTGCTGCATTCTTCTGGCACTGTGCAAGTCGTCTCTATGGAACCGGGGCCCTCTGACTGGCCCCCCAGCAAGCTCTAGTTGTACTCTCACCAGAATACTGCACACTTTGCCTGCAGTATTGGATCGCAAGCTCGGATGTCTTTGGGAGCCAGCCAGACAAAATAAATGACTGAAGGGCTCTAAGCGACAACTGGAGCACACACCTGCTTGTCCAGGGAGAGACCACTCGTGGTTGTGATTCAGTTTCAACTTCAGGATGTTCTAGAACAGAGTTTCTTTGCAGATCTCTTCTGGTTGAAATAATTCCATAAACAACGTCCTGAGGAGCTGTCAGGATGGCGTGTATGCTGGGTCCAATCCTGTATCCCCCAGGAACCTTGGAATACGATCTTATTGGGCAAAGGAATCATTACAGATGTAATGAGTTTAATCAAGATGTTGTCATCTTAGACTAGGGTGAACCCTAATCCAGTGACTAGGGGACAGGCAGGAGGTTGGAACACAGAGAGAAAAAGTGGCCACATGAAGATAGAGGTGGCAACTGCAGTTTTATTACCTACAAGCCAAGGAATGCCAAGGACTGTCAGCAACTGTTGGAAGCTGTGGGGAACGAAATCTTTCACGAATGAGAACAAAAGAAAATATGCTTAGGGGCTTTGTATAGCAAGATCTTTCACTGGTATAGTCAAAAGCACCCCAAATCTACTACATTGGACTCTTTCAAATCACAGTAGCTAGAGGGTTATAATGAAATTTCAAATCCAGTAATAATGACGCTCATTGCCCTAAACTCCTTTATGGATGCCCTACTACTTTTTGTTTGGTTAATTGGTTTTTGGTTTTTCGAGACAGGGTTTCTCTGTGTAGCTCTGGTTGTCCTAGAACTCACTCTGTAGACCAGGCTGTTCTTGAACTAAGAAATCTGCCTGCCTCTGCCTCTGCCTCCCAAGTGCTGGGATTAAAGGCATGCGCCACCGCTGCCTGGCTTGCCCAACTATTTTTTTAATAAAGACATCATCAACCCAGCACACGGGGCCCTCCAGACTGGCTCCTGGTTCTAGGCCTTACTCTTACCAGACTCCTCTGCAACTTCCTGTGTTCTTTTCACCCTCAGGACCTTTGTATATACTGGTCTCTAGTCATCAAATATTTGCATTCTTCTCTACAACAAATATGCATGTGCACATGTACACATACTTACATACACACACACACACACCCATTTCCTCAAAAGCACTTGTCTTGATTCCTCCTGAAAACTTAACCAATTCCCTTTTAGATTCTTCCATGGTACCATCTCCTAATGAAACTGAGCACCCCCTACCAAAAATGTGTGACCACTTGATTCGTCCCCATGGGGCTGTAGGTGCCTTCCCCTCGGGCTCTGCACAGTGCCTCCTGTACCATCAGGCCCCACAGCGGCAGGCCGAGTGTTACTGTCCCTCCTTGCAAGCCTGCAATGTTCTCAGCAGCCTCCGCTCTGAGCTGTTGGTTTGTACTTTTCTCATGATGCCATTTCACTTCTTGGGATGTCCTCTGATGCTCACAGCTGTTAAGTGAGCATCTGTTAAGTTTCCTTATTGGAAAGTCAGAGGACTGCTGGCCACAAGGCAGAGCTCACCTCCACATCCTCCAACCCTAGCTTGGGGCCTTTCCAGAGTTGATAAGCATCTATTGAGGGCTTGAAGAAATACTAAGCTCCTCTTTTTAAAAATAGTTTAAAAAAAAAATTTTTTTTTTTTTTATTCATTGTAGGGAAGGAGCATAGCACATCAGAGAGGGATCCTGGAATCATGGTTAAATTGGACTTGTGGCAGGCATGAGTCAGAAGCAGGCAGCTTTGGACAAGAGGCCTATCTCTCTGCAATGATAGTCATTCAGTCTCTTAAGCCTTTGCTACAGACACCACATTCCCATCACATGGATTCCCATCTCTGGCTAAAAACCTTCCTCAGGATGAGTCTAAATTCAAAATAATCTCAAAAAAAAATTATAATAATCTCAGTTGTCCTCAGACAGAGACAATTCCCCAGCCCACCTTCCCAAAATATTTGGCAGTATTTGGGGACAGTTTTTACTATTTGCACCTGCGATTTGGTGGCAGGTGTGGACAGCTACTGGACTCTAATAACTAGACTGGGGATGTTGTGTCCTACAACGCATTGATGACACAGCCTCTCTCCCCAGCAATCAATTCTCCAGCTCACAGAAGTAGCACACACCAGGAAGCAGAATGCCCCTGCCATTCACCATGAGGGCCTGCTCTCCCACACAGATGACATGCTATGGGCTTTGGTCAATTCCAACTCCAGGGCATTCTACTTTGCTCTCCTTTCCAAAGAAGAGCCTATACCACAATTAGTGTGCTTTTAAACTTAGTAGGACCACAAAACAGTGTGCTCTGATTCTGACTATCTCTTCTGTGTAAGCCCTAAAATTCCCTGTCCTGACCATTGTCCTTAAGAAGGAACTGCGTAGCCTCAGGGAACTCCCCAAACCCAAAGAACGCAGGAAACGAAACGTGTGGTTAATCACTTCGACCTGCTTCAACAGGGACTCTCTGAGGCCTGTTTATTGTTCCACCGTTCAGCTGCCCTGGAGTTATCCAAGACCAAAGTCTTACATTTATTTGTAGAGTAGAAGAAGGTATATTTTTACTCTCACGTCCCTTCCAAGTCCGTGAATTAAATTAGTGTGAACTTTCCAGAATAAATTCACCTTTGAGCAGAAACGAAGCATGGAAAGTTCCAGCCCAAAGGACACCTTATTGGAAAGTCAGAAGGACGGCTGCCCCTCCTAACTACAGCACCTACCGTCGCAAAGCAAAGTGTACATGCTGATACAAAAGAGCCTCTTAAGAGGGTGAATGCTGGTAACCCAGGACTGGCTTCCAGACTCTCCACTTCTGCAGACTGTACATTCTCTCTCTCTCTCTCTCTCTCTCTCTCTCTCTCTCTCTCTCTCTCTCTCTCTCTCTCTCTCTCTTATGGAGAGGAAGAGAGTGGAAAGAGGAACATGTGGATTTAATCTGCACCATATCACTGCCTAAGACACAAGGGAAGAACGTTTATCAGAGTGGATCTGAGGAGCAGTTCTAACACAAGGAAGACCTCTGGGTCTCTTCCTGCAAAGACTTCTTGGGGGACCATGACTGTGGTCTAGCGGCGTGTGTCACCAAATCAAACATCACATGTCCTGTGCATGGCCTCCTTGGTTTTCCCTACAGAGAACGTCTGAGAACTGGCTTGGCCATCTGTAGCGTGAGAAGGGAGGGCACTTGGAGTGTGTTTCCTCCTTTAATACTCAACATGGAAAAATATTTTCCAATCATTTCCAACCCCGGTGAGGTTCCAAATCTGGGCAATTTTGAGATATGTGCCTTTTCACAAAAACCCACCATTTTAACTGTGCTTTGCCTCCCTATGCCTTAAATACTGTTAACCATGGCAATATTA
This sequence comes from Mastomys coucha, assembly GCF_008632895.1. Classification (NCBI taxonomy): domain Eukaryota; kingdom Metazoa; phylum Chordata; class Mammalia; order Rodentia; family Muridae; genus Mastomys; species Mastomys coucha. Next base: position 34,824,233 of record NW_022196895.1, on the reverse strand, counting down.
GAACTAGTGTGGGCTGGGCGAATCTGGGATACACTGGCCTTGGTCAAGCGTGCACCAGAGCCTGGGTTCCATCCAGGACATCTGGGTAGAGGATACACTTAAAAACTATTGCAGTACATTATATATGTGTGTGTGTGTTATATATATAATGTATATATGTATATATGTACATGTGTGTATGTATATATGTGCATATATATGTGTATGTATGTATATATATATTTGTGTGTATACACACACACACACACATGTCTTTTAAAAATACTCCACTCTCTTTTTCCTTCACTTGTATTTGATGTAACAACACAGAGTATGGAGCTGACTAATACACACTGGATGTTATCGGCCTCATGTGTCACCTACTGGTTTTCACTGATGTCCTCTCCAAGAATGGAAGAAGCTGACCTGTGATGACCATCACCCATTCAGAGTCCGTGCCTGGCCCTTGCTGAGAATGGCTAGGCAGACATCCTAGCTCCCACTATGTCCCTAGCTAGCCATGTAGCTGCCACCTCATATCAACGAAACCCACAGGAAGTTCTTCAGAGAGCAAAACATGGGCTAATAAAATCCTGACATTGTAACCTAGAGGCTATGAGTACACTGGGTAATTTAAACTTGTTTGTTTGGTTTTTTTTTAAAGTATTTAGTTACATTCACAGAGTCTTTCATTTAATTTATACTTGCAATGGGAAGGCACCTTTAAACAGGCGTTTTCATCAGAGAATGGTCTCCCCAACAGTGCAATGGCCAAAGCAATGACCACCAACTCTAATCTGTTACCCTGGTGAGGAAGCCCATGTGACAGGAGTCATCTGATAGCAAGGCTTCTGGAAGTCTGTATTCCCTAAAATATCCTTAGTATTCGCTTTTAAAAGCACAAGGGCAATTGAAGCAGTTGAAAATGTGGCTTTTTCCTGGCAAGCACTGAAAAATAATATTCCAGAGGCCATGCATCTTATCTCCCAGTCCACATTTCCAACAGGCCAAATACAGAAAGCACATTTGGATTGGCACATAGGTTGAACTATTTTACTTTAGAGAAAGAAAAATTGAGCAATCTTGGAAGAACTCCATATTCTTCTTTGAAAAAAGAAAAAAAATTTTTTTAAAGTTCCTCTTGAAAACCAGTTAGGACTTCGAGCAGGAAGGAAGGGTTTAGAATAGCTGTCCCAGAGCGAGTTGGGAGAATGTTAATCACTGTCCAGTCTTGAGACTAGCTCATATCCCAGGCCCCAGCAAAAGGAAACAGCACAGAGTCTTTTGAGACAGTAGTAACCTATCAGCCAGATCCGAAACACACTCCAGCCCAGGAACTTACCCCAAGACCTCAAGAACCCAGAGGGTCAGCAACAGGCTGACTAGACATTTGAGAAAGTCATTTGGTTTTTTAGTAAGGCTCCCCAGGAAAAGGATAACATAACAAAATAGATCAAAATGAAAATTCCACATACACAGGCATCTGCAGCTTTAGCCAAGCATACATAGCCTTTAGCAAAGTGGAGATGCACATACTGTGTTGGGTTGAACATAAATGAACTACAATGACCTCTGAATGTAGCCAAGCAAGAAGAGCAAGACGTGGAGAAACAGACAATTCCAAGGTCTATTTTAATAAGAAAACAATGATTCCCTGGGATGGCAATTCTTGGTTGTCAACCTGACTATATCTGCAATTAACTAAAACCCAAGAGCTCTTTGCCTATGTTGTCGCTTATGCACTCACTCGCTCTCTTGCTCTCTTGCTCTCTCTCTCTCTCTCTCTCTCTCTCTCTCTCTCTCTCTCTCTCTCTCTCTCTCTCTCTCTCTCTCTCCCTCCCTCTCTCTCCCTCTCTCTCTCTCTCTTTCTCTCTCTCTCAAGTCTCAGTCACTGGCATTAGAGCCTACTTCTTCAGGATTCTATCATATACCTTAAGAACAGCTAAAAGATCCAGCCTTGTGGATTGGACAGCTACTGGATTCTTGAACCTTCTGTTGGTAGACAGCCATTGTTAGACTAGCTGGACCACAGCTTGTAAGCCATTCTAATACATCCCCTTTCTAAATATATATATATAGATCCAGCCTATCAGTTCTTTTTCCGTAGAAAACCCTGACTAATACAGATCTTGGTACCAGAAGTGGTTCTAGAGCTACAGAAGTATAAGGATGAATTTTTAAGTATCTGTAAAAGGCTTTGCATTTGCCAGTGCCTACAATTACTGAAACCTCTCTAGAAAGCCCATGATATGAATTATTTTACAAACTTAAGGAGACAAATATATTTGATTATCCTGACTCACCAGTTGTGATAGACAATGAATTTGGTGACTCTGGACATAAAACTTTTGACAATTTGTGGAAAATTAAGAAAAATGATGCTGCTGGCCAGACGCTCCTGGCACTTCAGAATTAACTGACAAAGGAAAAGACTGCGCTCCATACTAAAATTAAACAACTCCTATCATATCACAAAACAGTGAAGGGCAATGAAGTCAGTGATAAAACTGCCTGGCTTCAGATGCACATAAACAGTCTAAAACAGTGTTTCTCAACCTTCCCAATGTTGTGACCTTTTAATACAGTTCTTCATGTGGCGACCACCAACCATAAAATTATCTTCCTTTATACTTCATAACTATAATTTGGCTACTGTTATATATGTGCTTTCTGATGGTCTTAGGGAACCCCTTTGAAAGGGTCACTAGACCCCTCAAATGGGTTGTGACCTACAGGTTGAAAACCACTGGCCTATAGGTTTCTAAGTGTGTCCTGGAACAAAATCTTCTCTCCTGCACTCACAGAGCTCAATGTACAGAAAATCAGACCAAAGCCCTTATTACAAGATTGGCTGAATTACCTTTAAATTTCAAGTCCCAGCATCAGAGGGTAAAGTAAGGGCGTCATTAGTATAGAACTTGGGATCCAGCAATTTGGGAAGGAGATGTATGGGAGAAACCTATTGAAGCTGAAAACTTTGACCCTCAGATTCTCAGGAGTTTAGCTCACCTGAGAAAGTAGTCTCTCCACCCTCATCAGGAGATGTGGGCCCCTTCTGAAACAGTTCCTCTTCCTCCTTTAACTGAGGAAATGAATCCTTCATTGTTTACAGTTATCAAAAGATGGCTGACTGAAACAGAGTCAGTAGATGACTGAGATCCCTGAGATCCCCTGGGTTAGTGTTGATGAAGGGATTTTAAGGCTCAGGGAAATTATAATACTAGTGCAGGTATGCTGAGTAAAACCTAATCCCCCACAACGGGAAGGCCCAGCAGACATGCCCTCACTAATCCCATAAGATGCAAAATGGTGAGAGGGGCACCAGCATACTAAAAGAGTTTTATTGTTGCCCCTTTCCTTGTGCTAGACCATAGGGTCAGAGATGCTGCTGCTCAGTTAGATGAACTAAATGCAATGGGTTTAACAGGGCATAGATAGAGGTAGCAGGGGCCAGGTGGCAGCCCTAAACCTCCAAAGGCAAAGAGAATGTACTTATTGTAATGGGCAGCATAGACAAAGCAATGTCCATAGTGACCTGTAATAGGCTGCATAGACAAAGTGATTTATATGATAGTATGACGCGTGACTCATAAAGATCTTTGGTACTAGTTAATCAATCATGGTATTTCCAGGCATAAAATAGATATAAGGCCTACTGAATTTTTGTTTGATCTGTTTAAGCAGAAAAACTCTCAAACAAACAAAAGAAAGGCAATGATGGAGAGTGGTAAAAAGTCAATCTCAAGCCCATGAGTCAATTTCTAGACCTGAGCCAGTTTGCAAACCCAGAATCCTTTGAATGGACAGCCAGGTTCACCTGAGGAAGAACTATGAAAAAATACCTAAGAGTTTTCTGTTAGCCTTTCTCCAGTCCTTCCCCAAAGGAACCTACAGCCTTTTAAAAGGTAACCATATACTGGGGAAAGAAAACAATCAGACTTTCCAGGGGTCTACTGGATACTGCTTCTGAATTTATGCTGATTCTAGAAGACCCCCCAGAAAACATTGTGGCCTTCCAGTGAAAGTAAGGGCTTATGGAGGTCTATGATTAATGGAGTTTTGGCTGATGTTCAACTCACAGTAGATCCAAAGTGGGTCACCAAATTTATCTCATGGCTATTTCCTAAGTCCCAGGAATTACAGAAACTAGCGCCATCAAAGACTTGAAAGATGTAACTCTCCTATCTGACCAGTAGGGGAGAGAGATAGGTGGTGGAGAATGACAGTTGACTATCAAAAACTCAATCAGGCAGTGACCCCAATTGCAGCTGTTGTAGCAGCTGTGATGTCCTTTCATGAGCAGATGAACATACCTCCCGATACATGGTATGCATCTACTGAGCTAGCCAATGCCCTTTCCTCTGCACCTGTCTATAAGAACTATGAGAAACAGTTTGCTCTCAGTTGGTAATGCCAGAAGTCTGCCTTTACAGTTGTATCCCAAGAATCTATTAACTCTCCAGCCCTATGTCATAACTTAGTTCAAAGGGCTCTTGATTCTTTCTCCCCCACAAAGTATCACATTGCTTCACTATATTAATGACATTACACTGACTGGACCAAGTGAGCAGAAGGTAGCAACCACGTTGGACTTGTTAGTAACAAATACATGCATCAGAGAATGGGAAATAAATTCAACCAAAGTTCAAGGTCCTTATACCTCAATGAAATTCTTAGAAGTCCAGTGATGAGGAGAATAGACATATTTCCTCTAAGGTGAAAGATAAGCACCTGGCCCCTCCCATGGCCAAGCAATGTTTAATGTTTAATGGGTGATTTTTTGATTTTAAAGATTTATTTGTTTGTTTTTCGTATATGAGTACACACTGTAGCTGTACAACTAGTTGTGAGCCTTCATCTGGTTGTGGGGAATTGACTTTTAGGACCTCTGCTCACTCCAGTTGGCCCCCCTCGCTCAGGCCCAAAGATTTATTTATTATTATAAATAAGTACACTGTAGCTGTCTTCAGACACACCAGACGAGAGCATCAGATCTCATTATGGGTGGTTGTGAGCCACCATGTGGTTGCTGGGATTTGAACTCAGGACCTTTGGAAGAGCAGTCGGTGCTCTTACCCAATGTGCCATCTCACCAGCCTGATTTTTGGAATTTAAAAAAACAGAACATTCCTCAGTCCAGTGTGTTACTCTGGCCCATATACCAAGTGACTTTGAAAGCTACTTGCTTTGTGTAGGTCCTGGAACAAGAGAAGGCTCTTCAACAGACTGTGAAGGCTACTTTACCACTTAGACCATATGATCCAGCAGACCTGATGGTACTTGAGGTGTCAGTGCCAGATAGAAATGCTGTTTGGAGCCTTTGACAGGCCCCCTACAGGTGAATCACACAGGAGACCTTTGGGATTTTGGAACAAGGCTTTACCCATCATCTGTAGCCAACCATTGTCACTTTGATAGCTCTTGGCTTACTATTGGGCCTTACTGGAAACTGAACATTTGACAATGAGTCACCAAGTTACTGTGTGTTACCTGAGCTGTCCATTATGAACTGGGTGTTATCTGACCCACCAAATCATAAACTAGTATGTACATGGTAGCAATCCATTAACAAACGTAAGTGGTACATATGTGATTGGGTCCAACCAGGTCCTGAGGGCACAAGCAAGGTTCATAAAGAAGTTGCCCAAATACCTATGGTTTCTACTCCCATTATAATGCTGTCTGCTTCCAAGCATATACCTCATGGTAGTCTCATGGGATGTGGTCTGTGATCTGTTGACTGAGGAAGAGAAGACTAGGGCCTGGGTTACTGATGGTTCTGCATGCTATGCAGGCACCACCCAGAAGTGGACAGGTACAGGATTATAACCTCTTTCTGAGACAACCCTGAAAGACACCAGTAAAGGGCAATCTTCATAATGGGCAAAACTTCAAGCAGTAAACACCGTCATATATTTTGTTTGGAAGAAATGGTCAGATGTATGACTGTTCATTGATTTGAGGGCTATAGCCAATGGACTGGCTGGATGGTCAGGGACTTAGAAAGAATGTGATTGACACAAAAGAACAAACATGGTATGCACTCTCTGATAAGTGGTTATTAGCCTAGAAGGTTGGAATACAGGAAGAACAACCCACAAACCACAAGGAACTCAAGAAGAAGGAAGACCAAAAG